>NC_052101.1:34916137-35216137 GCF_015852505.1 Tachyglossus aculeatus
TCTTTTCTGCATCATCTATGTAATTGGTTCTGTGACCTCTGGGCATAGGGGATTCATCCCACCCTAATCCCACAGCACTTATGTATGTATCTATAAACTATATATATTATTATAGTATTTATATTAATATCTGTCTCCTGCTCTAGACTGCAAGCTAGGCAGAGCTGGGCAGGGAACATGTCTACTAACTCTGTTGTTTTGTACTCTCTCAAGTGCTTAATATGGTGCACAGTAAGTGCTTGACAAATACCACCGATGATGATGATGATAATGATGATGTTGAAGAGTAATAATAATAATAATAATAATAATGATGGCATTTATCAAGCGTTTACTATGCGCAAAGCACTGTTCTAAGCACAGGGGAGGTTACAAGGTGATCAGGTTGTCTCTCGGGGGGCTCACATTCTTAATCCCCATTTTACAGATGAGGTAATTGAGGCACAGAGAAGTTAAGTGACTAGCCCAAAGTCACACAGCTGACAATTGGCGGAGCCGGGGTTTGAACTCATGACCTCTGACTCCAAAGCCCGTGTTCTTTCCACTGAACCATGATGCTTCTCAGATGTAGGTGCCCAAGTAGGTGCCCAAGTCAATTCAGTTGACCACAAAACACCTTAGCTTAGCCACAAAAAACCCAGCAACCTCCAGGGCGAACACTGGAAGGTTCCACCTGGAACTAAATGTTTGTCTTCACTTCCCTCCCTATTTTACCAAGGTCTACGTTTCATTGTCCCACTCCTCTTATGTCAGTCAGTTGGTCGGTCAGACTGTAGTGGACAGTGTGTTGCACGAGGCACACTGCAGGTGACAGAGGAAGGACAAGACATGGTTTCCATCATCAAAGAACAGCCCAATAGGGAAGGGAGACTGGAAGCTCACTGTGGACAGGAAATATGTCTACCAACTCTGTTGGCAAAGTGCTTAGTTTGGTGCTCTGCACACAGTAAGTTCTCAATCAATATGATTGACTGATTGATTGATCAAATGGAAGGCAAACACAATGCTCAAAACACAAAACGCTATGCATTAAAGTTGGTATCTGACGCATAAGAATGCAAGTGACAAAAATCATTTAAAAACATTGCTTAGAGCACGATAAGGAAGTTATAAAGGATTTCAAAAGTGTGACTGGAGAGTCTGGATTGACCTGGGATTAACCTAGGATGACTTCTTGGAGGAGGTGGAAGTTACTGGCAGTAGAGTGGATGAACCCCAAATATACCTGGCTGCTCTGTCAGGTGATTTCTGTTTGGCTTGGGGCTCTCCTGGGGCTTCTAAAAGAAGAGAAGCGATGAGTTGTCAGACTGGGTTAAAATCAACCTTGGACCTGGAGGGCACAGGGAGCTTTGGATGGAGACAAATATCTTTCCTGGGCTTGTGAACGAGAAACGGGTCTCTGGAGGAGTGACGGATTACTCCTGTCAGTGTCCAAGTGGCCCTCGGGTGGCAATTAATCCTCCTCCTTGAAAGGATCTGCTGATAAGTGCCACAGCTAACCTTAAAAGCTGAAGTGTATCGAGGAGGATTTTGATTTCTTCTGAGTTCTTTTTCTTCCCCCTTTTCTAAGAAAGAAAGAAGACGGAATGAAAGCCTAGATAAGCGGAGGAGGCAGGTAAGAATGGGCTGGTAGTTCTCTTTAAAGTTTTAATTTTCCTAGGCTTGGGGCCTTGAAAATAATCATTACCATGCTTTAGAAACAGGCCTGTGTCACCGCACTGTTCACACCATTACTCTCCCCGGAGGAGACAGACGCAGCCAGGTTTAATCATCCCTACAAGAACACCAGGGCTCTAATAGGGAAGGCAATGAGCCGTAGGGGTCACCGTTTGGGGTGGTGGTGGTGGTGGGGAAACCTATTCACTATTAAATGGGGTCTGGATGGCCTGCTCTTGAGATTTACCGGCCTCCAGTTGATGAAACAGACCAACAAAGTTCCCGGTCAGTCTCTAAAGTTGCTTTGGATGTGCCTTTAGTTTTTTTATAAAGGGCCACTAGTCCCTCGACTGGAGTAAGACAATAAGAGAGAGGATACAAAGGAGAGTCAGCCTGGAGTGCCGTTTCTAGGGGTTGGAAAAAATGCCTTCCCCAGTACAAACCTGGGATCGGGTATGCCAAGCTATCACAGGCCATATATCATATATATATATATATATATATATATATATATATATATATATATATATATATATATATATATCATATGTTGCCGACTTGTACTTCCCAGGCGCTTAGTACAGTGCTCTGCACACAGTAAGCGCTCAATAAATATGATTGAATGAATGAATACCTCTTCTGTATGGAGGGAGCTGCCCGGTTAGATAGGAAGAAGCATTCTCGGTGTGATGAGAAAGGGCAGGGCTATCATCATCAATCGTATTTATTGAGCGCTTACTGTGTGCAGAGCACTGTACTAAGCGCTTGGGAAGTACAAATTGGCAACACATAGAGACAGTCCCTACCCAACAGTGGGCTCACAGTCTAAAAGGGGGAGACAAAACCAAACATACTACAAAATAAAATAGAATAGATATGTACAAGTAAAATAGAGTAATAAATATGTACAAACATATATACATATATACAGGTGCCGTGGGGAAGGGAAGGAGGTAAGATGGGGGGGGATGGAGAGGGGGACGAGGGGAAGAGGAAGGAAGGGGCTCAGTCTGGGAAGGCCTCCTGGAGGAGGTGAGCTCTCAATAGGGCCTTGAAGGGAGGAAGAGAGCTAGCTTGGCGGATGGGCAGAGGGAGGGCATTCCAGGCCCGGCGGATGACGTGGGCCGGGGGTCGATGGCGCGACAGGCGAGATCGAGGTATGGGGTTTCCTCTTAGCTGACACATTCCTAATTGTCCCAGGATTTACACTGTACCTTCTTCACTTTCCTGAGGATCATCAGTGTTCTCCTCCTGACCAAATCCAAGGTGTCTTCTGCGTTTTCATCCTTAATCAATTGCATTTATTGAGCACCTACTGTGTGACACTAAGCACTTGAAAGACTACAATAGTGTTAACAGACATGATCCTTGCCCTCAAGGAGCTTACAGCCTAGTGACATAATAATAACAATAATGATGGCATTTGTTAAGAGCTTACTAGGTGGTCGAGCACTGTTCTAAGAGCTGGGGTAGTTACAAGCTAATCAGGTTGGACACAGAACCTGTCCCACATGGAGCTCACTGCCTTAATCCCCATTTTACAGATGAGGTAACTGAGGCACACAGAAGTGAAGTGATTCACCCAAGGTCACAGGGCAGACAAGGGGCAGAGCCAGGATTAAAAGCCAGGTCCTTTTGAGTCCTAGGCTGGTGCTCTATCGCCTAGGTCGTGCTGTTTTCCATCAGAATGGGAAGCTGTGTTTCTCTGGCTTTAAGAGATCTTCATGGGGAAGATAGATTTTCATCAGGGATATTTAGGGTGGTGTCACTGAAAGTAGGGGTTGCTGGTATCTTGCCAACTTGTACTTCCCAAGCGCTTAGTACAGTGCTCTGCACACAGTAAGCGCTCAATAAATACGATTGATTGATGATGATGATGATGACTGGGGGGCGGTGGGGGTGTGTATGTGAAATAAATCACCCCTTGACTCCATTCCCTGGAGGCAATGATTCTATAATAGTCATTTTCCATTCTTTTAACAGTTCCCTTGTTTCTTATTTATGACTAATTTGTGATTTATGACTCCTTAGGCAAGTCATATAAACTCCGTGGGCTTCAGTCTTCCCTTCCCTTTGTAAAATAAGGACATTCCCTACAACTTCTTGTTTCCAAGGGATAAGACCATTATGAGCTGACACATCGAGTTCTTTGGAGAAAAGGTGCTAGGCAAAGCTAGCATTTTCAACATGAATATTGAAAACTAATTATCATTCAATTTATTTTCCAGATGAATCTGGTATTTTCATGTAATAGCAATTGGTCAAGGGATATACAGTAATCCATTATTGAGACTAAAATTTTCTGGTTAGAGGACAGGTATCCAGAAATATCACTTTCTAAATTGAGGCTAGTGAGTAATGAGCCCTCAGTTTAATTAGTCAATCAATGAATGGTATTTATTGAGCACTTACTGTGTGCAGAGGACTGTACTAAGTACTTGGGAGAGCATGATACACTATAGCTGGTCGATATGATCCTTTCCCTTGACGAGTTTACATGCCAACTCCTAGAGATGTTTATCAAGACCACTTTTTTATGGTATTTGGTAAATGCTTACCCTGTGCCAAGCACTGTTTTAAGCGCTGGGGTAAATGCAAAGTAATCAGGATGGACACAATCCATGTCCCAGATGGGGCTCGCAGTCTTAATCCCCATTTTACAGATGAGGTAACTGAGACAAAGTGAAGTGACTTACCCAAGGTAACACATAGCAGACATGTGGCAGAGTAGGGATTTGAACCCAGGTTCTTCTGGTGCCAGACCCCTGCTCTATCCACCAGGCCAAAAAGTCACTCGGAACTTAGCACTATATATTCTGTATTATGTACTCTGTGCCTCAGTTACTGCATCTGTAAAATGGGGATTAAGATGTGAGACCCACCTGGGACAACCTGATAACCTTGTATCTACCCCAGCACTTAAGACAGTGCTTGGCACAAAATAAGCACTTAACAAATACCATTATTATTATGATTATGATTATTATTATTATTATTATTATTATTATTATTATTTCCTCCCTGAGCAGGAAGCACCAGTGAGTTGTTTCACCATATTTCTCTATGTGAAAATATAACGGGAAGCAGCGTGGAATAGTAGATAGAGCACTACCCTGGGAGTCAGAAGGTCATGGGTTCTCATCCTAGCTCTGCTATTGTCTGCTTTGTGGCTTTGGGCAAGTCACTTCATTTCTCTGTGCCTCAGTTATCTCATCTGCAAAATCGGGATTGGGACTTCAGTAAGCCCCACGTGGGACAGGGACTGTGTCCATCCCGATTTGCTCATATAATGATATAATAATAATAATAATGGTATTTGTTAAGTGCTTACTATGTGCTGAGCACTGTTCTAAGCACTGGGTTAGATACCCAGGTTAACAGATTGTCCCACGTGGGGCTCGCAGTCTTAATCCTCATTTTACAGATAAGGTAACTGAGGCCCGGAGAAGTGAAGTGACTTGCCCAAAGTCATACAGCTGACAAGTGGCGGAGTTGGGATTAGAGCCCATGACCTGTGGCTCCCAAGACCGGGCTCTTGCCACTAAGCCACGCTGCTTCTCCATAGAACAGTGCTTTGCACATAGTAAGCACTTAACAAATGCCAATTATTATTATTATTATTCTCCAGCCACAGCCAGTGCTTAGGACGGTGCCTGGCACACAGTAAGTGCTTAACAAGTGCTACAATTATTATATAAAACTTTAGACTCTGGACATTCATAGATTGGTCCCTCTCATTTTGAGATTAAAACCCAGAAGAAAAAGAGCAACATCTACATGAGTAAATATGGCATTGCCCAGTGGGATTTACTCGAGGAGAACCCGACAGTCCATCAATCAATGGTGTCTATCGAGCATTTGGGAGCGTACAGGGCAACGGAGTTACTAGACACATTCCCTGCCCACGACGCGCTTACAGTCTAGAAGTAAGGTGTTGATCTGCCCAAGAGTAGGGGTCTGGACTAAATAATATCTTGATTTTTGACTTAAGAGGACCTTCCTGTTTGAAAAACTCATCCTTCCCTCTTCTCTCTCTGGCCCTGATCCATCAACATGCTCAGCGCATGATAATGGACTCGGATCTATTCAGTGAGACGTTTAGTCCTCTTCCCCTTTCTATTAGTTTCTCCTGCCGAGTGTATTGTCCTCTCTAATGCTGGAAATGTCATCTTGCTAATATCATTTCTCCCAGCCTAACAGATCGGCCCTGCACTGCCTCATCCCTGGCTCCTTTCCTGCAGCAGATGTGCTGACACATGGCTGGTAGAAGTAATGGGTTTGATTGCATTTCACCAGAAATCCTGGCCGAAGGAGAGTCACTTACCCCTCCTGCTGATAAAATAGTCTCTCCAGCCCCTCTCCCTCCCCAGTATAGCTCATGGCTTGAAAAGTAATAAAGTAGGAAGATTTGATTTTTCCCTTCCCTCGACAATCTCACGGAAACCTTGCATCATCGTTTATTTAGATTAGAATCTATTTTCCAAGTTATTCCCGCTTTTAGATTGTCATCCTCTATAAAAGCTGCTTCAGGCTTTCATCCGGCCAGGATCTCGAGCTCATTTTGGGAGTAAAGCCTGAAGAAACTAGAATTATTTGCTTTGGAGAAGAGAAGACCGAAAGAGGCCCACTAACAGAATTGTGATCCTGGAGATTAGAGAGGGTGGTGACAATGATGATGATGATGATGACGACGATGGAGTCTCCCAAGGAGAACAATGGTGAGGTCTCAGTCTTGAGGTTTCTGGACCAAGAACCTGCATGAAAGAATGGAGTTCAAGCAGCATGGTGTAGCGAATATAGCACAGGTCCGGGAGCCAGAAGATCATGGGTTCTAATTCCGGCTCTGCCGCCTCTCTGCTGAGTGACCTTGGGCAAGTCTCTTCATTTCTCTGTGCCTCAGTTACTTCGTCTGTAAAATGGTGACTGAGATTGTGAGCCCCACGTGGGAGAGGGACTGTGTCCACTGGATTTGCATGTATCCAGCCCAGCGCTTAGTACAGTGCCTGGCACATAGTAAGCACTTAACAGATACTGCAATTACTATTATTGTTAGTTTGCATAGTGTCACTTTCACTCTTTCATTTCTGCTGGCTACGAGGAGATGGAATTAGCTTGAAATTGCGGCAAAATGAATTCCGCCTACATGGAAAGAAGTTTTTGATCAGGTTGTTGAATACTCGGCGGGTTATCCAGGAGGTTAAGAAGATTCTCCTTCCAGGGGTCTGAGAGAATAGGGTACGCATCTGTCAGCAGCGGCTTAGAAACATTCGAGGGAGAGAGGGATAGATGGACGACATACTCTTGTCCATTTGTTTGCTGGGTGACCCTGGGCAAGTCACTTAACTTCTCTGTGCCCCAGTTCCCTCATCTGCAAAATGGGGATTCCAAACCTGTTCTCTCTTCTAATAATAATAATAACAATAATTATGCCATTTGTTAAGTGCTTACCATGTTCCAGGCGCTGTACTAAGCTCTGGGATAGACCCGATTTGCTAGTATCTACCCCAGAGCTTAGTACAGTTTGGAATCAGTCTCGCAAGGGCAAGTGCTCCTCAGTTTCCTCATCTGCAAAATGGGGATTGAGACTGCGAGCCCCACGTAGGTGTGTGGGGTGGAGCTTAGGAAATTTGCTTGCTGGTGACATAGACGGACAGCCCCATAGTTTTTGTTTTATATCTAAAGCCCCACTTTTAGGCTTTCTCCTCTTTCCACATACCTTTCACATTACAAATCTAATACTGAAAGAAGCCCTACTAGTAGGACAGCCAGTGACAGCATTGTGTCTACCAAACACCGGACACTCAGTATAACTTTATGTCTTGGCAGAAGCCAATCTGAACCTAGAGTGTCTTCCCAAGGGGATTTGTGAGCCCTGTTGCCTCCACTTTGCTCCTGAGCCATGGTTTTCCCCTCCCAGTTCTCCTGAACATGGATGCTGCCTCCCAACAGGGAACTTGGTGTCAGGAGTTGTGGCAGAGGGAGACCAGGCCCTAAAAATAAAAATAAAAAATACCAGCAATGAAGGTGCTGTGTCCACCATATGGGCTAGGGAACAGATCAGATGAGGGCTGCACTTTCTGGTTTGAAACCCAGCAAAAGGCCTTCTTATCTGCCGGTCCTGAATCAGTCAGTCAAGGGTATTTACTGAGCATTTGCGGTGTGTCGAGCTTGTGAGAAAGCACTGGAGTTTGGCATCGGCAGCTGAGTTCAGAGGATGAAGTTGCATGCAGTCAGCTCTCAAATATTTAGGGACTGATTACTAGTTTATGAATTATTCCTCCCGCTCAACAAGGGTTATAGAATTACAGCCATCTGCAGGATGCTGAATGAAATGGTCCGGCAGGCGAGAAGGCAGGCTGGATGGCAGGTCTCCAGAGTGGTTGAGCACCCCCTGAGAAGCAGCATGATCTGGTGGGAAAAACGCAGATCTGGGAGTTGGAAGATTTGAGTTATAATGCTGACTCTGCCTCTTGTCTGCTGTGTGACCTTGGAAAAGTCACTTAACGTCTCTTGACCTCAGTTTGCTCATTCATTCAATCGTATTTATTGAGCACTTACTGTGTGCAGAGCACTGTACTAAGCACTTGGGAAGTACAAGTTGGCAACATATAGAGACGGTCCCTACCCAACAGTAGGCTCACAGTCTAGAAGGGGGAGACAGAGAACAAAACAAAACATATTAACAAAATAAAATAAGTAGAATAAATATGTACAAGTAAAATAAATAAATGGAGTAATAAATACGTACGAACATATATACATATATACAGGTGTTGTGGGGAAGGGAAGGAGGTAAGGTTGGGGGGATGGAGAGGGGGAGAGGAAGGAGGGGGCTCATCTGTAAAGTGGGAATTATATACCTGTTCTCCCTCCTACTTAGATTGGAAGCCCTATGAGGGAAGTCACTGTTATTATTCTGCATCTACCTGAGTGACTAATACAGAGTTTGGCATATAGTAAATGCTTCACAAATACTGCATTTATTATTATTATTGTTTCTGTAGGAAAGGCACTTTCCTGGGCACTGGGAAGAGTGGCAGAGTAGGAATAGGAATAGTCAATACCCTCCAGGACAATTACAACTGTAAATACAAACACAAGAGACAAGGCTACAGTTCTCTCACAATGGGCGCTGTTTCTCCCTTGAAAAACAAGGAACACACTACTGAGCTTTGTCTGAATAAGTGTTTCAAAATTCAGTTCGGATTTTATTGAAAATGATTTTTTACCCATTCTTTTTGCCCTAGAGGTGTTGCAGCACCTTTGCCGCTAAGTACTTCTGGCTTTCCAGCTAAGTACTTGCAGTTATGCCTCTGCTGTTTGCAAAAACAAATCAAAGGATTAAGAAAAAAAATCCAAATAGAGCATTTACCTGCTGAGCACCACTCATTAACAGGGGGACATAATTCAAAGTTCCCTGAAAGTGCGGTCCATGTTTTATTGAGTAGTCATGTTTTGGCGTCTGCTTTGTTCAAGCCTCAGTACAGGGTGCAGTAGGAAAAAAATAATATTCCTAGGCTGCAGGAATTGCTCTCCTTGGAATATCTCATGTAGTAGAGGCCCTGAGCATTTGCATGTGTGATACTCTCTTCAGACTCTGCAGATTATGGGCAGGGAACATGTCTGCTAATAGTGTTGCAGTATACTCTCCCAAGTGCTTAGTACAGTGCTTTGCACTTGGTAAGTGCTCAATAAAAACGATTAAGTCCAAACTAGCATTAATGAAGTTGGAATTGTAAAAAAAAATTAAGTTGGGTTTTATGAAATACCTTTTTATTCGTATTTATAAGCATCATGATTGGCAGGCCGCACCCAGTGTGTGTCTACTCATAAAGAGAACCAAAGACCAGCACTTTCTAATGTTTCTTGGTGTAAATGAAGGGTGTTTAAGTATTGATATACCTTATGCCTAGCATCCTATATAAAAGACTTCATTTTAATTAGTACAAAAAGGTTCTTTTTACTCATATTATCTTTGAACAGTTCACAGATGATAATTCACACGGTGGGAAGTTTGTACTTGATTGCTGCAGGAAATTATTTTTATGTCTGTGAGATACCAGCAGCTCCTGGAGTCAAGCAGTGCGTCTTTACCTTGTAGTCGAAACATGTAGCTACTTTTGAAAGAAAACTCTCACTGCCTACTTTTCTGAGGAAACAGAAAACGTTGATTGTAAAGTCAACTTTTCTCATTCCAGTTTCTCCTGGATTTGCTACTTAGAGGTTGTCAGGTTCGTGAAGCAATTAAGGTTGTTTCACATGGAAAAGGAAAGGCTGAGAATGAATATGTAACTGAACTCCTGTTTAAATGGAAATCTTATAAGAGAGATCTGGACCAGTTGTTATCCGTATCTATAGAGGACCAAATAAGGGGAGATCAGTTTACATTGAAGCAGGAGAGATTATAGTTGAACATAAGGAAGGACTTCCACCCTGCCAGGGAAAAAAATCACTGGGATGGGCTATGATAGAAGTGGTAGTCTCCATCCCTTCTCATTCCCTTCATCCCTCCATCCCTTCTAGACTGTGAGCCCACTGTTGGGTGGGGACCGTCTCTATATGTTGCCAACTGGTACGTCCCAAGCACTTAGTACAGTGCTCTGCACACAGTAAGCACTCAATAAATATGATTGAATGAATGAATGAGAAGGGTTAATAGAGGCACTGGCCAGAATTTTGCTTCCCAGGGCTGTGCCCAGGGGGTGGCAATGGTGGTGATGGTTGAATCTGGATCTGAAGACTTTGGTATGAATGGGAGTTTGGGAGAAGAGTTTTTGTTGTTGTTGTTGTTGTTGCTGGATTTTAAAAATGGCATTTATTAAGTGCTTACTATGTGCCAGGCACTGTATCTAGTGCTGGGAAAGATAAAAGCCAATCAGGTTGGACACAGTCCATGTCCCACATGAGGCTCACAGAATTCATTCCCATTTTACAGATTTGGTAAATGAGAAGAGAAGAGTAGTGACTTGCCTCAGATCACACAGCAGACTTTGGTGGTGGTGGTGTAAGGTGTGGAGGGTTAGGGGAGGACTGCAGGCTTAGGGATTGCGTGGATGTAAGAAACCCACCAGTTCTGCCCAACATGCGGCATGGCCTGGTTAGTTTGGCCCAAAGCTGAATGTGGCTGGCTGCTGGCTAGTCTTTGATGCCACCCCTCCCTCCAGGAACTTTACAATCAATCAGTGACATTTATTGAGTGCTTACTGTGTGCAGGGCACTGTATTAAGTGGTTGGAAGAGTATAATTTGACAAAGTTGGTAGACATGATCCCTGCCCACAAGGAGGTTACAGTCTAGCTTGGCACCTGGTTTTGGTCAGGAACACAGGCTGGCTATGGGCAGGCTCAGTCTTTGGTCACCGGCCCCGGTTGTGATGATTCCAAATCCTCCTTATTCTCACCTTTCCTAGTGGATTCAGTCACTTTCTTTTGTTCCTGTTCCAGTGTGTCCAGCAAGTGGCTATTGCAGAGTTCTCTCTTCAAGTTCAGCATCCTCTCTATTTACTGGATCTTCCTGTGAGCCCTGTGTGAGAGAGAGCCCATGTCTGATTAGATTAGATTAGATTAGATTAGAGGAGCAGCTTGTTTTAGTAGAAAGAACATGGGCTGGGGGATCAGAGGACCTAGGTTCATTCATTTATTCATTCAATCCTACTTATTCTAATCCCAGCTCTGTCACATGGCTGCTATGTGGCCTTGGGCAGTCATTTCACTTCTTTGTACCTCAGTTACCCCATCTGTAAAATGGAGATTAAATCCTACTCCCTCCTACTTAGAATGTAAGCCCCATGTGGGCCAGGGACTGTGTCCAACCTGATTAACTTGTATCTACCCCAGTGCTTGGCACATAGTAAGTGCTTAAAAAGTACTATTGTTATTATTATTTTGTTGTAGGTGTAGCACAGAGTTTCTTACATAGTAACTGCTCAAGGGCTACCTGGACAATCACCATAAGAGTTGGTTTTTATTTCAAGTCCACACTCTCTAGAAACCTACAATCTGCTCCTCAATATGCAATTGAAGCAACATCGTGCTTCAGTGTTCGGTAGGGTGGTGATCAGCCGAGCTTTATTTTTTCCAAGGACAAAGCAAGAGGAACTTAGGCTAAATTGCCTAGATTGGCTCTCAGGAAGAACTTGTGGTTTGGTCAGTAAAAGCTGATGTGAAAGCTCTTGATATAGTTTCACTGGAGGCCAGGGGGCTGGACTGGACTGGTTGATCTTGGAAAATCCCTTCTAGCTGTAGGACTTTATGATTCTCTCGGAATCTCATGGTCGGTTCAGTTCAGTAAAGGCATCAAAGAGCAAAGGATTACGAGATGGTAATAAGGAATGAGAGAAAGCATTAGGTAGAGAGCTCTAGTCCTGCTACTTGGAATAAACCCCCGGCTAGTAATGATTGTGGTATCGGAGAAGGAGCGTGGCTCAGTGGAAAGACAAGGGCTTTGGAATCAGAGTTCATGGGTTCAAATCCCAGCTCTGCCACTTGTCAGCTGTGTGACTTTGGGCAAGTCACTTAACTTCTCTGTGCCTCAGTTCCCTCATCTGTAAAATGGGGGTTAAGACTGTGAGCCCCACGTGGGACAACCTGATCACCTTGTAACCACCCCAGCACTTAGAACAGTGCTTTGCACATAGTAAGTGCTTAATAAATGCCATCATTATTATTATTATTTGTTAAGTGCTTACTGTGTGCAAAACACTGACTAAGCAATCAGGCTGGACACAGTCCCTGTTCCACATGAGCCTTGCAGTCTAAGTAGGAAGGAGAACAGGTATTGAACTCCCATTTTGCTAATGAGAAACCGAGGCACAGAGCAGTTAAGTAACACTTCCAATGTCACACAGCAGGCAAGTGGCAAAGTTGGGATTAAAACCCAGTTACTGGGTCTCAGCATTCAAAGAATATCTCAGGGAAACGGTGATCTTGCTTGATTAGTTGTGGCTTAATGGGAAACAATGAAGACACATCTGCATCCCAAGGATCCCCGTCAGGGTCTAGATTCAGAGAAAAGACACTGGACCTAAGGAAGGTTTGCCCAACAAAAGATGGGAAACAGAAAACCCCCTCTACTGCCATTTCACTCATCAAAAATGCAAGAGAGACTCTAAAGTCCATGTCCCCATTCTAGCCTCCTCTCTCTCTCTGATCCCCTCTTTCCTTAGGGAAGCCTTTCCTTCAGATGGCTATCTGAAAGCATGGGCTTTTTATTATCTATTAGGTGTCTAATAGCCTTTGGTTTTGCCTCAGGTCCTTAACTTCCTCAGTTGGTCCCTACAGGCCCATTAGTGATGGCTACGCTTGCCCTTATTGCTTCAGTAAAGAATCTTTTTACAGTGCGTTTGCCCGAGAATCGGAGCTTTTCAGAAATCCGCCCCCCAAGACGTATAAAACTCCGTCTTTGTTTTTATTTACTCTCCCTCAATACTCCTGCCTGTTCAGTGCCTGCATTACTCAATTGCTCGAATTACTAGGGTCCTCTGGGACCCACGGCATAAGCCAAGCAAGATGGGCCAGAGACGGGGATGAAACCATCAAGACGTCCCTGTATGGGGCTGTAAATCCAATCAGCTCATTAAAAAATAATCCCTCATGGAACATCTGCACGTTTCCAAATGCCAAGAGCAAAAGCTGGGAGGCTGGAAGTTACAAAGCCATTGATTTATTTGTTGCTGGTATAATAAATTGATTTTCAACAGAACATTAAGGGTGAAAAAAACAAGCTCTCCCAGAAACTTCCCAAAGCAGTAACATCCAAGGTCCCTGAAGTGTCTGAATTTAGGGAGTCTGAGATCAGTCTGCCAGGACCCAGTGACCCTTGCCCAAGCAAGTGATTGGTTCTTCCTAATTTCTCCTTGACCCCAATCTTAACCCCAGGATCTTTAAGATCATTACTGCACACAACTAAATTTCCAGTTGATCACAGATGGAATAGGGCATGGAAATAGAGTGTGGAGGAGCCAAAGTGAGTCAGTTGAAGCGAGGCCCTGAGACACTTACTGGGGAGAATTCCATCTCCCTCTGACCCAGTAGCATCAGGGCTTCTGCCTCTGCCTATAAAGAAGCTGACAGTTCAAAGGATGGGCCCTTTATTAATATCTAATTCCTTATAAATAAGTGAATAAAGGAGAACTACTCATTCACTGCTCCTTTGATTTCTTTATGCTATTTATCGCTCCCCAAAGTCTCCAGTTTTAGCCATCCAGTCATTTCTTCAGCCTTGGAATTATGATTGAGTTACTACTTGGGCCCTGGAAGTACTGGGATTTTTCAGACCCTAGGTCTCCCTCCTGGCAGGACTGGCTCTGCTTTGGACTTCCCAGGAACCCTGGTTACTATCAGATACCAGGATGTTTTGAAGGAATCAATCAATCGTATTTATTGAGCGCTTACTATGTGCAGAGCACTGTACTAAGCGCTTGGGAAGTACAAATTGGCAACATATAGAGACAGTCCCTACCCAACAGTGGGCTCACAGTATTTCTACCCCTCAACTGAACAGAACTGAGCCCATCCTGGAATAGTGACTTTATTTCTTTATGGTATTTGTTAAGTGCTTACTATGTTCCAGGCACTGTGACAGTCCTTGGCACATAGTAAGCGCTTAACAAATATCATCATTATTATTATAAGGGCTGGGGGAGGTATAAGCTAATCAGGTTGGACACAATCCATGTCTCAAATGGGGCTCACAGTCTTGGTCCCCATTTTACAGATGAGGGAACTGAGGCATAGGGTATTTAAATGACTTACTTAAGGTCACACAGCTGATGAGTGGCGGAGTGGGGATTAGAACTCAGGTTCCTCTGAATCCCAGGCTCACGCTCTATCCATTAGGCCACACTGCTTTTCAGCTTGCAGAGTTGCTTGCAGAGAGCCAATGACAAATACCTGCCCCAAGAGCTGGCAAAAACATTCAGGGAGCCCTCTGAATCTTCTAAATTTCCAGAATGCTTCAGGTGACTGGAAATGAGCCTTTAAGAGGTGTCATAGAATATAAGATACAGCTTTCTTTTCAAAGCAACCATTTACATTTCAGTTCATTCTAAATGTTTTGCTATCCCCATGTATAGAATGAACCCTAGGGAGTCGGAAGGACCTGGGTTCTAATCCTGGCTCCCTTGCTCGTCTGCTGTATGACCTTGGCAAGTCCTTTCACTTATCTATGCCTCAATTGCCTCAGCTGTAAAGTGGGGATTAATATTGTGAGCCCCATGTAGAACATGGACTGTGTCCAACCTGATTAGCTTGTTTCTATGCCAGCGCTTTGTAGAGTGCCTGGCACATGGCAAATGCTTAACAAATACCACTTAAAAAACCAAAAAACCTTAATCTAGAGTTCCAAAACATGAAAAATCATGAGTTATTCTGTGGAGATAATCAGTAATAAATCTCGCCTCCACCCTCTTCACACCAAACTCAGGTTCAGATGGATAATTAGGAAGCAGTTTGAAAAAAAAATCCCACATCGCCAGAAACAAAAACAAACAGAGGCACAGCATGCCCCTTCTGAAATTCAGGGAAAATAAATGGCCACAGAAATGCTCTTTCCAGAAAAGCTAGTATCGGCAGTTTGGCTCGGGGATTTGAAAACCAGCCTGTGGTCCCACTCATCATCAAGTTGTTAGTCAGAATCCAGGCTGAGATATCCACCTCCAAATGCTGTTCATGTCCAGCGGCTCTGCGGTGGCCCCTGAGGGACTGACAAAGAACCCCATCCCCAAATCCTCCTTCCTCACTGGCCTTTATTGACAGAGAAACCGCTGTTTAAGCTGAGCCATCGGGATGCTGCTCTATTGATTCCGCTCTGTTCCTCTGCCTACAAGGGACAAACAAAAGTCGGCATCTGCAGAGAAGAAGCTGGAAACTGCCCCGTAGATAGAACATTTGAGTTCCTGGAGTTATCAATCTGGCACCTCCATTTACACTTAAGCAGTGTCTACAAACTCCCTGCTGCTG
Source organism: Tachyglossus aculeatus (assembly GCF_015852505.1). Lineage (NCBI taxonomy): Eukaryota > Metazoa > Chordata > Mammalia > Monotremata > Tachyglossidae > Tachyglossus > Tachyglossus aculeatus. Next base: position 34,931,751 of record NC_052101.1, read on the forward strand.
TTAGTTGAAGATGCTTTGGCAAAACAGCACGCTGAAATGCCAAGGGCTGTGCATTTAAATCCTGGCTCCGTCATTAATTTGTTATGTGACTCGAGGCGACTTACTGCACCTCTCTGTGCATCAGCGTCTTTAGCAGTAAAATGGAGAATATTGACAGTAACCTACTTTCTGGAAGTTTGGAAAAAATCCACAGTTTTAAGTTCCTTTATAACATGAAAAGGCACTGGTGCCTCCTACAGAGAATGTTACCCTGGGTGTGCTTGACAAATTCTTGATAATATCGCTTCTGCTGCTACTGCTGGGTTTACAGAAACATTGAATATGGAATGTGGTTGGAGCCAGATATCGCATGTTACAGAAGACACTGGGGAAATAAGGAGATTTTCCCTCTTGGATGGAAGACTATGCGGTTTGAGCTCAGGACTGTTTTACTGACCAAATCATCATTATTGTCATCATCAATCGTATTTATTGAGCGCTTACAATGTGCAGAGCACTGTACTAAGCGCTTGGGAAGTACAAATTGGCAACATATAGAGACAGTCCCTACCCAACAGTGGGCTCACAGTCTAAAAGGGGAGACAGAGAACAAAACCAAACATACTAACAAAATAAAATAAATAGAATAGATATGTACAAATAAAATCTGAGAATATTTCACTGTGACTGGCACTGTGGTCACTACAACAATTCTGTTACTGCCCCTCTAGTTGCCCGATCCACACAGCTTGAGTTGGAATCTAGTATTTTCTCAACTAAGGTCTCTGACAAAGCTTGAGGGCTTCCAAACAGGGCTGAAAACACTCAGAATGGTGGCTTTTAGCTCTGCCCGCTTTTTATCACCACGCTCAGAATGCAAAGTTGGTACTGAAGATTTACCCTTTGAATAATTATGCCAAATATTAATTATTGTTATGGTATTTGTTTTGGTATTATCGTGTTCTGTGCCAAGCCCTGTACTAAGCACTAGGGTAGATATAAGATAATCAGTGAAGATACAACCTCAGTCCCACTTGGGGCCCCACAGCCTAAGTAGGAGGCAGAACAGCATTTCATACCCATTTACAGACAAAGAACTGAGGCATGGAAAAGTGCAGTAGACTGTATGCTCACTGTGGGCAGGGAAGGTGTCAACCGACTGTTATTTTGTACTCTCCCAAGCACTTGGTACAGTGCTCTGCTTAGAGTAACTGCTCAAAATATATGATTGATTAGCACAATCAGTCCCCTTCTAGACTGTGAGCCCGTTGTGGGCAGGGATTGTTTCTGTTCGTTGCTGAATTGTACTTTCCAAGCACTTGCGTGGCTCAGTGGAAAGAGCACGGGCTTTGGAATCAGAGGTCATGGGTTCAAATCCTGGCTCCACCAATTGCCAGCTGTGTGACCTTGGGCAAGTCACTTAACTTCTCTAGGCCTCAGTTACCTCATCTGTAAAATGGGGATTAAGACTGTAAGCCCCCCATGGGACAACCTGATCACCATGTAACCTCCCCAGTGCTTAGAACAGCACATAGTAAGCGCTTAATAAATGCCATCATTATTATTAGTAGTAGTAGTAGTACAGTGCTCTGCACACACTAAGCGCTCAATACATATGATTGAATGGATGAATGAATGAATGAATGACACATAACAGACAAGTGGCAGAGCTGGGATTAGAACTAAGGTCCTCTTGCTCCCAAACCCATGCTCTTTTCTCTAGGCCACAATGTTTCTCCTACACAACCATTAATCACTCAATGGTATTTACTGAGTGCATACTGTATGCAGAGCATTGTACCAAGCACCTGGGAGAGTACAATAAAACAGAGTTGGTAGACAGCTGACTGCCCACAATGAGCTTACAGTCTACAGGGCAACACGCAAGGTAACGTGACAAGTTGGAACTTAGTCAACTACATAAACAATGAAAATATTTATGATTTAGATAAATCACTTCAGTGGCTGCTACAAGATTATTCGGGGGCTATAGTCAATCAAATTTATTGAACGCTTACTGTGTGCAAAGCACTGTACTGAGCGCTTGGGAGAGTACAATATAACAATAAACACACACATTCCCTGCCCACAATGAGCTTATAGTCCAGAGACGAGCTTACAAGGGGTCAACCATAGCCACAGTTGAGATCCACTAAGCTAATTTATGGCTGTGTATAATAACAGACTGGGGAATGTGTCTTGTCTACTCCCAGCCTCTCCTTCCGTGCAAGAATACTTCCAGACCATCAGTGTACATCTGTAATCACCTTTATGCTGGTCTCGTCTCTGAGGCGTGTCGGCCCTAGCATAATAATAATAACAATAATGGCATTTATTAAGTGCTTACGATGTGCAAAGCACTGTTCTAATAATAATAATAATGGCATTTATTAAGTGCTTACTATGTGCAAAGCACTATTCTAATAATAATAATAATAATGATGGCATTTATTAAGCTCTTACTATGTGCAAAGCACTGTTCTATGCACTGGGGAGGTTACAAGGTGATCAGGTTGTCCCACAGTGGGGCTCATAGTCTTAATCCCCATTTTACAGATGAGGGAACTGAGACCCAGAGAAGTGAAGTGACTTGCCCAAAGTCACACAGCTGACAGTTGGCAGAGCTGGGATATGAACCCATGACCTCTGACTCTAAAGCCCGGGCTCTTTCCACTGAGCCACTCTGCTCCTCCTAAGCACTCCTTCTAAGCACTGGGGAGGTTGCAAGGTGATCAGGTTGTCCCACGGGGGGCTCACAGTCTTAATCCCCATTTTACAGATGAGGTAACTGAGGCACAGAGAAGTGAAGTGACCTGCCCAAAGTCCCACAACTGACAGTTGGCAGAGGCAGGATTTGAACCCATGACCTCTGACTCCAAAGCTGGTGCTCTTTCCATTGAGCCATGCTGCTTCTCTAAACATGAATCTTAGAGCTGAAATCCTTGACGATAATTATGATCCCTGGCCAGACAGACATTCCTCTTTCAGTTTGAGCCTGAACACCCCTGTAGATCAATAATACCTGCGGACCAAGAGGTTCAGTTGGTTGGAGAAGGTTCAGGAGGGAAAGAGGAAGGGAGAGGGAGGGTGGGAAAGAGAGCTAGAGAGAGTTAGAGAGAGAGAGATAACTTGAAAGAGAGAGCTAGAGAGCGCATGTTGATATCTGCTGTTATCTCAGCCGGTTCCTGCCCTGATTTCTGCCTCCCTCCTCCAGCATTTCATTAGATGGGGCTCATGCTGTTCTCAAGCCTGAAACTGCTTTCCATGCTCCTCGCCCCCCAGTCCTCCTCCACTAAGAAAAAAAAAATGTCAGTTGTTTCCTTCCTCCCTTAGTTCTGTTCTTGATTGCAATCCCAGGCTGGGGCTGAGGTCAGTAGATGGGGTTATGAATGGGATGGGGCAGGGTTAAGGTTAGGATTACTGGGCTTGTGGTTGCAGCCACTGGAGTCATGAGGGTTAGTTTAAGAAAAGAAAAAAGACTGGAGAGCAATGGGGGAGGAGAAGGGATGTGTTCAAGACGCAGAGGGAGGCAAGGAAGAGGCTGAGAACAGGGTTCATCAGGAAAGGAGCAGCTCATGGTGGGCAGAAAATGTATCTGCTATATTGTACTCTCCTGAGTGCTTAATACAGAGCTCTGCACACAGTAGGTGCTCAATAAATACGATTGACTAACTGCATGACGGGGAACGGGGAGGAGAAGATTGGGAGGGAATTGATTTGCCTGCAGGGATTGGACTTAATGTTCACTCGGATGAGTAAGCAAATAGTGAGGCTGTTGCCCTGGCTTGCAAATATTGTAAGGTGGTTGTGAGATGGGGAATGGCTGTAAGGTTTAATCCCTTGGATGCAATTCATCCAGGGGAAACAAGACTGATTTTAAGTTTCCAAATCAGCAAGCAACTCATTTTCACTAATTCCATTATTGTAGGTAAGAATAAATAATAGAAAATGGGATGGATAATTATAACACCTCTGTGGAAATAAACAGCAATGTCTCTGCTGATGATGTAATGATGGGCTTCTGACTTGCCCTCTTCCTATTACTAAGGAGAATCAAAGAAGATCAATAGCATGGTTCAGGATTTATTGATTCTGGATGAACGGAAAACACACTCCACTCATTAAAAGGAAACATTATCCCGTTAGGCCTTAGCTTAGTCTACTATAGAGAGGAGAAGCCGTCAGTAAGGCTTTAATTGAAGAACGTAAGCTTTTCCTCTGGCGCTGGTTGCCACCGCAGTCTTTCAACACTCCTAGATTCAAAGTTAAGGACCGAAAGTCAGACCACAGCCACCTCAAGCATTACCTCCCAAACTCAAAGGTAGCACGTGTGAACGTTGAAAGAAGCTTTGTAAAACTATTGTTTCCAGCAAATCTTCTGGATGGGCCAGTTCTTCATAGCCTGAAAACTGTGTATAACTCTATCCCATTACACAATAGAATTGCACAGTAGAGTTGCGCGTACATCTCTATTATTTTGAACTCTACCAAGTGCTTAGTGCAGTCCTCTGCACACAGAAAGCACTCAATAAATATCACTGATCGATTGATTGACTGGACTTATGAACTAAAAATCCTCACAGAGCCTAGAAAGAGCCATGAAGACAATGTATTAAGAGATTAGTAGACATATTAGGATTTATTGAGTGCCTACTGAGTTTAGGGCACTGTGCTAGGGAAAGAAATAACCAAGTCCATTCCATAAAACAATTCGGCAACAGTATTGAAGAAGAGCAGCGTATATAACTCCTAGAGGGAAATAGTTATTAGATTACACACTGCTTTGGGCAGGGTTATCCTAGGTCTAATCTGTCACACCTTTCCAATGTCCCAGAAGTTGGGGAGGCAAGATCTTGCCTGCCCCACTTTTTATTTAATGGTATTTAAGTGCTTATTATGAGGTAGGTAGTGTTCTAAGTGCTGGGGTAGATGTAAGGCAATCAGGTGGGTCACAGTCCATGTCAGTCAGCCAGTCAATCAATTGTATTCATTCATTCAATTCATTCAATTGTATTTATTGAGCACTAGCTGTGTGCAGAGCACTGCACTAAGCGCTTGGGAAGCACAATTCAGCAACAAATAAAGAAAATTCCTGCCCACATCGGGCTTGAGAGCTTACTGTGTGCAGAGCACTGAACTAAGCACTTGGGAGAGCATGATATAACAATATAACAGATATTCCCTGCGCACATGGGGCTCACAGCCTTAGTCCCCATTTTACAGACAAGGTAACTGAGGCACAGAGAAGTGAAGTGACCTACTCAAGGTCACACAGGAGGCAACTGTGCTGTCTTTTTGACTCCCAGGACTGTGCTCTATTCACTAAGCCATGCTGCTTCACTAGAAGAGCAGCAGTACTAGTAATAGGCTCAGTGGAAAGAGCACGGACTTTTGAGTCAGAGGTCATGGGTTCTAATCCCGGCTCCACCACATGTCTGCTGTGTGACCTTGGGCAAGTCACTTGACTTCTCTGAGCCTCAATTACCTCATCTGTAAAGTGGGAATTAAGACTGTGAGCCCCACGTGGCACAACCTGATCACCTTGTATCCCTTGTATACACATAGTAAGCGCTTAACAAATGCCACTATTATTATCTTATTATTACTAATAGTATTTATTAAACACTTATCATGTCCAAAGCACTGTACAAAGTGCTGGGAAACAATACACAGTTGGGAATTAGACATGGTTTCTTTCCCACAGGAGTCATGGTGTTTTCTCAGGATGGGAAGGAGGTGGGAGAGGGAATCCTATAGTCATTTCGTTAATCCCCAAGCACAACAAACCCTCAATAAATACTTTTAACGCTGATACTAATTCTGGGTTGCCTTGTTCCAAGGGGAGGGATGTGAACACAAAGGGGGCAGATTTAAAACCTGATTAAGAATCTAAATAACCACCCTTTATTTATTTCAATAAGAGGAAATGTCTGCAGTATTGGTGGGGTTAGGGATGATCTGTGAGCTTTAGGATGGTAAAGCCTTTTAGCTCTCTGAGCAATTAGGACAAATTCACGAGTTTAATGATTCTAATTGCTAGAAGAGGTTTGACTACACAACTCTCCTTTGACCATATACTCTCAGTCACCCCTACTCAGGAGACATTTGGGATCCAAATAGCAGGGAGATAATCCACTCACCTCTCCCACTAAACCCCACTTCCCACTCTTTGTTTTTCTCCAGCAAACCTACTGTACCTTGTTCTTTATTCTCCTGTCTCTGACCCTTTCCTCAAGCCCTTCTCCGGGTCTGGAACTCCCTCCTCCTTCAAATCTGCCAGACCGCACTTCTCCCTGGTCTTCAAAACCCTTATGAAATCTCACCTCTATTTCTCGTTTCCCTAACTTGGTCTCAGTGGCTGAAACACTCTACTTTCTTCCAGGTTATCACCTTCCATATCTTATTCTGAGATCCTTATCACGTCCTCAGTAGGCATTGATCATGTCAGGAGTCTTCATGGTTTGCCCAAAAACTTTCAGAACATCTCATCTCATTTTCTTTTCTCTTGCACAGTTGATCTGCGATTCCTCTTATCTCTGGAAGGAAAACAATAAATATCCCTATGGAAAAGAGAAGAAAGGGCAGAGGTAGTAAATAAAATAGCTATTTCAGTTTTGCTCAGATCACAGGAACACAAGCAAAGCCAGCCCAGAGACTCAAGGACTTCATCTAGTCCTCTTAGCTGTACTTGGCCAGAACTAGGAATTCATTCATTCATTCAATTGTATTTATTAAGTGTTTACTGTGTGCAAAGCACTGTACTAAGCGCTTGGGAAGTACAAGTTGGCAACATCTAGAGATGGTCCCTACCCAACAACGGGCTCACAGTCTAGAAAGGGGAGACAGACAACAAAACAAAACATGTGGATGGGTGTCATCAGAATAAATAGAAGTAAAGCTAGATGCACATCATTAACAAAATGAATAGAATAGTAAATATGTACAAGTAAAATAAATAGAGTAATAAATCTGTACAAACATATATATATACACAAGTGCTGCGGGGAGGGGAAGGAGGTAGGGCGGGGGGGATGAGGAGGAGGAGAGGAAAAAGGGGGCTCAGTCTGGGAAGGCCTCCTGGAGGAGGTGAGCTCTCAGTAAGGCTTTGAAGGGAGGAAGAGAGCTAGCTTGGCGGATGAGTGGAGGGAAGGCAACCAGGCAAGGGGGAGGATGTGGGCCTGGGGTCGACGGCCGGACAGGTGAAAACGAGGCACAGTGAGAAGGTTAGCGGCAGAGGAGCGGAGGGTGCGGGCTGGGCTGGAGAAGGAGAGAAGGGAGGTGAGGTAGGAGGGGGCGAGGGGATGGACAGCCTTGAAGCCGAGAGTGAGGAATCTACTTGGGAAAGCCACCTCACAACATTCCAGATGAGTGTAAAGAGCTTAGTAGAAAAAGCATGGGAGTGGGAGTTGGGAGATTCAGGTTCTAATCCCAATTCTCCCACAGGCTTTCTATGTGACCTTTTTTTTAATGGTATTTGTTAAGTGTTTAGTATGTATCAGGCACTGAACCAAGCACAGGGTAGTTGCAAGCTAATCAGGTTGGGCACAGTCCCTATCCCACATGGGTCTCATAGTCTTAATTCCCATTTTACAGATGAGGTGACTGAGGCACAGAGAAGTGACTTGCCCAAAGTCACACAGCAGACAAGTGGCAGAGCTGGGATTAGAACCCAAGTCCTCTTACTCCCAGGCCCATATTCATTCCACTAGGCCACACTTCCTTTGGCAAGATGGCTAACCTCTCTGTGCCTCAGCTTGGTCATTGCAAAATGCTGATAAGATACCTGCTCTCCTTTCTCAGCCTGTGAACTCCATGTGGGACATGGACTGTCTCTGATCCGATTAGCTCACATCTTTCCCATCACTTAGCACAGTGCTTTGGCCCAGAGTAAGTGTTTAACAAACACCATTTTTATTTCCCCTTTTAGACTGTGAGCCCACTGTTGGGTAGGGACTGTCTCTACATGTTGCCAACTTGTACTTCCCAAGCGCTTAGTACAGTGCTCTGCACACAGTAAGCGCTCAATAAATATGATTGATTGATTGATTGATTGATTGGTGGGTGTTTGGGTTTTCTCTCAAAAGTTGTGAGTTTCCCCAGGGTAGGAATCATGTGGGTGACTAGTTCCCCCAGTTCCTAGTAGGGTGCTCTGCAACAAGTAGGTACTCAAAAATTACTGTTGTGTTTGTTTTATGCCAGAACTCTTCCCAGAGGTCCTAAATGTCAGATCAGCTAGGTTCAAAAGGAAACTCACTTTCCCGAAGCAGGCAGGTGGCAGGCAGACAGGTAGAGAAGCAGCATGTCCTAGTGGTAGCGTATGGGCCTGGGACTCAGAAGGACCTGGGTTCTAATCCCAGCTCCATCACCTGTCTGTTGCGAGACCTTGGGCAAGTCGCTTAACTTCCCTCTGACTCAGTTCTCTCATCTGTAAAATGAGGATTAAGCCTGTGAGCCGCATATAGGACATGAACTGTGTCCAACCTGGTTAGTTTGTAACTACCCCCACACAGTACAGTGTCTGGCACAAAGTGAGTACTTAACAAATACCTTTAAAAAAAAGTAGCGTTTTCTGTTTTCAAGTTTTGTGCAATAATTGAGCTATTCATAGCCACCTCACTGGCCACAGAGAAAAGCTTTCCCTCCCCCCATAGCCTGACCCCTAAACCACAAACCAAATGACCAAACATCCTTGCAGGTAGTCTGACTGGGATCATTTCATTTCACGGTATCTAAGGATTTCAGGTCTGTCAAAAGGTGAATTCTTGTTCTAATACATTAAGAGGCAAGGAGTCAAGAAAGAAGACAGAAGCCTTCAGACGGCCCAAGAAAGGGACTTTAGAGCTCTCTGCCTAGTCCAAGCTCATCCTCAGGGGTGAGTTAGATGCTGAGGGAAGTGCCTTCTCCTGAGCTCCATTTCTTTGATTCTGTTTGATTCCCTACTGACAATAGGCTCCTTATAGGCAGGAAACACATCTACCAACTCTCTTGTGTTATACTTGCCCCAGTGCTCAGTAAGTGAGCACCCAACCTACAGTAAGTGCTCAGTAAATACCGCTGATTGATTGATTCCTCTGGAGCTGGAAGAATGATCTCCCTCCCTGTCTGCCTTACCCCTTTGGTAGGGACTGAAGCTCCTGGGAAAGTCTTTTTCCTTATAATCGGGACTCAGTGCTAGTTTAAGGCATTCTTGGGCCCTGGGCAGTGTCAACTAGTGAGCTTCCAAGCCCCCAGGTTGACACCCTTCCAGGTGAGCACCCTTAGCTAATAATAATAATAATAATTTTGGTATTTATTAAGCACTTACTATGTGCCAAGCAGTGTTCTAAGCACTGGGGGAGATAGAAGGTAACCAGGTTGTCCCCCATGGGGCTCACAGTCTTAACCCCCATTTTCTAGATGAGGTAACTGAGGCCCAGAGAAGTTAAGTGACTTGCCCAAAGTCACACAGCTGATAAGTGGAGGAGCCGGGATTAGAACCCTAGGCCTCTGACTCCCAATCCCACACCCTTTCCACTGAGCCATGCTGCTCCTCAGCACTTTGTATTTATTATTAGACAGATCCATGGCATGGGGAAATGCTCAAAATTGGTAGATGAAAGGTGACTGGGGGATAATAATAATGGCATTTATTAAGTGCTCACTATGTGCAAAGCACTGTTCTAAGCGCTGGGGAGGTTACAAGGTGATCAGGTTGTCCCCCAGGGTGCTCACAGATTTCCAGATGAGGTAACTGAGGCCCAGAGAAGTTAAGTGACTTGCCCAAAGTCACACAGCTGACAACTGGTGGAACCAGGATTTGAACCCATGATCTCTGACTCCAAAGCCCATGCTCTTTCCACTGAGCCACGCTGGGGATCATCAGCTAAAGGAATCACTAGGACAGGCACCCTTAGGGTTTGTATTGAGTTAGGGTGAAAGCTCCTTTGGGCAGAGAAAGTGTCTCTTGCTTCTCTCTACTTTACCAAGTACTTAACACAATGCATTTGTATGTTAAGGTTGCTCAATAAATTTCTTTATCATTACTACCGAGCCCAAATTTGTTATGGCCCCTGGGTAAGGTGGTCTTTTTTTTTCAATTTTATTATTATTGATAATACTATCAAAATAATTGTATTTTGAATCGCTTACTGCATTCCAAACACTGGACTAAACACTGGGTTAATATAATATGATCAGATCAGACGTGAATGTGGATCACAATCTATGGGGATGAAGGACAAGTATTTAACCCCCACATTTTACAGATGAGGAACTGAAGCCCCAAGAAGTTAAGTGACTCACGTAAGGTAAAACAGCAGGTAAACGGCTGATATGGGATTAGAACCCAAGTCTCTATTTTATGCTAAACATTCTGTTTTCCAGCTGGTTAATTATAATAATAATAATAATAATTGTGATATTTGTTAAGTGTTCACTATCTGCCACGCACTGTTCTAAGCGCTGAGACAGGTACAAGGTAATCGGATTGGACACTGTCTGTGTCCCACAGGAGGCTCACAGTCTTAATCCCCATTTTACAGATGAGGTAACTGAGGCCCAGAGAAGTGAAGTGACTTGCCCGAGGTCACACAGCAGACAAGTGGCAGAGCCGGTATTAGGATGTGGAATTAGAACCCAGGTCTTCTGACTCCCGGGCTTCTTTTCTTTCAACTACACCTTGTTGGTTGATCCTCTGCCAAAGTCTGAGAGGATCCCTGATGCCTTTATGTCAGTTTAAAAAAATTTAAAGGCCCAGCCTTCCTCCTGCACAGCCTTGCAGCTCGGAAATGACATCGCCCAAGTACAGGGATCTGGAAGGGGAGTGAAATGGCTCATCAGCACAGGGTCCCACAGGTGACCAGTTCTAGGCTCTAACAGTGAGTCGTTACCTTCTCTGAGTTACCTGTCTCCGTGTATTGCAAGGAACTACACTTTCATTCAATTGTATTTATTGTGTACTGTGTATTGTGTACTGTGTATTGTGTACTTACTGTGTACTGAGCACTGTACTGAGCACTTGGGAAATACACTTGTCACTTCCAGGCTGAAAAGGGCCATCCGGTCTTCAACTGGGACCATCAGTGGCCAACCTCTAGACTGTAAGCTCATTGTGGACAGGGAATGTGTCTGTTTCTGTTATATTGTGCTCTCCCAGCATTTACTACAGTGCTCTGCACACAGTAAATGCTCAATAAATATGATTGAGTGAATGATTGAATGAACCTGACAGGTAGCAGACTGTGAAGAACTCTGAGGCCCTTTTTTATGCAGACTCTTTCCCAAAGAAGCGCTTAAATGAGTAAGCCAACATGAAAGATGCCTCTGCCAAAACCCACAGCACCTGTATATATGTATATATGTTTGTACATATTTATTACTCTATTTATTTATTTATTTTACTTGTACATATCTATTCTATTTATTTTATTTTGTTAGTATGTTTGGTTTTGTTCTCTGTCTCCCCCTTTTAGACTGTGAGCCCACTGTTGGGTAGGGACTGTCTCTTTATGTTGCCAACTTGTACTTCCCAAGCGCTTAGTACAGTGCTCTGCACATAGTAAGCGCTCAATAAATACGATTGACGATGATGATGATGATTGACTGAAGAAACAGTTCCTGAAGAATTTCCAACAGACAACCAATGGAGAAAAAAAATAACTGACCTTCGTAGCTTCTCTTCCCTGGTGCTGTTTGTGGCGCGTCTCTTGAAACCATGTCAAGCCTCTGGACTTGAAACGAACAAAAAAAAGTCCCCTCAGGTTAGCTCTTCTCTGAAAGGAGTATTTAAGGAAATGACATTGGAGTGTTTTGTCATTTCCATTATTTTCCAGAGGCCTCATCACCACTGCAATAGCTTTTCCTGCTTGGCCTCCTAGAATATTGGCCCAGCTAAAACAGTGACTCCTGTCATTTTTCAGATCTGGTTTTCAAGCTTCCAATTAGAGGACGATCGAGACGGGAGTGTGGGCAGGGGTGACAGGGAAATCGATACCGCAGCATTTCAAAATGATCCGTTTTGAAAGGCCTGATGGTGTTATAACAACAACAGCCGGGTTGGGTCCAGGCAATCAGGCCAGAAACAAAAACCTTTCCTATCCTTCCATGCCTAGATCTTTCCCTCTCTTCACTGACCATTTCACCACGTGCCTTCAGCCCCACAACACTTGTGTTCCTATCGGTAATTAATTTAATCAATCAATCAGTGGTATTTATTGAAAGCTTATTGTGTACAGAACATTGTACTAAGCACTTGGGTAGCTGCTTAATAGTATTTGTTAAGTGCTTTTCATTCGTACAATCGTATTGATTGAGCGCTTACTGTGTGCAGAGCACTGTACTAAGCGCTTGGGAAGTACAAGTTGGCAACATATAGAGACGGTTCCAACCCAACAGCGGGCTCACAGTCTTGAAGGGGGAGAAGTGCTTATTATGTGCCAGGTACTGTACTTAACGCTGAGGTAGATACAAGCTAGTCAGGTTGAATACAGTCCAGGATGGGGCTCAAGGTCTCAATCTTCATTTTACAGGTGAGGTAACTGAGGAACAGAGACGTTAAGTGACTTGCCCAAGGTCACACAGCAGGTAAGTGGTGGAGCCAGGATTAGAAACAAGGTTGTTCTGATTCTCAGAGTCAGAATATGACTTCTTTTTATTATGGTGTTTGTTAAGCCCTTACTATATGCCAGGCACTGTTCTAAGCGCCGGGGTAGATACAAGGTAATCAAGTTGGACACACATGGGGTTCACGGTCATATTCTCCATTTTACAGATGAAGTAACTGAGGCACAGAAAAGTGAAGTGACTTGCCCAAGGTCCTTCTGACTCCCAAGCCTATGCTTTATCCACTAGGCCATGCTGAGTCCTGGCTTATGGTACAGTGGATAGAGCTCGGCCTGCGAGTCAGAAGGTCATGAGTTCTAGTTCTGGCTCCACCACTTGTCTGCTGTGTGACCTTGGGCAAGTCACTTCACTTCTCTGTGCCTCAGTTATCTCATCTGTAAAATGGGGATCGAGACTGTGAGCCCCATGTGGGACATCGACTGTGTCCAACTTGATTACCTTGTATCCACCCTAGTGCTTAGGACAGTGCCTGGCACATAGTAAGTGCTTAACAAATACCATAATTACTATTAGAACCTCAGGGAAAGGCATTGCATAGGCTTTGCTTTCTTTGGAGCTGCAGTCTACAGAATAAAGTGAATTACCCAGAAACTTTCAGGATAGGTACCAACAGACCTGGACATGTAGAAAACGCTCCGAAAAAGGCCAAAAACACTCCTAGCAAATCAGATTATATTGGCCAAATCCCTAAAATGGGACCTGGGCTTTTCACTGGCTGTTCAACAGAGTTTAAATGCCAAGCAGGTGGAGCAAACAGGGGAATGTCTCATTGGACTTAAGGAAAAGGGACTCCAAAAACCATCCTCCACTCAGAGTTCACTTTAAATTAGTCATCAGAGCTTTGCTCTTCAGCACTGATTGCAGTGGCCAAGAAGCACTGGACTTTTAGAGCCTCTTTTATTGACCCAGAGTTGGCATTCAATGGTTTGCATATCAATTTGCTAAAAGAGATCTCACCAAGCCCCAGATCAAATCCAAACCCAGAGTTTTCTCTCTTTGTTTTTTTAATTTCTCCCAAGGATGCTCTTCTCCTCTCATCTTCTAGATCGAGCAGGAAGAGAAGAACTCATAAGTACTTAATACGGTGCTCTGCACATAGTAAGCGCTCAATAAATACGGTTGAGTGAATGAATTTCTCTTTTCGTTTTTGATTCCTACAGAGAAAGGTTTTCTGGACAAGGAAGTCTAAGGTGTCAACTCAATACTAATCATGGTATTTGTTAAATGCTTACTGTACTCCAGGCACTGTACTAAGCTTTGGGAGAGAATACAAGCAAATTGTTTTGGACGCAGTCTCTGTCCAACAGGTGATCAGGTTGTCCCACGTGGGGCTCACAGTCTTAGTCCCCATTTTACAGATGAGGTAAATGAGGCACAGAGAAGTGAAGCGACTTGCCCAAGGTCACACAGAAGACAAGTAGCAGTGCCGGGATTAGAGCCCACGATCACCTGACTCCCAGGCTAGTGCTCGATATTCATTCATTCATTCATTCAATCGTATTTATTGAGCGCTTACTGTGTGCAGAGCACTGGACTAAGCGCTTGGGAAGTACAAGTTGGCAACATATAGAGACGGCCCCTACCCAACAGCGGGCTCACAGTCTAGAAGGGGGAGACAGACAACAAAACAAAACATATTAACAAAATAAAATAGAATAAATATGTACAAATAAAATAGAGTAATAAATACGTGCAAACATATATATATATATATACAGGTGCTGTGGGGAGGGGAAGGAGGTAAGGCAGGGGGGATGGGGAGGGGGAGGAGGGGGAGGAGGAGGAGAGGAATGAGGGGGCTCAGTCTGGGAAGGCCTCCTGGAGGAGGTGAGCTCTCAGTAGGGCTTTGAAGGGAGGAAGAGAGGTAGCTTGGCAGATTTGCGGAGGGAGGGCATTCCAGGCCAGGTGGAGGACATGGGCCGGGGGTCGATGGCGGGACAGGCAAGAACGAGGCACAGTGAGGCCACGCTGGATGGTGAGTCTGTTGGAGGCTCAACTGTCCTCCCCTTGCTCAGGGCACCAATACTGTCCCTCACAAGAAGAAAACCAAGTCAGGATAGGTGTGGGTGAGGCAGCAAATAGCTTTTTAAAATATAAGATGGATGGAGAAGATAAAGGGGGTAGAAAGGGAAAGGGAAGGAAAGTGGGGATGAAGGGGAAAGGAGCAAAAAACTGGGAAGAGCCAAGGATGGTTCTTGCTATTCCTGAACCTGTCTCACAGTGCATGTTAAAGGTCACATGGAGCCGAGCTGAGAGTGTGGATGGTTCAGTGCAGTTCATCACCTCTAGTGAAAAAACAACTACTGTGCTGTCGGCAGCAGGATATGGTTACCCCTGGTAGGTACAAAAAATACCACTGACGTTAATGTCCCATTCCCCCCCCCACACACACCCTCACACACACCACCTGAAGTGGCTAATTGGTTGTTGCAGAAGAGACCCTGGTGCCTTCTGGCAGTTCTCTTGGGGCCTGAGTAGCCCTGTTTAGAATGCATTGCTCATCCCTCACTGGGATTAGCATGTTTTTGTATATATACACGGATAAAATCTCATTGCGAGTATTATCATTTTTGAATATGAAGTGCATTATGCACTCTCGTCAGCTCTCTCTTCTGGGAGAGGGTAGCAGAAATGGGGAAACGACAAGGGGTGAGAGCGAATCAGTAAACACCTAATAAATCCTCTTGCTCTCTGCCTCCCCACCAAATATATACACAGACATCATCTCTCTCCTCCTTACTTATCTCTCTCTCTCTTCCTCCCCCAGCCCCTACCAGGAAAACAACTGGTTGGGGTTTGCCTGGAACTGCCCAACGATGACTGCAGAGCTGAAGTCTACTTTAACTCCAAGAGTCCAAATGATAGGTAACAACTTCAAACTTTTTTTAGCTTTCCTTTTCTTGTTTGACTCCCTCCTCCCTGTACACCTTTCTCACCAGGGAATCAATCAATCAATAGCATTTAGTGAGCACTTACTGTGTGCAGAGCACTGTATTAAGCACTTGGGAGAGTACAATATGAAAATAAAACAGATACATTCCTTCTCCACCATGAGCTTACAGAGGGGGAGACAGACATTAACATAAATAAATAACAGATTGAAACGTAAATGCTGTGGGACTGAGGGTGGGGGATGAAAAAGGAAGCAAATCAGGGAGATGCAGAAGGGAGTGGGAGAAAAGGAAATGAGGTCTTAGATGAGATAAGCCTTCAGTAAGGCTTTAGAGGTGGGGAGAGTAATTATCTGTTGGATATGAAGAGGGAAGGTGATCCAGTCCGGTGTTAGAGGAGCATTCATTTGCTCCCATGGCTTTCAACAGTCACATCAGTGACAAAATATAGACATATTCATATTCCTGCAGACACCCACGGACACCAACAGTTAAACGAGGATTCACTCCAACACAATGTAGAAAAGCAGACAACCAGACTTTCATAAATAAACTATTGCCATGGTTTGGGCAGTAGAAGCCTCCCCTCTCCCCACCCCCAATAGTTGTGGCCATCATATGAGCCATGAGAACCCCACTGCCAATGCCAAATAATGATAATGATAAAATATTTGTTAAGCATTTTCTATGAGCCAAGCACTTGGGTAGATACAATACAATCAAATCAGACACAGCCCCAGGCCCGTGCGGGGCTCCCAGGGTAAGGAAAGGGAGAACAGTTAGAGGGAAGCCACTGCTGACACCTTCAACTTAAGTGCCCCAAACTGGACTCCTCATTTTCCCTCCTAACTCCTCCCCTTAACTTTTGGTCGGTAACACCACCATCCTACTCACACCAGAAGCCCACAACCTCAGGATCAACCTCACCTCCTCGCTGTTTTTCAGTGCTCACATTTAGTCTATTGCCCAATCCTTCTGGTTCTTCCTACCCAACATCTCTCAGGTCCACCTCTTTCTCTCCATCTAAACTGCTTCCAGCCCGGTGCAAACTCTGCTCATATCACAATTAGACTAGTGCATTAGCCTTATTATTATTATTAATAATAATAAAAACTTTTATTAAGCACTTAATATGTGCAAAGAACTGTTCTAAGCACTGGGGAGGTTACAAGGTGATCAGGTTGTCCCACTTGGGGCTCACAGTCTTCATCCCCATTTTACAGATGAGGTAACTGAGGCACAGGGAAGTTAAGTGACTTGCCCGAAGTCACACAGCTAACAAGTGGCGGAGCCGGAATTTGAACCCACGACCTCTGACTCCAAAGCCCGGGCTCTTTCCACTGAGCCACACTGCTTCTCCTGGTCTCCCACCCTCCAGCCTCTCCCTGCTCCAATCTATGCTACACACTGCTGCATGGATCATCTTCCCAAAGCACATAGCTCTCCTCTCCACCTTACCCTCCACTGGCCTCCTGTATCTCTTCATGTCAGGCAAAACTCCTCACAGTTGAATTTAAGGCTCTCAGCAACGTGCCCTACCTTACCTTGTCTGCTCTCTTCATCCATTATTTCTCAACTTGTTCTACTTGTTGCTATCAAGACAACCTTCTAGCTGTAACTTGCTCTTTTTGTTTCCCTCACTTCCGTCTCCTGGCTCAGGCTGTACCTCAAGCTTGGAATTGCCTCCCCTAAAATTCCACTTCCTTCAATAAGTCTTCCTCAATTAATTTTTCAGCACCCTAGTCTTTATAGACCCATCAGCCAACTTAAGCCCTTAATAATTTATTTATGCCAAACATCAGCAATTCATGTACTTCCCAAGTGCTCTGTACAGTGTACCTTACCAAGACGGCACTCGGTAGTACTACTACCTCTACTACCACCAATGTATTCTGATGAAGATGTCCCGAAGGCAGAAGAAAATATGAGAGGAAAATAGAGAAGCAGCATGGCCTAGTGGAAAAAACATTGTCCATGGGAGTCAGAAGGACCACTTGTCTGCTGTGTGACTTTGGGGCAAGTCACTTCACTTCTCTGTGCCTCAGTTACCTCATCTGCAAAATGTGGATCAAGACTATGAGCCCCATATGGGATAGGGACTGTGTCCAACCTGATTATTTTATACCAACTCAAGTGCTTAGTACAGTGCCTGGCACACAGTAAGCACTTAACAAATACCATAGAAAAGAGATTGTAGAATAGGTGAGAGGCTGGGACTGGAGATATGGATTTGGACACCTGACTAGTAGTGGAAATTGAAACCTTGTGATCTAATGAACTTCGAGTGAGTGTGTTCAATGTAAGAAAACAGGATCAGAACTGAGTCCCGAGAGTGCTCACACTTAAGAGTGAGGAGGCTGCAGATGATATTGAAAAGTACAGTGAAATGAAGAATGAGACTTTGGAGGGTATTGTGTTCATAAAGTCAAAACTAGATGTGGTTTCCAGGAGGAGAGGATTGCCTGCCAAGTTGAAAGCAGAAGAAACAGTGAGACTTGACCAGAAGAAGGGCATTGACAGAGTCTAGGAGGGCCGTCTCAGTGGTCAAGGGGAAAATTCAGATTGAAGGGGAATGAATGATTCTATCCCCTAGAACACATCTGGATGAAGGCCTGGACTGACCTTCTTTCCTACAATTTGAAGAGCTACTTGCCTGCTGTGTGACTTTGGGCAACTCACATAACTTCTCTATGCCTCACTTTCCTCATCTGTAAAATGGGGAGTAAGTCTGTGAGCCCCATGTAGAACATGGACTGTGTTGAACCTCATTATTCCAGTGCTTAGTACAGTGCTTGGCTTAAAAATACCATTATTATCTTGTATCTACCCCAGCGCTTATTATGTGCCAGGCACTGTACTAAGTGCTTAACAAATATTGTATAAAAAAAGCTGTATAATTCCTGCTGTTCTCTGGACTGAGCCAGTCTCTGGGCTTCTTTCCTATTACTGCTGGCTTTAGACAGACCCCAAAGCATACTAAAAAGAGGAACAGTTCAGGGCCAGAGGGGTGGAGAGGCTGCAGGGGAAGGTCAGGGAAAGGGAGGGATCGTGGGAGCTTGGCCACAGCTGAATGGTGCCAGCTGAAATCCTCGGGTGCCCAAAGGATGTTTTGTTGTTGATCTAAATTTTTTTCCGCTCCAACTGAATGCAAAGCAGATTCCAGTTCCCGCTTTGCTGCCTCTTTGTTCTCTTGTAGGCCCTAGAACAAAAGTTCAATTAGTCACCTTGGGGTTATAAACCAGTCAGGAGTTCATTCTGGCCCTAAAATGTGACTCTAAGGGTATCCTTACTGTACAGTAAGTCCACAGGCCACTGGCATCTTCAGGAGAAGGCATGCTAATCCCTACTACTATCTAAGGGCTTTCTAGCATGGCCCTTGATTTAATAGCTAGCCAAGGAATGTGTCAGCTCAGGGCCAGATTCCTCAGCAAACTCCTAATGTGCCCCGCCATTGCAGCCAGCTTGCAGGGTGCCAGGATGAATTGGCAGGTGCTGGGCTCTTCTGCCCCAGCTGGAGTTTTACTGCTCAGCGTAATTAACGAGGACACAAAAGTCCCCAAGACACCTGCGTACCATCGGTTCAATCTGGAGCTCGTTAGCTGTACTTGCACACCAGTGAATCATATTGGCCCCTAGATGACAGGTGACGAGAGAGCCTGATGATGAGCAAGGGGATGGCGGTCTCAGTCCCTGGCATCCAACGCCATTTGGGCTAGCTGAAAGCCTCGTTTGGCTAATTTCTCCATTGGCTGCCCTGAGGGTCTCCCTGCCACTGTTTGCCGTTGCACACTTCTGCAGAGCTGTAGTTAACACCAGCCATAGACCCCCCGCCCCCCTAGATATTAACAGCCTGCTGGGTGCCAGATGAAACAGATGCTGTTTGATCTATCCTGGGATAGTTGCACGGGCCAGTTCACATTCTGCAGCCTTCAGGTGTAAGAGCGATTTAGGACGGAGGCTTTGTTAACTCAATTACTCCTCCAGCTGCAGCTTCCACAGTCCAAGGAATTGGGCCTTCTTCAACTTTGAAAAGAGGTGCTGGTTCGGAAGAGTCTGCTGCTCATGGCAAGCGAGGACATAGAAATGCCAGCCTCCTTATAAAGAGAGAATCAAAGACATTTACTTGATGTTCCTGTGATTTTACTTTTCAATCCAGTGTTCTGTCATTTGATCAGTAGTGCTTACTGAGCACCTACTGTGTGTGTGGAGCCCTGAACTAAGTGGTTGGAAAAGTTTGATAAAGTAATCATAATCCCTGACTTCAAGAAGCTTGCAATCTAACAGGGGAAGTAGACGTAAATTTTATGGACAGGAGGAAGAGAGAAACGGGGCTACATGTAGGAGTTAGTGTTTAAGTAATATGGTATATAAGATATGTCTATGAAGTGCTATGGGAGGTTGTGAATATAGTGGTAGTTGTACTTATTATGTACTTACTGTGTGCACAGCACTGTACTAAGTGCTGGGGAAGGGTACCCAAGTGGGAAGTGGACCCTGTTCCCTCAATAGGCTAGCAATCTATGCACTGTTATACCGTCATCATCATCATCAATCGTATTTATTGAGCACTTACTGTGTGCAGAGCACTGTACTAAGCGCTTGGGAAGTACAAGCTGGCAACATATAGAGACAGTCCCTACCCAACAGTGGGCTCACAGTCTAAAAGGGGGAGACAGAGAACAAAACCAAACATACTAACAAAATAAAATAAATAGAATAGATATGTACAAGTAAAATAAATAAATAAATAGAGTAATAAATATGTACAAGCATATATACATATATACAGGTTTTATATATATATATATATACAGGTTATATATATATATACACAGGTTATATATATATATATATATATATATATATATATATATATACACACATATATACAGGTTAACAGGTTAATGTTATACCACATTATGACTTTAAAATATTTCTTCTGCCCTCTGTTAAGTTTTCCCTGACAGCAGCTGTTGGATCACCATACTATCATCTCTACTCACACACCCTGGTCACCAGTGCTTAGGTGGTATAAGCATACTGAAGTGGCAGTTTCTTGAAGGACTACACTCGGGAAGAGGTGGGGAGCTTTCTTGGTATAATTTATCAAGATGGTAGTGACATTTACTGAACACCCACGGGTACAACACACTATATACTAAGCGCCTGATACAGCAGAAGGAAGAAACACATTTCCTGTCCATAGGAGTTTGTTCCCGTTTCTAGACTACGAGTCCGTTGTTGGGTAGGGACCATCTCTATATGTTGCCGACTTGTACTTCCCAAGCGCTTAGTACAGTGTTCTGCACACAGTAAGTGCTCAATAAATACGATTGAATGAATGAAGGAACATAACTCTTGTCACACAGACTTCCCTCTTTAAAGCAGGGGAAACTAAGATGCGGAGAAAATCAATGCTTGGCCAGTGGTCAAAGAATAAGTCAGTTAGGGAGCTGGACACAAAAGTCACCTGCCAATTTCCATCCTGCTCTGACATGCCAAGTTGTCTCCCTTCCCCTGGAAGGAGAAAGCTGCCTTTTTATTTTTTAGCTTCCTAAATCGTATAATTACCTTCTTTGATTTGGGGTTGACTCCAAGAAAATAATGATTGATTCCATTCCCAGAGATGCAGGTGGATTTGGCTTTTCGTAATGATAACTAATAATAACAATGATATTTATTAAGCTATGTGTCAAGCACTCTTCTAAGCACCAGGATAGATACAAGTTAATCACGTTGGATTCAGTCCCTGTCCCACATGGAGCTTACAGTCTAAGTGGGAAGGAGAACAGGCATTGAATTCTGAGATACAGAAAAGGGAAGCAACTTGCTTAAGGTCACCCAGAAAGTACATGGCAAAGCAGGAATTAGAACTCAGGTCCTTTGACCTCCAGGCCTTAGAACTTGCATTGACTGAGGAACGGCAGAATTGGATCTGCATCTTTGTCAGTTATTCCCAGAGCTTTACGGCTACAAGATCCTCCCTATGATAACAATAATAATAATAATAATGGCATTTATTAAGCACTTATTATGCGCAAAGCACTGTTCTAAACACTGGGGAGGTTAAAAGGTGATCAGGTTGTCCCACGGGGGGCTCACAGTCTTCATCCCCATTTTACAGATGGGGTAACTGAGGCACAGAGAAGTTAAGTGACTTGCCCAAAGTCATACAGCTGACAATTGATGGAGCCAGAAACCATGACCTCTGACTCCAAAGCCCGTGCTCTTTCCACTGAGCCACGTTGCTTCTCTTCAGACAATCAAGGCTCTGTTTCTAAGCTGCATCTCACTGTGAACAAATCAGTTACCAGATTGGAGGTCATTCAAGACTTGCCCTAATGAAATGACTAATTTTTCAGTGATGATCAATAGATTCTCAATGGCTTCCCCAGGCCAATGAGCAAGAAGGAGAGCAAGGAGAGTTTGAAATCTGTAGATTTTGAAAAATTGTATTTGAGCCAAATTTCTCCATCTATACCCTCCACCAAATTGTTTAACAGAGCTGCTCAATAAATAAATACTCAAGAAGTGCAGTTGATTGATTGATTGCTAACAAGTAGGATGACGACTCCGCCATGACGACTCCGCCCCAGACGACCCTCCCTCTAGATTGTAAACTCCTTGTGGGCAGGGAATGTGTCTACCAACTCTGTTGGTAAAATTAAGAGAAGCAGTGTGGCCTAAATGAAACAGTGGGCCTGGGAATCAAAAGGACCTGGGTTCTAAACCCAGCTCAGCCACTTGTCTGCTGGCTGACCTTGGGCTTAATTTAACTTAACTTCTCTGTGCCTCAGTTTCCTCACTTGTAAAATGGGGATAAAGACTGTGACCCCATGTAGGACATGGACTGTGTCCAACTTGATTACCTTGTATCTACCCTGGGCTTAGTACAGTACCTGACACACAGTAAGCACTTCACAAATACCGTAAGGAAACTCCTGTTATATTGTACCCTCCTAAGAGCTTAGTACTGTGCTCTGCTCACAGTAAGCTCACAAATACAATTGGTTGATTGATTGATGTGCTTTGGCCCTTTCTACATGCCCCTCCTCTTCACTCCCTGACGTCTCCAGTGTGAGAATGCTAACAAGTAAAAAGGAGGAGGAAAAGAGATGTCCGGCCTGGATAATCAATAATAATCAATTCCATTTATTCTGATGATTTTGACACCTGTCTACATGTTTTGTTTTGTTGTCTGTCTCCCCCTTCTAGACTGTGGGCTTGTTGTTGGATAGGGACCGTCTCTATATGTTGCCGACTTGTACTTCCCAAGCGCTTAGTACAGTGCTCTGAACATAGTAAGCACTCAATAAATATGATTAAATGAATGATCAAGAAACTGGGGAATCACCACCTGAATCTGTGAACCCCCATCTTACCTCCTTCCCTTCCCCACAGCACCTGCATATATGTTTGTACATATTTATTACTCTATTTATTTATTTATTTATTTAACTTGTACCTATCTATTCTATTTATTTTATTTTGTTACTATGTTTGGTTTTGTTCTCTGTCTCCCCCTTTTAGACTGTGAGCCCACTGTTGGGTAGGGACTGTCTCTATATGTTGCCAACTTGTACTTCCCAAGTGCTTAGTACAGTGCTCTGCACACAGTAAGCGCTCAATAAATATGATTGATGATGATCTGTCCCAGGTGGCTGCATGTGTTTGATCCTTGTGGTTTCAACGTCACAGTCAAGAGCTGTTCTCAATTAAAAGCTGAAATCTTCACACTGTGAAATGGAGGATTTAGGAGTTTTAAAGGGATGTTCTGCTCTAGAGATAAACCACTGGGGTGTCCTTACCTGAGAAGCAGCATGCCTAGTGAAAGAGTGAAAGAATCTAATCCTTCCTGGCCACTTAATAATAATAATGATAGCATTTATTAAGCGCTTACTATGTGCAATGCACTGTTCTAAGCGCTGGGGAGGTTACAAGGTGATCAGGTTGTCCCACGGGGGGCTCACAGTCTTAATCCCCATTTTACAGATGAGGGAACTGAGGTGCAGAGAAGTGAAGTGACTTGCCCAAAGTCACACAGCTGACAAGTGGCGGAGCTGGGATTTGAACCCATGACCTCTGACTCCAAAGTCCGGGGTCTTTCTTCTGAGCCACACTGCTTGTCTGCTGTGTGATCTTGGGCAAGATGCTTCATTTCTCTGTGCCTCAGTTACCAAGGGGGATTAAGACTGTGAGCCCCATGTAGGAGCAGTGTGGATCAGTGGAAAGAGCCAGGCTTGGGAGTCAGAGGTCGTGGGTTCTAATCCCAGCTCTGGCACTTGTTAGCTGTGTGACTTTGTGCAAGTCACTTAACTTCTCTGGGCCTCAGTTCCCTCATCAGTAAAATGGGGATGAAGACTGTGACTCCCACATGGGACAACCTGATTTCCTTGTATATACCCCAGCACTTAGAACAGGGCTTGGCACATAGTAAGTGTTTAACAAATACCAACATTATTATTATGATTACATAAGACATGGATTGGATCCAACCTGATTCAGTCTTTCAATCAATTGTAATTACTGAGCACTTACTGTGTGCAGAGCACTGTACTAAGCACTTGAGGGAGTACAGTATAACAATAAACATACACATTCCCTGCCCACAATGAGTTTAAAGTCTAGAAGGGTAGACAGTCATAATGTAAATAAATTACATATATTTTATATATATATATATATGTATATATATATATGTATATATACATATATATATATATATATATATATATATATATATATATATATATATATATATATAAAGTACTGTGGGGCTGAGGGGGGGGCAAAGGTGAGTAAAGGGAGCTTTTTATCTATCCCAGCATTTAGTACAGTGTTTGAAACATAGTAAGCACTTAACAAATACCATAAAAAATGCAGTTAAGCAAATGCTTTGTCCAGAGCCATCATTCGGTCCGCAGAGAAGAGAAATGAGCACATTCAGTTCTGGCAGAATGTGTGTGTTATACATTTTGGCTAGACTGTGATGGAAGAATTAGGAAACGTTCTTCCCCAAGTGAGAGCTTGTCTGGATACAGTGCTGTTGGAAGAGCCTGTTCTGCATCTCCATGTGTGCTAGACACAGTGAGTTTTCCTTGATTCAGAATACTGCAAGAACACAATCCCCATATCACAGGAGACCTGTGTGTAAGGCAGTGGCTGAAAAGCTCGGCTCTTACCTGCTGGGGCTGGAGCAGTCAATGAGAAAAAAATGCCAGAGATCACCCTTGGAAAGCACATGGCTGCCTGCAATCAGAAACAAATATCAAGCAGGATGTCCAATTTGATCCCCAAACCATATGTGAGCCGCTTGCAAGTGTTTGGAGGTGACAATCTGGACTGTGGCTAAAACAGAGCCAATTTTATGATGACACTTATTTTGAGCACAGGCTCTGGAGTAAGACAATCCAAACAATTGTAGCCTGAGCAGCCGGAGACAGTTTTGTCTAACTACATAGCTCTGTTTATTGTCCACTGAGCCAAAACCCATTTTGTTCCTAAACTGAGCTTTCTCCATCAATCCTACAATAAGTTTATCTTTGCTCTACCCAGAAAAAGAAAGGGACATGACCCATTTCCATTTGGAGATCTCACCTCTGCCTCCAATTCAAGCTACCTCAAACTCAATTCCTTTACTTCCCTCCTAAATGCTCACCTAATTTTCCCAGTATTCTCCCTCCCTGACCCTACTCTTTTAACCTAAATACATCTTTGCCTCCTAAGTCCTCCCTGCATCACCAAATCCTGCCATTTTCTTCCTCAGTAATATTATCACCAATGGTATTTATTGGGCTTAACATGTCAAAAACAGAACTCCTTATCTTCCCTATCAAACCCTATCCTTTCCATGATTTTCCGCAACATTGCCAAGATCCGCCCTTTCCTCTCCATCCATACCACTACCCTGCTCATTCAAGCTCTCATCCTATCCCGTCTGGACTACTGCATCAGCCTTCTCTCTGATCTCCCATCCTCGTGTCTCTCCCCACTTCAATCCATACTTCATGCTGCTGCCCGGATTGTCTTTGTCCAGAAACGCTCTGGGCATGTTACTGTCCTCCTCAAAAATCTCCAGTGGCTACCAATCAATCTGCGCATCAGGCAGAAACTCCTCACCCTGGGCTTCAAGGCTCTCCATCACCTCGCCCCCTCCTACCTCACCTCCCTTCTCTCCATCTCCAGCCCAGCCCGCACCCTCTGCTCCTCTGCCGCTAATCTCCTCACCGTACCTCGTTCTCGCCTGTCCCGCCATCGACCCCCGGCCCACGTCATCCCCCGGTCCTGGAAAGCCCTCCCTCTGCCCATCCGCCAAGGTAGCTCTCTTCCCCCCTTCAAGGCCCTACTGAGAGCTCACCTCCTCCAGGAGGCCTTCCCAGACTGAGCCCCTTCCTTCCTCTCCCCCCGTCCCCCTCTCCATGCCCCCCATCTTACCTCCTTCCCTTCCCCACAGCACCTGTATATATGTATATATGTTTGTACATATTTATTACTCTATTTATTTTACTTGTACATATCTATTCTATTTATTTTATTTTGTTAGTATGTTTGGTTTTGTTCTCTGTCTCCCCCTTCTAGACTGTGAGCCCTCTGTTGGGTAGGGACTGTCTCTATATGTTGCCAACTTGTCCTTCCCAAGCACTTAGTACAGTGCTCTGCACACAGTAAGCGCTCAATAAATACGATTGATGATGATGACTTTCCGATCACTGTAGACAGCACTACCATCCTCCCTGTCTCACAGGCCCTTAACCTTGGTGTAACCTTGATTCCTTTCTCTCAGTCAACCCATTCAATCTGTCACCAAATCCTGTCGGTCCGACCTTCACATCTCCAAAATCCACCCTTTCCTCTCCAACCAAACGGCTACCATGTTAATCCAAGTACTTAATCCTTTCGTGCCTTGTTGCATCAACCTTTTTGCTGACCTCCCTGTCTCCTGTTTCTCCCCACTCCAGCCCATACTTCACTCTGCTGTCCAAATCAATATTCTACCAAACCATTTAATCCATGTTTCCCCACTCCTCAAGAACCTCACTGGTTGCCCATCCAACCAACTCTGCATCAAACAGGAACTCCTTACCATAGGCTTTAAAGCATTCAACCACCTTGCCTCCTCCGACCCCAAATTCCTGATTTCCTAGTACAATGCAGCTTGTACACTTTGCTCCTCTATTGGCAACCTTGATCTCATCTATCTCACAGCCGACCCCTCGTCCACATCCTGCCTCTGGCCTGGATCAATCTCTCTCTTTGTATCTGACAGACCATCACTTTTCCCCACCTTCAAAGCCTCAGTAAAAGCCACATCTCCTCCTAGAGGTCTGCCTGGCTAAACCCTCATTTCCTTTTCTCCCACTCCCTTCTACATCATTCTTGAACTTGGGTTTGCTCACTCCTCCCTCAGCCCCAGAACATGGGCTTTGGAGTCAGAGGTCATGGGGTCATGGGTTCAAATCCCTGCTCCACCAATTGTCATCTGTGTGACTTTGGGCAAGTCACTTCATTTCTCTGGGCCTCAGTTACCTCATCTGTAAAATGGGGATTAAGACTGTGAACCCCCTGTGGGGGACAACCTGATCACCTTGTAACCTCCCCAGCGCTTAGAACAGTGCTTTAGAGAAGCAGCGTGGCTCAATGGAAAGAGGATGGGCTTTGGAGTCAGAGGTTGTGGGTTCAAACCCCAGCTCCACCACTTACCAGCTGTGTGACTTTAGGCAAGTCATTTAACTTCTCTGGGCCTCAGTTACCTCACCTGTAAAATGGGGATTAAGACTGGGAGCCCCCCGTGGGACAACCTGATCACCTTGTAACCTCCCCAGTGCTTAGAACAGTGCTTTACACATAGTAAGTGCTTAACAAATGCCATTATTATTATTATTATTATTATTGTTGCTATGTAAATATCTGGAATTTATTTATTTATATTGTGTTCCCCACCTCCCCCACCCCCAAGACTGTAAACTCACTGTGGGCAGGGAACGTGTCTACCAACTTTGTTAAATTATACTCTCGCAAGCACCTGGTACAGTGCTCTGCAGACATTAAGTGTGCACGTTAAGTGTGGGAAGCTGCATGGAGTAGTGGATAGAATACTTGCCTGGGAGTCTGAAGGTCATGGATTCTAAACCCGGCTCCACCACTTGTCTGCTGTGTGGCCTTGGGCAAGTCACTTACCTTATCTGTGCCTCAGTTATCTCACTGTAAAAGGGGGATTAAGACTGTGAGCCCCATGTGGGGCAGGGACTGTGTCCAACCCAATATGCTTGAATCCACCTCAGTGCTTAGTACAGTGCCTGGCACAGAGTAAGCACTTAACAAACCACAACTATTATTATTATTAATAATAAGTGCTCAATAAATATGATTGAAAGCTTGATTGAGAAATCAAGTCAATGGAGCATCTCTTAAGATTCACAACAGAAGAGCTGAGTGTAGGTAGGGTAGGGGTAGATCTTTGGTTTGAAAAACTCCTCACTTTCGGCTTCAAGGCTGTCCATCACCTCGCCCCCTCCTACCTCACCTCCCTTCTCTTCTTCTACAGCCCAGCCCGCACCCTCTGCTCCTCTGCCGCTAATCTCTTCACTGTGCCTCATTCTCACCTGTCCCACCTTCGACCCCCGGCCCACATCCTTCCCCTGGCCTGGAATGCCCTCCCTCCCAACATCGGCCAAGCTAGCTCTCTTCCTCCCTTCAAAGCCTTACTGAGAGCTCACCTCCTCCAGGAGGCCTTCCTAGACTGAGCCCCCTTTTTCCTCTCTTCCTCCCCATCCCCCAGCTCTACCTCCTTCCCCTCCCCACAGCACTTGTATATATTTGTACAGATTTATTACTCTATTTATTTTACTTGTACATCTTTACTATTCTATTTTGTTAATGATGTGCATATAGCTTTAATTCTATTTGTTCTGACGATTTTGACATCTGTCTACATGTTTTGTTTTGTTGTTTTGTTGTCTGTCTCCCCCTTCTAGACTGTGAGCCCGTTGTTGGGTAGGGACCGTCTCTATATGTTGCCGACTTGTACTTCCCAAGCACTTGGTACAGTGCTCTGCACACAGTAAACGCTCAATAAATACGATTGAATGAAAAGAATGAATGAATGAAAAATGTGTTCTCCCAACAGATCTGTCCATTGCACACTGCTAATCACCTGAAACACCCTAAGAGGATTCTGTATGACCACAGGAGGAGAAGAATTGTGTTGCAACTGGTTCCAGTTCAGCACCCTAGACACCCTTGGCTTTGCCACTTTGTTTTCTCTTCTCTCGCTCTTTTTCTCCCTCCCACTCCTTTCTGTCTTCCCTCCTCCCCCTCCAAACAAAGGTACCAAACAACGTCTCTACCTTTGAGTCTCTCTGCTGATAGCAGGAAGGCCTGTTCAGGGATCAGCAGGATCCTTCTCCAATGCTCCAAACAAGTGCAAATGTCTTCATTGGTCTGAAACCTGGGTCTCTGCTGCTGCTGACTTCTCTCTAGTCCAGCCTCCCTACAGTCTCACTGCAGATAAACCCTGGATTTGTGCTCCTCTCTGCTTTGGGGAATAATGGTGCCATAATGAGTTACCTCCACAAGAATTACAGTAATAATAATAAAATCCCAAAGAGTAGGAACCGGTAAATCAGCCTTGCCCCTAGTCAGGTACTTACTTTGCCGGAATCACCCTCCGTGGGCTGGTTATCAATATTATTTGGCTTTTCCCTTCTAAACTCTTAAAAGAGAAGGCGGGGGTGGAGTTTCTGTGGGAAACCTGGGCAAGGAAAGTCATATTTCAGAAATTTTGTTACTCATAATTATTCTTTTTTTGCTTTGGTTTTTCACGGTTCCCTACCTTCTCCTCCTCCTCCTCTTCCACCATCATCACCACTACCACCACCGCTGGCTCCCCAGACTTGCAGGTTCCAACATCCCCTCCCATGCCAGATGCCTCAACTGCCACTAGCCTTCAGCCTCATTAAGAAATGAATACCTCCGTGACATCTGGAAATACAATTTCCTTTCTGTGTTGCAAGAGATGGTGACAGATTACATTTTAATGAAAATCACCTGGGAAGAATCACTAGCAAGCTTCAAAAGGTGGCATCTGTCTCAGACAGTGTATTGTCGGGAAGCCCGGAGCTTGGTAAAATACAACGTAAAGGACTGGGGTAGGCAGTGATGAGTTAGGGAGGCTGGAGATTGGGGGTGAGCTCTGTCTTCTCCTGCATCCATTTCTCCCCTATTCCTTTGGTTTTGTTTCAACTTGGTGGAGTGACTCAATCACCCCCTACACACAAAAGCTTCTTTGGGTTTTAGGTTCCAAAATGATGGAAAAAGCAGCAAGGATTCAGGTCAGCCCAAATGCTTAGTATGGTGCTGCTCTGTACGTGGTAAGCACTCAATAAATACCATTTATTATGGCGATGATGAGGAGGAAATCTATTTTTGGTAGTGCAGGCTCAGGAATGAGGGGGATCTAGTAAGGAATCCAGTACCTTTCAATGTCTTCTCATCTACATGAATATCAATACTCAGAACATTTGTTAGTCATTCCCCCATGCCTTGTGTGCTGTGTGGGCACTGGATAAAGCAGACTTAACCACAGTGGTCAGGTGGGCAACAGTGGGTAAAGAGAACTCGCTCTGTGTTGAGCCCTTTACTAGAGGCTTGTGGGCTAGGAAGGGATTAGAAGGCTTCCAAACAAGGGGCCTCTAAACACAAGAAGAACATAAAGAACAAGAGACAGAGGCAAACAAAAAGTCAAAGCTTTATAAAGGCAACCATAAGCAACAACATATTAACACGTAATTTTCAGAGATGTAATTAGAGGCTAATGGTTCCTGCTCTATAGGAGCTTCTATATTGTGTGTGTGTGTTTTCATATACAAAATGAAAAGGGTTGCCATTTAAGTCACTGACTCTTAGTTTTCAGCCAGTCACAAATCATCCCTAGGGCATTAGGAACCTTCTCAAAGTACTTACCCCTCCAGACCACTCCTGCCTACACCTAAAATAGCTCTGAGGTGGTGAGGAGGAGCCCAAATACAATAACCTTTGTCTTCTTTCTCTTCCACCCTTAACTCAGCCCCATTTCTCACAGGAAAGGGCCAGGCTTAATCCTGGGGATGGACGGATGCACACATGCACGCACGCACGCATTGATGAACTTGCCCACTCAGATACCCTCATCAAACCACAGAGCAGAGCTTCAGGGTGATTGAAAAATGTATGAGAAATAAGACAGGGGGTAGCCACAGTTATGCCCTCTCAGGATCACGCCTGGAGAGTTTCCAGTTACTCTACCAGTCTTGGCCGTGGAAGGGAGAGTCAAGCAGAGGCATATTCATTCCATTCCTAGTTTGGGCAGTGGCTAGTGAGTGGAAGGCAATCCGCTACAAATCGAAACTCACCTGGGCTGGGCAGCAGAGACATGGGAGAGAGTTGAGGGTAGAGACTCAAGTTCACTACATGGAAGAAAGCAATGGTAAACCACTTCCATATTTTTACCAGGAAAACTCTATGGATACACTACCAGAACGATTGCAGATGGAGAGTGGGGCATTTTGGGAGAGAGGTGTCCATGGAGTCGCTATGGGTTGGAGACGACTCGACAGTATAAGACAAATCCAGCCACAGTTTCCTCCGTTTTGGCCATCACCACCAGCTAGCCATAATTCTAGATGCGGAGCCTGTAGGAGCAGCAGGGGCAGGGAAATCAGCCACTGGCAGTGGGGAGCCAAGCAGCAGCAAAAGACAAGTAACAAAAGGCAAGTGAAACTATAGCTGCCACGATCCTTCCTCTAGCAGGCCTGCCTCTGCCAGCAACTATCAGCCCCAGCCAGGGAATTCTGCCCATCACTTACTGCTATTTCACTGACCTTATTCTACCCTGCTGTTCCTCTGTTCCACTCCATGCCAAGGATGACTCTGTAGGCAAGTATATCAATCTGTGTGTGGGTAGGCGGGGGAGGGAAGAGCATCTGAATGCATCTGGGCGGGGGGGGGGGGGGTTGTGTGTGTGTATTGGAAGGTATGCATGTGTCTCAGTGAGTATATGGTGATGAGACTATGTGCCCACCTCTTTCTGATTCTATCTCCTTCTGATTTTTTTTTCTCCAGAAGTGGCATCCAAATGATTCACTGTGGCTTAGTGACAAACTTCTGGAGCCTGTTCTGGTTCTTCCTGAAGCTTGGCCCTCCTTGGACTGCCCCACAGCAAAGGATGGCATTGCCCCTGGAAGAGTTGACAAGATCTTCCATGTGCTGTTCAGAACCATATCTCTACAAACTCCAGTGGTTGCCCATCCACCTCCGCATCAAACAGAAACTCCTCACCACTGGCTTTAAAGCACTTAATCACCTTGCCCCCTCCTACTGCAACCCAGCCTACACACTTTGTTCCTCTAATGCTAACCTTCTTACTGTACCTCGATCTCGTCTATCTTGCTGCCGACCTCTTGCCCATGCCCTGCCTCTGGCCCTCCCTCCTCATCTGACAGACAATTGCTCTCCCCACCTTCAAAGCCTTATTGAAGGCCCATCTCCTGTCTACACGTTTTGTTTTGTTGTCTGTCTCCCCATTCTAGACTGTGAGCCTGTTGTTGGGTAGGGGCTGCCTCTCTATGTTGCCAACTTGTACTTCCCAAGTGCTTAGTACAGTGCTCCGCACACAGTAAGCGCTCAATAAATGCAATTGAATGAATGAATGAATGGAGAACAAAAAAAACACCGAAGGAATTTCATGACAAGACAATACTGAAGCTACCAGTTTAGCTCAAGAAGCTCCGTCTGCTTCTTTGGGCTACTCTACCAGGCATTCGGGGCTCTAGATGAAAGCACCAGGATTGGCTGGATGAGGACCCCTCCTGGATCAAATACCTGCTTTCAACAAAATTAGTGATATTAGCCACACCCATTCCCAGGTCTTTTGGGAAGACCCTGACTCAACCTAACCCTGACTCAAGTGATGGTATCCAAACCTGTGCGATGGAAGGCAGAACGAGCTAAGATTCAGGTGTGGTGCGGGGGAGGACACGGAGGCTAAAGAGATACAAGTTTATGTGGGTCGGAGAAGATTTCTGCACATCCATGCGGGCTGGCATTACCTCCATATAATCTCAAAAGGACTGGACGGCTGCTGCTGGCTGTTCTGTGGCTGCAGTTGTGAATGTCAACTCTGAGCCATTAGGAGCCAGAAATTCGACTCCTCTAGCCACAGTACCCTATGGTCTTTGTTTATGTCTTCGTTTGTCTTAGTGTTTTGTTTTCATCTCTCTATGTTTCTGTCACCTGTCCCTCCTCCCTGATTTTATTTTTAGATTGTGAGCCCCCAAGGGGACAGAGATTGGGTCTAATTCCCACCTGTATATTCTTTAATAAGCACAGTGTTTAATAACTATGATTACTACTATTATTATTTCTATTATGTTCTTGCCGCCATAAGACAACTGGAGAGTAAAGATAGTTCTACCTTCAACAGAGACAGAAATCTTGAAGAGATGGCAAATACCCCTTGAAGATCTCCTCACAACACTCCTTCCACTACTTAGGATGATGGTGTACAACGAACAACTTTCCTACCAACGTGGGATGACATGACTTTTCCTCCAACACTTGATTCATTCAATCATTTAATCGTATTTATTGAGCACTTAGTCACCACTGCCGTCAGAGCCATGAGGAATGGCTCAGCTCTGCTGAGCTCTACAGGGAAGGAGGAGACAGATGTTGCTTCGTCATCTTCATGAGTTCCTCTTCTACATTCGGAGGATCGAGAAGGTCTACAGGATTCAAAGGCACCACCACCATTATCACCATCTCCGAGAAGAGAGAGGACTGTCTGAGGAATCTATCGTGGAATCCTGATGCTCCCCTTTGCTGGCGAGATCCCGGCTAACCATCCTCTTGGTCCAACTCCTGTGGAACACTAGTAGCCGTGGGCTCCCAGAATTGCAAAGAAGCTGCAGATCACAGTGGCCCCAATAGATACGATTTTTGCTGCACATCAGATACAAGAGAAGCAGCCTGGTGCAGTGGAAAGAACATGGATCTAAGGAGTCAGAGAACCTGAATTCTAATCCTGCCTCCACCGCTTGCCTGCTGTATTATCTTGGTTAAGTCATTTAACTTCTCTGTGCCTCAATTCCCTTGTTGGTAAAATGTGATCGTATTTATTGAGCGCTTACTGTGTGCAGAGCACTGTACTAAGCGCTTGGTAAGTCCAAGTTGGCAACATCTAGAGATGGTCCCTACCCAACAGCGGGCTCACAGTCTAGAAAGGGGAGACAGACGACAAAACAAAACATATTAACAAAATAAAATAGCCCCACGTGGGACACCCTGATCACCTTGATGGGGATTCAATACCTGTTTTCCCTCCCCCTTAGACTGAGAATTCAATATAGTCCAAAGATTGCATCTGACCTGATTATCTTGTCTCTAACCCAGTGCTTAGTACAAGTGCTTGGCACATTGTAAGAACTTTAAAATACCACTATAATAATTATTATTATTAGAAGCACTGGGAATGACATGAAGACCACTTTTCAGGGCTAAAATTACAGCAAAGTACCATTCTTTTCTCGTTTCCCTTCCCCAAAAGCTGAATAGTGTGGCTTGGTTTCTAGAGGCCTGGACTTGGCAGCGGGGGTTCCATTTTACTTTTATTATTATAATTTTTATGATATTTGTTAAGCACTTACTATGTGTTATGCACTGTTCTAAACCCTGTGGTAGATTATAAGCTAATCATGTTGGACAGAGACCCTGTCCCAAATGGGGCTCACAGTCTAAATAGGTGGGAGAACGGGTATTAAATCCTCCTTTTACAGATGAGAAAACTGAGGCCCAGAGAAGTTAAGTGACTTGCCCAAGGTCACACAGCAAGTACCTGGCAGAGCAGGGATTAGAACCCAGGTCTTTTTACTCCCAGGCCTGTACTCATTCCACAAAGCCATGCTGCTTCCCTTTTAAGAAGGGTCTGGAAGTTTCTACTGTGATCGAGGGGTGGGAGAAGAGTCCTACCTTATTCAGCTTTAGCGTTCCCTGGAAACCTCATTCCCCAAGCTTTCAGAGTGTGGACCCCAGGGCCCAGAGACAATTAGGGAAAATGCATTTGCTTCTGGCATTTCCTTTGTCTTTAGCCAGCTTCTGATTTTCCACTCAGGGTGCAGTTTTCACTTCACTGAGCACTCTAACACCCATTACTGTAGCTTGTCACTCTCTCCTCTGAAAGAGACTTCTGACATGGAGAGGTAGGTGCCACTTAAAACGTCAAGGCATCAGCATGGTTGGCAGGTAAATTTCAGGATACGGAGTCAGCTGTGGATCTGCTTTCTTATCAGACGCTGGGAAACAATTTGTTATCCTTCCTAGGCAACTGGATGTGAGAGCAACTGTCAGCTGGAAAATAACAGCCAGATCAATTCCACCAATCTATCTTGCCCTTTAGCTGCACACTCCTAGCACATCCCATTGAATAATAATAATAATAATAGTAATGATAATAATGGTATTGGTTAAGCACTCACTATGTACTGGGCACTATACTAAGCTCTGGGGTGGATACAAGCAATTGGGTCCCTGTCCCACGTTGGGCTCACAGCCTCAATCCCCATTTTATAGATGTAGTAACTTTTACAGATGAGGTAACTGAGGCCCAGAGAAGTGAAGTGACTTGCCCAAGGTCACACAGCAGACAAGGGGTGGAGCCAGGATTAGAACCCATGACCTTCTGATTCCCAGGCCCATGCTCTATCCATTTTGCTACGTTGTTTCTCTCAGCGTGGAAGGCACAGATGGAATACCACCTACCCCAGCACCTACCCTTTGTCTAGTGTTTTCAAGCCATTTCCTAGCTGATCCAAACACCAAGTTAACAACCAGCAAGGATGGAGTTCTCTCCCGTGCCAGGCCCCGATTTTGAGCAGGCTAGATGCATTTGGATACGCAATCCATTTTTTAATCACAAGAGACAAGCTGGCATTGCCGTGTTGAATTGAATTTCATCAAAGTTGCATTCAGCAGAAAGATTTCTTAGGATGAAACTAATTCCAAGAGGAACACAACCCAAGGCTGCCACATATACCGAGATGATCAACAAGCCCCCGGCTGCCAGAGGCACAGAGTATCAAGGTGATGGAGCCCGGAGACGATCAACTGGTTGAATTGCCTGCCACGGAGGGAGATTTGGAGTTGGCATTTCCAATCCTTCTCAAAACAACTGTGCTGTTCCTTCTTCCTTTGTACTCAGCCGGTCCCACCTCTCCCTCCTGGCTCTTGGCAAGTTCACAATGAGAGGCTTTCTGTGGGAGCCCAGAAGATTAGAGACTTGAGCTCTGGAAGGTCTTCCTAGAAGGAAGGCCAGGGCCGGTCCCAGCCACCCCCAGGAATATAATTAGGAGCACACCTATCCACAGGCTGAGATGGAAGAAAGCCCGATAATCACATCAAAGCACTCGGGGAGCCCCGAAGAGAGGGTTTGGGGGAGATTTATAAACAGATTCAGGATGATGGGCCAGATACTGAATATGAACACGGAAACTGCACTTGCAGTGACATCCTCACATCACCGTGCTTTTGAAATGCTCCCTGATGGCCGTCGGGGCTATCCAGATCTACACGCACACAGATATTCAACTTAGCTTTCTGACTCGATCCACTCCTAAAGCTTAGCAAAGGGGAGTGGGATATGAAGGACAAGGTTCCAGTTCAGTCTCCTACATTCCTGACAAATATGCGATTGTTTACTCCAGCTCCTCGTCATGAATCGTTCTCTAAGAGACTTATAAATCCCATTTTCCGTCACAAGAGAAGGTGGTAGTAATTGTGAGGTGAGTTTCCTCTGCCTCTGACTTACTGATTTATAGAGATTAGAGAAGCAGCATGGCCTAGTGGCTAGAACACGGGCCTTGGGAGTCTGAAGGACCTGAGTTTTTTGTTTTTTCTTTTTTATGGTATTTGTTAAGAACTTACTATGTGCCAGGCACTGTTCTAAACTCTGAGGTAGATACAAGGTAATAATAATAGTAATGATGGTATTTGTTAAGCACTTACTATGTGCAAAGCACTGTTCTAAGTGCTGGGAAGGTTACAAGGTGATCAGGTTGTTCCTACAGGGGGGTCACAGTTTTAATCCCCATTTTACAGATGAGGTCACTGAGGCCTAGAGAATGGAAGTGACTTGCCCAAAGTCACACAGCTGACAAGTGGCAGAGCTGGGATTTGAACCCAAGACCTCTGACTCCAAAGCCCGGGCTCTTTCCCACTGAGCCACACTGTCAGCATTTCATCCTCCCCCCGAACCTCTAATCAATCAATCAATCATATCTATTGAGCTCTTTGTGCAGAACATTGTACTAAGTGCCTGGGAGAGAAGCAGCATGGCTCAATGGAAAGAGCCCGGGCTTGGGAGTCAGAGGTCATGGGTTCTAATCCCGACTCTGCCACTTGTCAGCTGTGTGACTTTGGGCAAGTCACTTAACTTCTCCGTGCCTCAGTTCCCTCATCTGTAAAATGGGGAGTAAGACTGTGAGACCCACGTGGGACAACCTGGTTTACCTTGTATCCCCCCTTCCAGCACTTAGAACAGTGCTTGGCACATAGTAAGCGCTTAACAAATACCATCATTATTATTATTATTACAATGCCAGCTCCAGTCTAGTTTTTGATCTCCCCCCTCCAATACCCCATTCTTCTCTCTGGGAAAGGCCCAAATCTCTCAAATGGCTGCGTGCCACCAGAACCAGCTCCCTGCTCTTCCCAGCTCCCAACAGCCAGGAGGAGGGGGAAAAAAAAAGACCAGGAAAATTGCAACTTGAGGACGGGGCTGGGGAGGTGGGGTGGGGAGCAAGCACCCCCCGTCCCCCAAAATCTGCCCCTACCCCCTTCCCACAACAGTTCTCAGCTGCTCCATCTCGCCCAAGGCTCATTGTTGTCAGAAACATTTAGGAATTCAGCTGGGAGTGTTAGTCTGAAAAATTCTATTCGTTCATTTTTCAGAAATCTAACCTGTGGGACACAGTGCACCCATGCTGAAATGCACTTTGTCAGTTCTATGCCTTGCCCAGGAAATTTTTTTTTTTTTTCAGATCCTAAAATCCTGGGATGTTTACAGCCATTAGCGAGGGATTAAGCTCTGTGCAAAGACGGGAGTGGCTCAGAAATCCGCAATCTTAAAGGACCAGGTGCTAAAAAATCATTTAAAGAGCTAGGATATCCCCAGCTTGGCCCCTGCCATTTTGCACCCCATCTATCCTCATTAAGTACCGAATCGACTTCATTTCTGGGGCAAACTGCATTCCTCACCGGCTCTTTTGGGATGGAATCCCTTTCAACAGACCTTGGAATGAGCCCCAGCTCCCAGCCAAGGAGGGGTACTCAAAAATACCTTATTGCACCATTCTTGTGGTAGTAGAGGGAAGTAGGGCAGGAGGATGAGAGATCAGGGAAAGTTTGCTGGTGGAGATGTAGTTTCAAGAAGGCTTTGAAATGGGGAGAGCTGTGGTCTGTAGGATGTGAGGGGAGTGGAAGGGAGTTCCAAGCAGAAAGAGGGGCAAGGACAAATAGCCACAAGTCACATGGGCATCCATCTGAAACCCGAACCTAGAGCATTTATTCTGGAATTTTCTCTCTCTCTTTCTCTCACTCTCTCTCATAAGAGGGATTGGTTTCTCTCTCTCTCTCTCTCATCAAACTTCACTCCTCTAATGCCAACCTAGTAACTGTAACTCAATCTCATCTATCTCACCCCGACCTCTCACCCACACATCCTGCCACTTGCCTGGAATGCCTTCCTTCTTCATGCATTCATTCAGCCATATTTACTGAGCATTTACCATGTGCAGAGCACTGAGTGCTTGGAAAGTATAATTCAGCAATAAGGAGAGACAATCCCTGCCCACAACGGGTTTACAGTGTAGAAGAGGAGATACAGACATCAATGGCATCAATAGCATCAGTATAAATTGAATTATAGACATATACATCATATCCAACAGACAGTTACTCGCCCCACCTTCAAAGCCATATTGAAGGCAAATCTCCTCCAAGAGGCCTTCCCTGACTAAACCCTCATTTCCTTTACTCTCACTCCCTTCTGCATCACCCTGATTTGCTTCCTTTATTCACCATCCCCACTCAGCCCCACAGCATTTAAGTACATATCTGTGATTTATTTGTCTATATTAATGTCTGTCTCCCTCTCTGACTCGAAGCTCGTTGTGGGCAGGGAATGTATCTATTCTATCGTAGTCTCCCAAGTGCTTAATAGAGGGCTCTGTATACACTAAGCTCCCATTAAGTATGATTGATTGATTGATTAGAGCCATTACAGTCTTTCTCTGTTTCTCTCTCTTTCCCATCAGAGTCACTGGTTTTCCTTTCCAGATCCCTGCTCACATAGTCACTTCCAAATTTTCTCCACTGCCACCACTGCTGCCTCTCTGATGACTTCTAGACTGTGAGCCCGCTGTTGGGTAGGGACGGTCTCTATATGTTCCCAACTTGTACTTTCCAAGCGCTTAGTACAGTGCTCTGCACACAGTAAGTGCTCAATAAATGATTGATTGAATGAATGAATGACTTGCTCTGAGCAATTCTCTTTCACTCACTCCCTGAAACTCACCCTGAAGACCCCTGGCCTACCAGTTACACCCCCCCTCCCCGCCCAATTGATGGTATTTAGTGAGTGCTTGCTGTGCACAGCACACTGTACTAAACACTTGGGAGAATACAATACAATAGAGATGTTGGCCACGATCTTTCCAACAAAGAGCTTACGGTCTAAAGAGGAAAATGCATTGAAAAACATTACAGAAAGGGGAAATGGCAGAGTGTACGAATATGTTCATAAGTGCTTAGGGGCTGAGGGTGGGGTGAATATCAAGACCAGCATGGTTCAGTGTAAAGAGCGTGGGCTTGGTAATCAGAATCGAATCTCCGCTCAGCCACTTGTCAGCTGTGTGACCTCGGGCAAGCCACTTAACTTCTCTGTGACTCAGTTATCTCATCTGTAAAATAGGGATTAAGACTGTGAGCCCCACGTGGGACAACCTGATCACCTTGTATCCTTCCCAGCACTTGGAACAGTGCTCTGCACATAGTAAGCGCTTAACAAATACCAACATTATTATTATTACAGACCCAAGTGCAAAGCTAATGCAGATGGGAGAGCAGAGGAAAATAGGGTTCAGTCAGGGAACCCTGTTGTACTGAGCTCTCCCAAGAAGTTAGCACAGTGCTGTGCATGCAGTAAGTGCTCAATAAAAACCACAGCTTGCTTGCTTGATTGATTGGAAGGCCTCTCTTCAAAGCCCTACTGAGAGCTCACCTCCTCCAGGAGGCCTTCCCAGATTGAGCCCCCTCCTTCCTCTTCCCCTTCCCAGCCCCCTGCCCTACCTCCTTCCCCTCCCCACAGCACCTGTATATATGTTTATACAGATTTATTACTCTATTTATTTTACTTGTACATATTTACTATTCTATTTATTTTATTTTGTTAATATGTTTTGTTTTGTTGTCTGTCTCCCCCTTCTAGACTGTGAGCCCGCTGTTGGGTAGGGACCGTCTCTATATGTTGCCAACTTGCAGTTCCCAAGCGCTTAGTACAGTGCTCTGCACACAGTAAGCGCTCGATAAATACGATTGAATGAATGAAAGGAGGACTTTGAAGGAGGGGAGCGTTGGTGGTTTGTTATGAGAGGGGAAGAAGTTCTAGGCAAGAGAAAGGACATGAACAAGCGGTCGGCAGTAGGACAAACAAGATTGAGATCCCCCCTTCCCTCCCAGAAGGGCTGGAGAACTCTCCCTCCCAGTTCTCCAACCCTTGAATTTCCCAAGACTCCAAACTACCTTGCAGGATCTTCTGATCTTGACTGTCCCACACACAGAACCAATACCATGGAACCAAAAGGAAAGGAAAAAATCAAAGAAAAAACGAAATCTTCAAAGAAAAAAAATGATCACATCTGCTACCTTCTCTCTCCTCTTTCTTCCTGTCTCTCTCTCTCTGCATCCTGCATGAATGATAAATTGAGATTAATTCTGAACAAACCAGTTGGTAATCTTGGAGACCCAGCGGGAGTTTGCATTGTTTTGACAGTATGAAAAGGGCATCAAAACTTAAATGGCTTAAATTTAACATTCCATCTATGCAAGCTGTCACTCAGAAAGTTTGTTACAAACCATCGATCTGATGTTGGCTCCTCAGCTGGGAGACAGATCAATAGTACTGAGGTTGGATTTTGAGCAACAGTTGAAAAAGTGAAAAATTCCACCATCATTTTTAGCATTTCCCCACATCCGACTGTGATGGTTCGTTTATTTACAGAACCTCTTTCCTCCTGGAGGCTCAAACATTTATTCATTCAATCATATTTATTGAGCGCTTACTGTCTGCAAAGCACTGTACAAAGCACTTGGTAGAGCACAATACAACAACAGACACATTACCTGTCCACAACAAGCTCACAGTGTAGAGGACTCCCCTGGCCTTCGATTTATCCTGAAAAGTTTTTTTTTTCTAACAAACTTTATAGCTCTTCTGTTGGTGCTTCTGAGCTCAAGAGATTTTCTATCCTGCTTTTTACTAATTTAGGCTTTGCCATGGCTCTGCTTTCCTTTCCTCATTCAAACCTGGAAAGTGATTCACTGTCATGGCTGAATGGCAAGAGCACAGGCCTGTCTGCTGTTTGTCCTTGGACAAATCATTTAACCGCTCTGAGCTCCAGTTTCCTCATCTGTAAAATGGGGATTAAATATCTGTTCTCCCTCTCCCTTAACTATGAGTCTCATGAGGGTTAGGGACAGTGAGTACATACCCCAGTGCTTAATACAGTGCTTGCACATAGTAAGCACTTAAATACTACAATTATTATTATTGTTATTAATATCTTCATCAACATCAGTAGCAACACCAGGAACATCTATTGAGCACATATGTGTTCAGACAAATCGAAGTACTGCAAACTTAGGAAAAAAAAAGAGAAGTAAGGAACATG
This sequence comes from Tachyglossus aculeatus, assembly GCF_015852505.1. Classification (NCBI taxonomy): domain Eukaryota; kingdom Metazoa; phylum Chordata; class Mammalia; order Monotremata; family Tachyglossidae; genus Tachyglossus; species Tachyglossus aculeatus. Next base: position 34,973,197 of record NC_052101.1, read on the forward strand.
GTCCCTCATGTGTTCAGACAAATCGAAGTACTGCGAACTTAGGAAAAAAAAGAGAAGTAAGGAACATGGTCCCTCCATCTGAGGAACTTAAATTTTAACACTGGAGGCAAGAGCATGCCATTTGCAAACATTCAATAGGCAAAAGAGTACTGGCATAGATACAAATGATAAAAAGAAAAGTAGGCAATTACATTTTAAAGATAACAAAAAACAAAATAGATTTGTATGCACATGAGTGCTGAGATGGCTGGTGGAACAACATGCTCAGGAAAGAGGGGATTCATTAAGGAATGCCTCTTGGAAGAGTTTCATAGAATGGTTTCGGCAATGAGGAGGAACATGAATTGACCAAGTTGAAAGGGGAAGAAGTTTTAGTTGGGGTAACAGCTCTTCCCCTAACTGTAATTCATTTTTGTATTTGTCTATCCAACTAGATTGTAAGTTCCTTGAAGGCAAGGCTCATGTCTACCAATTCTATTGTATTGTACTCTCCCAAGGGCTTAGTCCAGTACACTGGCCTCAGTAAGTGCTTGATAAAACCACTGACTGACCGATTATGTAGCAAATCTCAGTTAGAAGAGGAGCTTGGGATTCCTTTAACTCTGGGCCCAGATCTCTACTGAGACACTAAGTTCAGAAGAGATTAGTCACTTCAAAAAACTTCAATATAGTGCTCCTTCACCCCATCCCCCTCCCATCAATCAATCAATCGATCGATCCTAAAAGGGTCCATTTCCCACTCAAGGGAAACTTTATACCCAGGATGTAGGAATAGAGGGATAAAGAAGTAGAACTAGAAGGACATGGGGGAGAGAGTAAGTAACTCCGGCAAACCACATTTAGAGTTAACTCTCTTTCCACCCCTTTCAAACAGGAGAGAGAAGAACATGAGGTTGTTTCACCAAGGTTATCTTTCATTTAAATTCTGGGATGCTCCAGTGAGACGGAGTTTGTTGTCTCACTTTTGTTAACTGATGAATAATGAAAGAGCCGACTTTGGTCTCCAACACCCTCATTTAAGAAATGAAAAACCAGCACCAAGGTGTTTACTACTTTATTTGCCCATAGAGGACAGTTTCTAGGGTGTTCTCTTTTCCACGAGTCTGTCTTCTTTCTTGAATCGACTTTGAATTTATTCAAAACAGCACAGGAGTCAGTTTAAGTGGGGAAAACTTGGGAAACTTTAATTCAGTGCCTGCAAGCTTTTCCTTTGCCTAAATATGTCTCTGTACTAGGCGTTGCACTTCCTCCGAGAGATTGTTTCCATTTCCCAGGTGTCTGACAGAGGGTTGGGGAGCCTTAATTCTTCAGGGAAGATGATGGGTGTGGGTGGGGAGGAAATAGCATTTTGGTGGCTTTGGGTGGGGGTGGAAAGAGTGGAACTCCCTGCCTCTCCTAAACCATCACATCTAGGGAGATTCCCTTAGAGTCGCTGTCACTTGTGGGGAAGGGCAAAACCCAGAAATGATGACCCACTTTGCCTGCCCCTAAACCTCTGTTCTGGGGAAGAGCGATGGAGGTGGAAGGCTGAGCCCCACCTTCACCCCTCCCTAGCCCCATTTCTGGAACTGGTCACAAATCTGATACCACACATTTCCAGAAGCTCTGCCCCCACATATCCCAGAAGCTCTATCCCAGAAGTTCCAGCCAGTGGCTTGCCATTTTGGTAATTTGCTTTACAAAAGGTGGCTTGACTGCTCACTAAGAGCAGATTGGCTTCCTCAAAAGCTGTTTTCAAATTCACCTGCTTCCCCAGCCTGGCTTTCCCCTACTCACCTGTACCAGGATTTACTCACTCGTGTACAGCCATGGCCCTTACCCAGATTCATTCATTCAGTCGTATTTATTGAGCGCTTACTGTGTGCAGAGCACTGTACTAAGATGGCTCAGACTCCTGAGAGGGGGCTTATGATTTTTTCCACTTTCAATGGGACATAATGCAGCAACTTGGTCCAAGCACAGGCTGATTGGAGTAGGCCATGAGTTCTATTCCCCTTCCCCACTGTATCACCTAGGCACTCGGCTGTGTACCCCTTAAGCACTTTGATACTCACCCCAGCCCCACAGCATTTATATACATATCCTTTTAGTCCCCTAATTTATTTTAATGTCCGTCTCCCCCTTTATTATTACGATTATGTATTTGTTATGGACAATCTCTATCCACTAAGCCATGCTGCTCTAGACTGCAAGCTCCTTGTGGCCTGGGATCACATCTACCAACTCTATTATATTGCACTTTCCCAAGCTCTTCGTACAGTGCTCTGCACACAGTAAGTGCTCAGTAAATACATTTATTAGATTGACAACCCTATCCAATAATTCTGTAGGCCCCAAAATCTAACCCTAATTCTAGCTCCTTCTATTGTCCCCAGTTCCTTTGTCTGATCCCAGCACCTCCTGGGTAAATCCTAGAGGCAAGAAGAGATACAGGGTTATAGGTTAGATGAGAGATCGGGGTTGGAGATGGAGAACTGGCTGTCATCCATACAGAGGTAGTAGCTGAAACCGTGTGGGTAGATGAGTTCCCAAGGGAGTGAGTTTTGGTGAAAAATACACTGGATTCATTTCCGAGAGGTTTCCTTGAATATCCAGCGTGTTCTTTAGGAGACAAAGGGCAGTATGCAAGCAAAGAAAAAAGAAATAAATGAAAAAACCCAGACAGAAAAACAATCATGCCTTTGACAATCTCAGATCAGGGGAAGGTTATTCAGTGCTATGTAGATGGTTTTTGTGTGTGGGTCTCTGTGTCTCTGTGTATGCAGGCGTGCATTTCTAGCTAATGAATTCAAAGCCACGAACTAGAGATTACAAAAGGAAGCCTTCACCGGAATAGCTTCTAAGGAACATTTCATTTACTTGAATCACATCTCAGATCTGTCCTCTGTGATCAAATTAATGAAGAGTAGCATACACACAAAGCCCCTCAGTGAGGGATAAAAAGATACCATACTCAACGGGAGCAGCAAGAGGGAAAAAAGCAATAAGTGATTGAAGTTCCTCCGTTGATTCAACTCCCTGCATATAATCTGCACGTTATTTTTTTCTCCCTTTAGAGGTGGAACATGAGGAATGGAGAAAAAAAAGCTTCAGCTTAAATTAGTCCATTATAATGAGCTGATTGAACAAAGGATCCATATAGAAGGGGCTGTTATTCTTGCCAAACTGTTTGGCTTAATTGATCAAATATTTTTTATGCATCATTTATTCCTTTAAAGCGACCTTCAGCTTGGCTGGGTGTAAAGCGAGTAAAGGAAGCCAGATTGGTGTAGGCTGGGGGAACCTGGTGCTTCCAAAAGGGCTGGGAGAGAGGGCAGGTCGGGTGAGAGAGGCCTGAAGAGATTCAGACAGGAACCCCGACCTTCTTCCTGCCAGAGGGATGGGCAGAAAGAGCACAGGTCCCTGTTTGACTTGGGCAGAAAAGGCCAAAAACCCAGGCAGGGTGTGATTGTCTTTGCCCAAATCTATATTTTAGAACTTCATCTGGTCTCCCGTGCATTCAGTCCCTATTGGAGTCAGTGCAAACACACTTGGACACAGTGTCCCTTTATTATTATTATCATAGTATTTGTTCATTCAGTCATATTTATTGAATGATTACTGTGTGCAGAGCACTGTATTGAGCACTTGATAAGCGCTTACTATGCATCAAACACTGTTCTAAGTGCTGGGTTAGATAGACGGTAATCAGGATGGACATAGTCATCATCATCAATCGTATTTATTGAGCGCTTACTGTGTGCAGAGCACTGTATAAGCGCTTGGAAAGTACAAGTTGGCAACACATAGAAACAGTCCCTACCCAACAGTGGGCTCACAGTCTAAAAGGGGGTGACAGAGAACAAAACCAATCATATTAACAAAATAAAATAAATAGAATAGATAGGTACAAGGGGCTCACGGTCTATGTAGGAGGAGAATAGGGATTGACTTCTTATTTTATGGATGAGGAAACTGAGGCACAGAGAAGTTCATTCCTTCATTCAGTCATATTTATTGAGCGCTTACTGTGTGCAGAACACTGTACTAAGCACTTGGGAAGTACAAGTTGGCAACATATAGAGACGGTCCCTACCCAGCAGCGGGCTCACAGTCTACAAGTGGGCTCACAGTCTAGAAGTTGAGAAGTACTCAATAAATACAATTGATTAATTGATTGCCCAAGGTGCCACGGCAGATGTCTGGCAGAGCAAGGATTGGAATCCAGGTTCTCTAGACTTTGAGCCCACTGTTGGGTAGGGACTGTCTCTATATGTTGTCAACTTGTACTTCCCAAGCGCTTAGTACAGTGCTCTGCACACAGTAAGCACTCAATAAATATGATTGATTGATTGATTGATTCTCTGACTCTCAGGCCTGTGTTCTTTCCACTAGGCCATGCTGCTTCCCTTACCCCCAGGAGGAGGTTTTAAGGCTCTCTTTGGACAAGAAATGTATGACCCATAACCACAATTGATCTCTTCATGCACTGCCGACCTGTTCTTTTTCTTTCTTTAACATGACCCTTGGATGTTTGTCTTTTTGCCTTCCCAATCATTCAGTCCCCAAGGGAGCCGGGGCTACCCAACTTCCACAAATACCACAATTAACTATTATTATTGACATAGCTTCCCTCGCCTCCAGGAGCCGTGACAAGTGACTTTCAGACATTCATCTGGAAACCCTCTTAGTTGTTTAAGACTGGGACTGGGAAGAATCTTTTTGCCTTTACTACCAATGGAAAAATGCAAGTCATTGTTTGACAACTAGCTTTGAAAATTAAAAAAGGGGAAGAAAGTTTGCGGCTGACAATTTCTAGCCTGCACAATGACTCTATATATGCACCCTAAGCATGACCTAAAATAAATGGAATTTTCCCAGGCAAATCAGCTAGTGCAAAATATGAGTTCCTACAGGAGCCATTAGCAGGCAATTATCTTTAGAGGTCAATTAGTTCTTCCCCCCAGCCTCCAACCAAACTAAGAAGGTATGTATCCCGATTTAGAGGTTTCTGGGAAAGCAATCCCAGCACTAGCCTCAGAAGCAGTGTGGTTTAGTGGAAAATAGGGATTAAGACTGCGAGCCCCACGTGGGACAACCTGATCACCTTCTATCTCCCCGAGCGCTTAGAACAGTTCTTGGCACATAGTAAGTGCTTAACAAATACCAACATTATTATTATTATTATTATTATTATTGTTATTATTATTATTATTATTATTATTAAACAGTATGGGCTTGGGAGTCAGATGACATGGTTTCTAATCCTGTCTCTGCCACTTGTCTGCTGTGTGACCTTGGGCAAGCCACTTAACTTCTCTGTGCCTCAGTTACCTCATCTGGAAAATGGGGATTAAGACGGTAAGCCCCACGTGGGACAACCTGATTACCTTGTATCATCCCTAGCGCTTAGAATAGTGTTTGGCACGTAGTAAGTGCTTAACAAATACCATAATAATAATAAACCTAGTGTGCTACCACATACTTCTTCATGTCCAACCTGATCCCCGTCTGTTGCTAGGAGGAACATTTCTCACACTTATGCGGGGAATGTGTCTACCGACTCTGTTATATTGTACTCCCCCGAGCACTTAATAAAGTGCTATGCATGCGGCAAGTGCTCAATAAATATGATTGATTGATTGGCCCCTGTGGGTACCACTTCCCTTTATTTAGCAGATTATCGAGCAGAAAATTGGGCATTCTAATCCTCTGCCTCATGGAATTCAATAAGCCAGAAACTGTGTCCGCTGCTCTGAGTGCAGAAGCAGATTAGTTCATCGTGACAGATCAATCAATCATATTTGAGCACTTACTGTGTGCAGAGCACTGTACTAAGCCCTTGGGATGAAAGGAGGAGGGTGCTTTCCACCCAGACTCATGATATCAGCATTTAATAAGAGGCGAGAGGTGTGTGTTTGTTTTTTCTCCTTTCTTGGAGTAATTACATTTATTTATTTCCCAAATCTCTAGGTCAGGACTGGACCTGGTAATCTACGAGTAAAAAAAAAACCAAAAAAACCCCCCAGAAATTGAGTTCTGCTTCATCTGCATTGATCTCCTACCATCTTCTTGAAGTACTCAGGTTGGTGATTAATTGGCTCATTCTCAGAGGCCTGACCCTGGGGACAGGGCCAAGTCTAAGAGCTGATGAAGAACTGGTCTGAAATGATAGGTTTCTATGAGACCCAGGTTTTGGGATGTGGCAGGGCACTGACCTTGAATTCCTTTTAGCTCAAAGGAGGAGGAGTAGTTTATACACAAAGCACCCAGGAAGGAAGCTAAAATTCAGCAGGGAGCTGGAGAGAAATGTCCTTTTTTTTTAAAAAAAGGCATTTTTTCATAATGCATTTTCAATCTTCATAAAAAAGTGATCTTTATTTGTCAGCAAAGTGTCATAGGTGGCATCATGTCCCATGCCCCATTCTGCCAGCTTCAGGCTCGGGTGAAAACCTGAATCTATCCAGGGAGAGGAAACAATAGGTGCAGAGGGTGGGTAGGCCAATGTCTCTGTAAGGAAGCTATGAATAGAGATGGTGTGATAAAGAGAAGTAGGAATTCTACCTAAGATCCTCGAGAGCAGGGAGCATGTCTACTCACTCTAGTATACTCTTCCAAACCCTTGGTACAGCGCTCTGCACACAGTAACTGCTTGGTGCAATCAATGGCATTTACTGAGCCCTAACTATGTGCAGAACAGTGTACCAAGCACTTGGGAGAGCAAATGCAACACAATTAGTGGACACATTTCCTGCCCATAACGAGCTTACAGTCTAGATGACTGTACTAGTGCTTGGGAGAATGCAACAAAATTGGTAGACACATCCCACTGATTAATCAAAAGTTAAAAAAATTAATCAAAAACAAAAATCAAAGTTGAATCAAAAGCCAAACATAAATATTTCAACAAGGAATGATCCAAGCCCAGAAACAATGAGATAGAGCAACTGGACTGCCTTAGCCATTTTATGGGCTGAATTATACTGTACCCAATAATCTCTGTGAAGAGTAGGGGTAGTAGTAACATCCACTGAGCACCCAAGGTGCTTGGTAAATTCAGACTGAAGAATTGATATATTCATGAAGCCCACAAGGAACTTACACTCCAATGGGGAAGACAACCTGCTTCTGTCCCCTATATCACACTATCATCATTAGCAGCAGCATCACCGCTATTTATTGAGCATCTGCCTTAAGCAGATCACTGACTTAGGCACTCAGACCACACAAAAGAAGTACAAAGCACGGTCCCTGCCCTTGAGAAGTTCACAATAAAATCCTGATCCTCAGGTAACCACAAAACCCAGTGAAGAAGGGTTTTGTCTGCTTTCCAAGGTGAGTCGGAGGATCTTTCTCGGGACCCCGCCAAGTTTCCCGATGGCTCTTTCAATTCACCCCACTCTCTCGCTGCTCCAGACTAAGTGTCTCCCACTGTCCAATGTGCACCTCTGGTATAAAGGACCTGGTTAAATGATGGGGTGGGTGTGAAATAATAAAAGACAAGAGAAAAACTAAGAGATGATTCTTTGAATGGAACAGCAAAAATATTCTCACTTGAAAATTGACTAAGAACTGACCACACAATTGGCCGAGGCAGACTGTTCGTAAGTCCAAAAGTCGTTCTCCAGAAGAATTATCCACCTGGACTGGCCTTCAGGAAAAGGCTAGTGGAGAGCCATCTGGGACTAAAAGGCCTCTTAGGTGAGCTCTCCTAGAGAGAATGGGAAGTTAGAATTAAGAGGAAAGTGACATCAAGGTCCTTGGAAGAGAGAGAGTCCTTTATTTTCTATCTTTTATAATAATAATAATAACGATGACATTTGTTACGCGCTTACTATGAGCAAAGCACTGTTCTAAGCACTGGGGGGGATACAAGGTAATAAGGTTGTCCTATGTGGGGGTCACAGTCTTAATCCCCATTTTACAGATGAGGTAACAGGCACAGAGAAGTTAAGTGACTTGCCCAAAGTCACACCGCTGACAAGTGGCAGAGCTGGGACTAGAACCCATGACCTCTGACTCCCAAGCCTGGGCTCTTTCCACTGAGCCACGCTGCTTCTCCAATTTTTTTATTAGTATTCCTATTTCAGCATTCCCCTGAGTACCCAGTGCAATCTTTTGACACAAAACAGATCTATAAGAGTGTTGATGATGACAATGATGATGGCAAGAAGCCAAAGAAATGCAGGAAGAAACACATTCATCAGCATCATCAATAGTATTTATTGAGCGCTTACTGTGTGCAGAGCACTGTACTAAGCGCATGCAACCTAAACCTTGAGCCCAGACGAAGCCCACTTTCACCCGCAGCACATAAATTTACAATTCCGACTAATTTCATTTACATATCGCTTCTTGCTGTGATACCTAGGCAAGTAGTGTTCTTCAGTCTCATCTTGGAAGAGCAAGTAGCCACCAGCCCATTGGTGAGAACGTTTTGCAATTTCCTCCCACGGATGGCAGCTCCATGAACATTTCCCCGCAAAGACCGGCTGAAGGCTGGGTGTCATTGATATCTGGCAGTATCTTTACTTTGTTTTAGACATTCTGCTTGCCAGGAGGCAGTAAACACTTTCTACTTCTCAGCTGGGAACTGCTTGCCCACGGAGGTTGTGCTGCCTGCAGTTTTCCACAAATGGGGATTATCAGCTCCAGCCTTCCGTTCGGGCTCCAAGGTGGAGTCCTGAGCTACATTTGACAAACAACAGCTGCCTCTAGTGTTCCATGGCCAGAATTTCAGGATTTAATCTGGGATTGGGAAACAGATTGGCCTTGTGTGTGCACTCCCATCTGGGCTGTGCATTTGTGAACTGGAGAAACCGAAATACCGAGTTCCTAAAGATCATATAGGGATTAAGTCTAGCAATAAGGAGAGAATGAGAAAACAAGAGAAGAATTTAAAAAAAGGATGAAAGAAGAGGAGAAGGAAGGAAGGGAGTGCTTGAAATCGCAACTATTACTTGTACTGCACTCTTCCAAGTGTTGCATACAACAGGCATTCAATGAATCAACTCTCCCTTCAGTGCTGTGTGGATGTGTTCTCATCTTTCTGCTACTCCTCTTCCTCTGCCTCCCAGGACTATCATTGCTTACAAATAAGGTGGCACCAAAATCATCTTTAATTGCCTAAAAACAATGGGATGGGGCAATTTTGTGACAGAGGTGATTTAATTAAATGTGTAAATAAGAGAATAAATAGTGTATATAGATTAAAATGTACTGTAAATTCGTTGTGGGCAGAGAACGTGCCCACTATCACACTGTACTCTCCCAAGTGCTTAGTGTAGTGTTCAGTATTTAATAAGCACTCAATACATTTGAATGATTGGTTGATACATAAGTGCTAAGGACGACTCTAAAGCTGGCATGAGCAGGGAGAGTGGAAATCAATCAGAGAAGGGTTCCTGGAGGAGGTGAAACTTCAGGAGCACTTGGAAAGTTGTGATTTGGTGGTTTTGAAGGGCGAAGAAGCTCCAGGCAGTAGGAAAGGTGGAAGCAAAGTTTGGATTTGGGAGTGTCAAGAATGAGGGACAGAGAGACTTGCTTGGTAAGTGTGACAGGTGTGAGCTAGGGAGCAGTGGGTGAGAAGAGCAGATATGTAAGAAGGAGAGAGCCGGGGAGGTGTTGAAGGCAAGGGTCAGGATTTTGGCTTGACGAAAAGGCAGCAGAATGTGGCATAGACTGAAGCAGAGAGTGACTAGAGGGAGGGAGACCAGTGAATAGGTCTTTCTTGTCACCACTTATTTTGGACCCTTTGAAGCAATTTCTGAGTCTGGGCCTACACTTCAGTTGTAAGTGAATCCATCTCACGTGAGATTTCTCCATTATTAGGCCACGAAGTTCAAGTTTACTCTGTGCAGAGCATTATATGGATCTCATATCAAATACCACCTCGTGGTGCTTTCCACTGGTGTTAACTTTTTTTGTTATAAAGTAGTAATATCATGAATAGTTTTTTCAGTGATTTTCAGTGTACGTCGTTTCTTTTGAAACTCCAAGATGTAGTCTGGAGGACTTGGCCAACAATGACAAGAATAGTTATGTGAATCATAGAATAGCATTGAAACCAACCCTCCCATCTAGTCTTGGAACTCCTTGCCTCCCCAAATTTGATAGACTAGAGACCTTCCCATATCCAAGGCTCCTACAAAGAGCTTGCCTTCTACAAGGAGCACTTCCTGATTAATTACCAACACCTGGAGTCTTATCTGTTAGCATTAATGAATTTATATCCAACCTCAGCACTTGTGGATTTTTATTCAATTATCCATTCAATTATTTCTTCTGATTACCTTATTTGTAAATATTTACCCCTCTAGCACCCATGCATTGATATCCGATCTCAGCACTTACACATGTATTTTTATTCAATTATTTCCTCTGACTGTCCTATTTGTAAATATTTTTGTTTGTCCTGTTAGAAGGTGAGATCTTTGTGGGCAGAAAATACTTCTCTTATTTCTGCTGACCTTTCCAAAGCCCTTTTAACCCAGTGTTCACTCAATAAATATCATTACTATTGCTACTGAATTGGAACATTCTCTCCAACTATTCAGGCCAAAACATTGCTTTCTTCAGATTTTATCATTTGTAGCTCTCTTACTCTATACTGTTGCCAATTAGTGCTTGATTCTCTCCTCCATTAGACAACAAGCTCCTCCAAGGGCTGCTTCTAATTACATTTCCAAATGTCTAGCTGACCCATGCATGTAATAGGTCCTTGATAAGTGTCATTGTTTATGTCAATAATGACATATTTGTGGCAAATTTTCCTGTTCTGACACATTAGTGTTTTTTCTAACAGAGGGGTCAGCTAGCAGGCTCCAGGTTTGGATATAGAACAGTCCAACTGGGCAGATGTGGTAGGTTTTCCCTTGCTTGGATTGTTGGAGGTTTGATAGTAAGATATAAGATAGTAAGAGACACACCTATCTTTCCATGAGGGTAAATCAAACACCACTGAGGAGGAAAGAGGGCGAGTCACTTAAAGGAGAATCCCAAGGACTTGGGGGAAGTCACAAGGGGCTTTGACTTCGAAAGAGGGCCTGGAAAATGAGAGGGTCCTCTCATTTTCATAGAAAGAACTTAGTTCTTACAGTTATTTGTGGACAAACGAATGTGAGCATGAGTTCATTAGCTGTGTGGCAACAATTGAAGATATCAGCAGACAATCTATCCAAGTAGATTCTTTTCTATTATATAAGGACTCAAAAGAAATAAACTGTAGAGTAGGGATAAGCACTGAGTTTTGTCCAGCCATCTCTTACCTCTCACTGAAGCTGTCTGTAGGCTGACAGATCACATAGAGTGGCAGAATTGTGGTTTAAAATGGCTGAAATGCATTCCGGCTCTGTCTCTCTCCTTCCAGGCTCGTCTCTCCTCCTGCTTTCAGGACATCTCCATCTGGATGTCTGCCCGCCATCTAAAACTCAATATGTCCGAGACTGAGCTCCTTATCTTCCCTCCCAAACCCTGCCCTCCCCCTGACTTTCCCGTCACTGTAGACGGCACTACCATCCTTCCCGTCTCACAAGCCCGCAACCGTGGTGTCATCCTCGACTCCGCTCTCTCATTCACTCCTCACATCCAAGCCGTCACCAAAACCTGCCGGTCTCACCTCTGCAACTTTTCCAAGATCTGCCCTTTCCTCTCCATCCAAACCGCTACCTTGCTGGTTCAATCTCTCATCCTACCCTGACTGGATTACTGCATCAGCCTCCTCTCTGATCTCCCATCCTCCTGTCTCTCCCCACTTCAGTCTATACTTCACTCTGCTGTCCGGATTATCTCTGTGCAGAAATGCTCTGGGCATGTTACTCCCCTCCTCAAAAATCTCCAGTGGCTGCCTGTCAACCTACGCATCAAGCAAAAACTCCTCACCCTGGGCTTCAAGGCTGTCCATCACCTCGCCCGCTCCTACCTCACCTCCCTTCTCTTCTTCTCCAGCCCAGCCCGCACACACTCCACTTCTCTGCCGCCGCTAACCTCCTCACTGTGCCTCATTCTCACCTGTCCCACCATCGACCCCCAGCCCACGTCCTCCCCCTGGCCTGGAATGCCCTCCCTCCGCCCATCTGCCAAGCTAGCTCTCTTCCTCCCTTCAAAGCCCTACTGAGAACTCACCTCCTCCAGGAGGCCTTCCCAGACTGAGCCCCCCTTTTCCTCTCCTCCTCCCCATCCCTCCCACCCTGCCTCCTTCCCCTCCCCACTGCACTTGTATATATTTGTACAGATGCATTACTCTATTCATTTTACTTGTACATATTTACTTTTCTATTTATTTTGTTAATGATGTGCATATAGCTTTAATTTTATTTGTTCTGATGATTTTGACACCTGTCTACTTGTTTTGTTTTGTTGTCTGTCTCCCCCTTCTAGACTGTGAGCCCGTTGTTGGGTAGGGACCGTCTCTATATGTTGCTGACTTGTGCTTCCCGAGCGATTAGTACAGTGCTCTGCACAGAGTAAGCGCTCAATAAATACGATTGAATGAATGAATGAATTCCCTTCTGCCCATCGTAGCTAATAATGAAAATAATTGTGGTATTTGTTAAGCGCTTCCAATGTAACAATAATAATAATGATGGCACTTATTAAGCGCTTACTATGTGCAAAGCACTGTTCTAAGCACTGGGGAGGTTACGAGGTGATCAGGTTGTCCCACCGGAGGCTCACAGTCCTAATCCCCATTTTACAGATGAGGTAAATGAGGCACAGAGAAGTTAAGTGACTTGCCCAAAGTCCTACAGTTGACAATTGGCAGAGCTGGGATTTGAACCCATGATCTCTGACTCCAAAGCCCAGGCTCTTTCCACTGAGCCATAACAAGCACTGCGCTAAGCACTAGGGTAGCTACAGGATAATCAGACACAATCCCTGTTCCACAGGGGGCACGCAGTAGAAGAGGGAAGGGAATCATGTATTTAATTCTCAATTTACAGTTGAGGAAACTGAATCACAAAGTTCTACAGCAGGCAAGTGGCAGAGGCAGAATTTGAACCCAGGTCTCCTGACTCCCAGTTCTTTTCAATAGAACATGTTGCTTCTTAGCTGAGTCTGAGCCAGTTACGGAGATGCTCCATAGTACTTACTGGGACCCTGCACTCCAAGTTGGGGCAGGCCACAGGGTGACCAGGAGGGAGCTGAAAGAGGCAAGAGAAACTATCTTGGTGTTGGGCTGGATTAAAATGCTTGGTGGGCTGGACTTGATCCAATCGATTTATTGATCAATAGTACTTATTGAGCACTTACCTTCTGTGGAGAGCCTTGTACTAAGCACTTGGGAAAGTTCAGGCAATACAGCCGGGGACAGGACTCCAGCCCTGGAGGGGTCACATAGTCCCTGTTATAGTGCTCACCGTGCTCAAGGGTTTAGTGACAGATGGTTGTTCAGAGAAGCTTTCCATAATGCTCTGGTCACTGAAGGAGAGGAAAATATGAAATTAAATCAGATTATAACGTCTTAGGGATGCTACCTTTTTTCCCATTTCCTGGCATTTTAGCGTACTGATATATATCGTGTGCCAGCATCTGGTCATTCGCTGGAAAAGAATTTAGGAGCCAGAACATCTCGATTCTGTTTGCTAAAATGTTTTTGGGAAAAATCATTTAACCAATTTTCTGTCCATTTCCCCATCTGGCTCATGTATGAAACAATGTATTTTGCACTGGGTGTAGTGTCTCACTTCATATTTATAAACCATTTTGAGAGTTTCAGATGAAAGATGTTACATAAACACGGCAATACTGGGTAATAAAGCTCTTCTTCTTCCCTTAAGCCCTTCTCAACTGTCCATCCTAACTTATAAATGACCATTTTGAGAAGTCTCTCACTCATTTCCTTATGTCATTTGCTTCTCACCTGCTCCCACTGGGCCTCCCGACAGTTTGCAATTTTATAACGGATCCTTGCTATTTCGGAGGCACAGGGTCCCTTGCACAAAGCCCACAGGGCCAGAACACACCACCGCTTCTAGGCTTAATAAGCGTTTCAAACGGGAAGCAGGAGTTGACAAGATAATATAAACAGCCAATGCCCACTCTCAGAAAAACCTGTTGGCTTATCAAAATTCAGAAAGGAGTCTGACGTTGCTTTTAAGATCATGTTAATGCCTTGAATTTACATGCTGGAGTGCGAGGATGAAAGGACAAGAAAAATAAAAATAAAGGAATCAGCCCAGAACAGCCTGTCAGTCCCAGGGGAGCAGCACATAAATTGTTTCCCCCCGAGGGCAGGCGGACAAGATTTCTAGAAGCGCTTAACAAATACCATTATTATTATTATTATTATTATTATTATTATTATTATTATACAGGGCCCAGAGAATCTCACCACTATCATAAGATGCTATTATGTATATCATCCCACTTATGCTCACCCTATTCTCAACTGTTACACTATTGTAGCTTCTGCCAGCCCCTCTTGCCAAGCAAAACCCACCTGCCCATCTTCTGCTCTTTTCCCCACCCAGCATGTTTTTCTCCATTTCACCCCGGAGAAGCCTTCTCCAATTAATTCACACACACACACACGCACAGTCACATCTACCCTTAACACTTCCGTAGTACGTCTATTTTTTACATTGTTACTTTTTTCAGTGATTATCTTCATATTCGCACTGCCTATTCTTCCTCCTGCTCCCATTATCAATCAATCTAGCCCACTGTTGGGTAGGGACTGTCTCTATATGTTGCCAACTTGTACTTCCCAAGCGCTTAGTACAGTGCTCTGCACACAGCAAGCGCTCAATAAATACGATTGATTGATTGATCAATCACATTTACTGAGTGCTCACTATGTGCAGTGCACTGTACTAAGAGCTCAGGAAAGTGCAACAGAGTCGTGGTTGACGTACCCTGTCCACTGTGAGTTACAGTCTACAGGGGGAAAAAGACATTAGTATAATCAATCGTATTTATTGAGCGCTTACTGTGTGCAGAGCACTGTACTAAGCGCTTGGGAAGTACAAGTTGGCAACATATAGAGACAGTCCCTACCCAACAGTGGGCTCACAGTCTAGAAATATATAAATGTATAAATACTTGAGCCCGTTGCTGGGTAGGGATTGTCTCTATCTGTTGCCGAATTGTACTTTCCAAGTGCTTAGTCCAGTGCTCTGCACACAGTTAGCGCTCAATAAATACGACCAAATGAATGAATATGTACATATGTGCTGTGGGGCTGAGGGAGGGGTGAATGAAGGGTACACATTCAAGTGCAAGTGTGGCTCTGAAGGGAGTGTGAGAAGAGGAAATGAGGGTTTTGTTGGGGAAGGCCTGTTGGAGATGTGCTTCATAGTAAGGCTTTAAAGTTGGGGAGAGTGATAGCTTTTTGTTTTGTTGTCTGTCTCCCCCTTCTAGACAGTGAGCCCATTGTTGGGTAGGGACCGTTTCTATATGTTCCCGATACTTCCCAAGTGCTTAGTACAATGCTCTGCACACAGTAAGCACTCAATAAATACGACTGAATGAATGAAATGAATGAATGTGGGCAAGAGAGATCGGCGGTGAGGTAGAGGAGAACAGGGTGCTCTGGTGGTGGGGGAAGGTCGCTATTATTTATACATTTTTTGATCTTCTACATTAGTTTGTAAACTTTTTGATGACAGGGCCTGCTTCTGTTGCACTCTCCCAAAAAACATTTGGTACGGTGCTTCACACTCAGAGAGCACTCAAATACCACTGATGTCTTTCCAGACAAGCCTAATCCCATTCCAAGCACTTCAAAGGCTCCAGAAAATTCTTTGTTCTTCTCACTCTCCCATTCACTAAACATTTGGCTATGTCTCTGTACAACTATAGATAACAAATACACTCGAGGTTATATAGCATCGCCATCTGTTTAGATTTGTGGTGGTCCTGACTTTTTTTATGATATTTAAGTTTACTTTGTCCGAAGCTTAAGATCCCCTCGAGATTGTAAGCTCCTTGTGGGCCAGGAATGCGTCTACCAACTCATACAAACGAGACTGGCAGGTTTTGGTGAAGGTATATAGGGTATGTAATTTGATATTTACAACTGCGCTTCATTAGGCTGTTCTTCTGGGCAGGGAATGTTTTTCCCTAACTCTGTTGGACTCTACTCTCCCCAGTGCTTAGCAGCAGAAGCAGTGTGGCTTAGTGGAAAGAGCACGGGCTTTGGAGTCAAAGATCATGGGTTCAAATCCCGGCTCCACCAACTGTCAGCTGTGTGACTTTGGGCAAGTCACTTCTCTGTGCCTGTTACCTTATCTGTAAAATGGGGATTGACTGTGAGCCCCCCGTGGGACAATCTGATCACCTTGTAATCTCCCCAGCACTTAGAACAGTGCTTTGCACATAGTAAGCACTTAATAAATGCCATTATTATTATATACAAACACTTAGCATTCATTCATTCAATCGTATTTATTAAGCGCTTACTGTGTGCAGAGCACTGTACTAAGCGCTTGGGAAGTACAAGTTGGCAATATATAGAGAGGGTCCCTACCCAACAACGGGCTCACAGTCAGTCATGGTAAATGTTTATGAAATTTGTTGTATTGTACTCTCCCAAATACTTAGTACAGCGTTTTGCACACAGTAAGTGCTCAATAAATACAATCGAATGATTGATTGATTGCTTATATAACAATCTAGTCAGACACAGTCCCTGGTCCACAGGGGGCTCTGAATAGAAGAGCCTTCCCAATTGGATTGTAATCTTAAGGGCAGACAGGATGACTTCTTCCTCAATTCTTCTAGCCCTTAATATTGTGCTCTTCACACACTGTACTTGTGTGACTGGTAAATGACTGGTAAACTGAGAAAAACAGTGACATTGTCACTCTGTGATCTACCTAAGGAGTCCCAGGTAATTTATGTCTCCTTGACACCCCATTATTATTACCTCTTCTGTTAAACCACAAAACAAGACTATTCTTCAGAATCCGATCCATTTCCCAACCCCTTAAACTTCTCTCAATTCATTATGGTATTTGTTAAGTGCTTACTATGTGTCAAGCGCTGTTCTAAGGATTGGGGTAGATATGTTAATCGAGTTGAACACAGCCCCTGCCCCACATGGGGCTGAGAGAGTCTAAGAGAACAGGTATTGAATCCCCATTTTAGAAAGGAGGAAACAAGAAGTGAAGTGACTTGCCCCAGGTCACACAGCCAGCAAGTGGCAGAGCCAGGATTAGAACACAGGTCCTCTGATTCCCAGGCCTGTGCTCTTTGCAATAAGCCATACTGCTCTTCTTTATAATCACAACATAATTATGTCCTATGGTTCCAAAAGGACTTCTCAGCCTGATCCATCACTCTGGGAATCTCCAATTCCTTGAGACAAAGCGAAATTAAAGACAGAACCACAGGGTCCCCACCTGTTGTGTTACCTTAGCAATTAGCAATGCTTCTACAGCAAAGAAATCTCCAGGCAGGTGGATAGACATATGTATATATATACATATATATCCTAATGAAAAGATCCCATGAAAACATTAAAGCTCAAGATCATGATGGGAACTTGAACCACTCTGGAAGACTTTAATGTCATAGAGAAATTTGGCATAATCATATTTGTTTTTACACTATTTGTAGGAAACTAGTTTTTTTCCCCAACAGCAATTCTTCCAGTAAGCATTAAATATTTTCTAATTCAGAAATGAGTATTCCTTTAGGAGCTTTTAAGTTTTCAATTTTTGATTATAGAATTAAGGGTAGGGTTGCTTTTTGAAAATCTCACATTAGGGAGGAGCCCACATAGAACTGCAATCTCTCAATTACATTGGTGAGGGGAAAATACATGTTCTCAAAGAATTATATAAAAAACAGTCTAGGGCCAACTTCATGGTCGGTAAGATATACGCACATTAGCGATAGCAAATATGACAACTAAACAATATGAGATTTATGGCCCTTTGAGTGTGTGTAATGAGTATTTACAGGAAAAACAATGCTTGTACAATCAATTGTTGAACAGTGCCCTAGATAATCCATCTTCTCTGTTACAAATGAAAACATTTTATAAGTGTTGGTTCTCTTTAGGATTCACCACCACAACTTAAACTACTGGCACGGATAAGATCAATAGCTATCCACAGGTTTCAGTCTAATAGATTGGAAAACTTTTGCATGATGATGTTATTCACAGTGGAGCCTAAAATTTAATCACTGAGATACTACAACCTCCTTTAGATTCATGTGATATTTATCCCATTAATATTTAACGAATTTTAGCATGCTTAGAAGACAACGGTCTTGGGAATTAGAAGACCTAGGTTATAAGCCCAGTTTTGTCATTTGCCTGCTGTAGGGCCTTGGACAAGTCACTTAATTTTTTCCGATTTTCTCGTCTATAAAATAAATATTAAATTCCCATTCTCCCTTCCTCAAACTGTTGTGTAGGAATTGTTTCCGATCTGATGGCACTGTATCTTTCCCGGTGCTTAGAACAGAATTTAAAATTATTATTAAACCATTTTTATGCACACTTCAACATAATGGACACAACTGTACAGCTATTAAATGCTGACCTTCTTTTTCAAAGGTTCCATTTTAATGACTTTATGATTTTTATATATAAGGCTTTACATTTTTAACATATCTGACCTGGCCTAAATATCCCATTTTGTCTTTATTTTCTTCAGCTTCCTTCTAGACTGTGAGCCCACTGTTGGGTAGGGACTGTCTATATGTTGCCAACTTGTACTTCCCAAGCGCTCAGTACAGTGCTCTGCACACAGTAAGCACTCAATAAATACGATTGATTGATTGATTGATTAAAATAGAAATTATTTATGCCTTTGAATCAGACATATGGGTTTGTGGTTGCCGGAAAACTGAAGAGAGCATTTTAAACTGTTACCTTTGAACAGTGTCATGGCCTAGTAGAAAGAGAATGGGCCCGAGAGTCAGAGACCTGGGTTCTAATCCTGGTTCTGCCTCTTGTCTGCTGTGTGATTTGGGGCCTGTCACCTTACTTCTCTGGGCCTCCGTTCCCTCATCTGCAAAATGGGGATGCAATACCCGGTCTCCCTCTTACATAGACCGTGAGCCCCATGTAGGACCTGATTATCTTTCATGCAGCCCAGCACTTAGGACAGTGTTTGACACATAGCTACAAAAATAAAAAAGATAACAAACATTATTATAATTAACAAAGTAGAACAGGAACCTTCTTGCAATCATTTTAGGTCAAAAATGCTCTAGGTTTTTGCCTAGCTAAGAATTAGAGAGAGATGTTACTTGGTTTAACTTCAAAACATCAGAATTTAACAAAAACAGCGTGGCTTAGTGGCAAGAGCCTGGGCTTGGGAGTCAGAGGACGTGGGTTCTAATCCTGGCTCCGCCACTTGTCTGCTGTGTGACTTTGGGCAAGTTACTTCTCTGTGCCTCAGTTACCTCATCTGGAAAATGGGGGTGAAGACTGTGAGCCCCACGAGGGACAACCTGATGACCTTGTATCCTCTCCCCAGTGCTTAGAACAGTGCTTGGCACATAGTAAGCGCTTAACAAATGCCATCATTAATATTATTATTATAAGATGTAATTACAGTGGTTCAACGGATGTCTTGAGATAATCTGCAGTTTTCCTAGGCTCCCTATTGCCATTGGTTAAGAAAGGTGCCAGTCTATTAATCTTTGCAGATAGGTGAATTGCCATTTACTTGATTTCAATCAGAAACGCATGTAACTTGACAAAGGTATTTTTTCTGAGAATTTATTCTGCAAATCTACCAGGTGATTTCACGTGTGCAGTCTTCCAACCATAAAAGTCAAAATGCAATACAGAAAGTACAAAAACCATGACAAATACTTTGAAAGATATTATGTTGGTAACATGTAGCATTTTATAGTCACTAAAAAAAAATTAGACAAGAGTATAAAGCTCAGCAGACACAGTGATTGTCTGAAAACTACAGTTTAACTTTAGGAGATTAGAAAGGTTCCCAAAGTTCAAGTAGGGCTAATGTTAACCAATATTTACATAGATACCAAAAATATTAACAAGGAGAGTTTCTTCCTGAAAACGGTCCTATGGAGTAATACCAACTCTGGCTAAATAGTCATCTGTTTCTATAGGTTACTAACAGCATCACCACTCAACTACTCACCAATAAATCAATCTTCTGTCCTTCAAAATACTGTCATCCTTATACTCCTCAACATGTGGCTGTCCAGTACATACTTTAGTATGGACGATCTCATTTTAGCATATTTGACTGTACAACATAGAAAAAAAGTCTTAATATTCAAAGTGAAACTTCAAATTCCCTTGGGCTATATTAACCTTCTGCCCTTCCCTATTTAAACGCTTCCCCAACTCTTAAAATGCTTACATTAAAACAACTTCAGGCAGTGTTTTCAAACTGTGCATTTTGAAATGATATAATAGCAGTTTATCCTGACTTAAGCCAATCTCTGGAGAGGGAAGAGGGGATGCTGGGGTCCAGAAAACAAAAGAATCTTTCTCTTCTAAAAGGAAGTGACCCCAAAGCAGCAAAGGTGTACTAGAATCTTGGAATTTTAAAACCTTTCCTCATGGCCTGTCAACCAAAAGCTACCTTTGGCTATTCTTCCCTAGCTTTTGTTTAGTTCAGGTTTCCATAGAAACAAATCGGAGTGACTGTCCCTGACTGCCCCCATCTATTTTACCTTTAATGCCATCGGATACAGGAACAGCCCAATTCATCTGTACCTCTGAGGATGGACGTACTAATACAGATAATCCAGGACATAAGAATCCATCAAACTTTATCTGGTAATCTTTTGCATTCCCTCCCCCCACCAGCCGAACCTTTATATTAAATCTGGTTGAAGTCTTCTTTTGAACATACTAGCATTTACTACTTCAGGCTCTGTCTCAATAAGAAGTCGAACAACAGGATTGTGAAGTCCTAAAAAGTGTGCCTGTTGCCAAGTTGCTATAGTTATATGACACTATACTTCCTGTACCTGAAAGAAAATAATCTTTAGAGTGTCTATGGGATTTACCTAGATGTCAACTGGAGAGGAAATGCTTTCTGAACCATTCACTCAAACAATGCAGCCTTCAGGACCAAATTACAAAAATCAAGCTTTTTCTTCCTTCTTTTGAGACAACCCTGAGTCAGACTTGTATATTATTTTTACCCAGTAATGACTGCCATTATTTCTTTTCATTTAAGCCTTCCCACTCTTCTGCCACACACATTGACCAAACATTTGGATTTTCTGAAGGCCGCCCTGCCGCCTCTCCCGCGACCTCCTCCCTGGATCCCATGCAGCCCTGGTTTACTCTCTTGCTTCCAAAGGCAAAAACAGAGTAAGCAGGCACTGACTTCAGCACCACATTTAAATTACTGAAAGCTGTAGGTTTCCTTTGGAGTTAAAACTGGTATGAGATCACATACATATAACACACACCACATCCATTTCCAAACAGCATGGTTTATAGCGGTGTGTTTTCCCAAACTTGAAACCAATGGAAGCCCAGGTAATTTATCTGATCAACAATCTGATTTGATACTTAATAATGTAACAGCGTTGCTTCTTATTCTAGAGATACTGTAAAAACCATTCCCTAGGAAAATAATACCAATTTACAGGTACCATTTACTAAATCATTACTTCAATGAACTAAATGGAACAGATGGGAACTAAAGGTCTTGACCACATCCCAGAGTGGGGAGTTTTCTTATATTAAGGAATTCTTTTATAGAGAACTAGGCCCATTATGTTTTTAGAAGACTATAAAGGCCAACAATACAGGACAGGCTCAGAAAGGCCTGCACAAAGTTGAGCTACCCACCTGACAAAATACCTGAAAAAAGGCCCCCACACCTCTGGGCTACAAGGTAATGGGCATGGGGTGGTGCGGGGGGAGAGGCTAAATCCCAGGACAAAGTCTTAATTTATGCCCCTTCCCTTCAGGGACCAAAAGAGCCACTGTTTGAGGTTTGATCCTTTGTTGGAATGTGCTCAAGATTTCCACTGAATAAAGTAGACACAACTTGAACAGAACTAAGAACATTAGAATAAGAAAAAACTGCCCCTCGCCCTGGTAATTCTAGCAATTTATGTCCTTTTCTACCAAGAGGGAAAAAAAAAATCAGTGTTTTGGCTCTGCAGATTTTATTTTCTGCTAAGGACCGCTGAATTATCTGAGAAGAGTTTACCTAGAGACAGAATGGATCAGACACAAATTTCATTTGCCCCATCTCTGCTGACCGAACAGAGTTCAGGAGATTCCAGATCTTCGGAAGGACCGAGGAGGGAGCTATCCTGGGAATCTGTGTCGATGCTCTGAGTTTCTGACTGAAGGTGGATGGAGACCTGAACGGCTATCTCTTGGCCATGTTCATTCAGGGAACCATCATCTGAATCTCCTCCGGGTGAATTACTTCGCCCAATCTCTGGATTGATGACATAGATACCGTTCTGGGCCCCGAGGGCGGGTCTTTCTTTAATTCTCTCTCCCATCCGGTCAGGATCATCCACGCGCACGGCCTCAAACATCTCTTCGACAAACGCCCTGCAGTTGAGGATCAGGGGAGGGAGAGGAACACTTCTTGCTAGCTCTTCGATGTACCGGGCAAACTCCATCGTCTTGAATTGGGTTACTTTGGCCAACTCCAGGGTTTTGGCTGATGTGATGATGGGAATGCGTTTGGCGATCTCAAAGGCCTTCTGGAGCTTCTCGGCACCTTCTGTCCTGAAGAACTCGTTGATGGCCTTCTCTGTTTTGCGGAGGTGACTGCTCATCATGCACAGTCGGGTAATATTCAAGATGAGGGTGATGGTGAAGGCAATCAGGCAGACAATCATATAGTAGATGCTCATGTCTCCTGAGGTGAAGACCACTCGGAGGGTGACGGAGTAAGAGGCGTGAGTCGGAGTAGTGACTAAACACGTGTAGAGCCCACGGTCATCAAAGGTAATGCCGGTGATGTTCAGGGTGTTATTGGAGATCAGCCATTTTCCTCCTAAGAATCCCAAGGGAATCAAAGGAAAGCAGGATCAATGCAAGTCCCAGATCACCAAATATACCTATTCCTTAAACAGGCCACCGCATGTATCCACAGCCCCAAAAGTTTACATTTCATCCTATCTCCTTGGCTGAAGCCATAAAATTAGCATGCTGTAATGGGCGCAAGACCTGAGAGGTATCAGCCGAGGTCTAGAAGAAATCAAGCTATAGGCAAGAGAGAATTTAAATAAAAAGTGACTATGTGATCCTTAGTGATTACAAACTCTTTTAGTGATGTCATAAAATACATCATTTTTACCACATTGAAACAGAGCAAGCCTTTTATTGGGAAAAATTCTCTCTAAAGTTGTGTGGGTATTTGTTTTGTATTTTTAATGAGTTCAGGAAAGCACACTATGGGGACTTAACTTGCTTTTCTAAAGAGGTTTTGATTTCCCGGAAGGATTGACTGAAGCCCAAACAAATGATCTGTCCAAAAGTCAGTGTGGAAAAGTGGTTTAAACAGGGATTAGAACAAAGGACACTCCAGGATCAAAGGGTATTAGCTTCAGCTCTCAAACTCTGTCTCCTTATCAATTTTTATCTATCAAGAATACTTGTTGGCTTTTCTATCATGTCTACAAGTGCTAATATGGGAAACCAGCCAGCTGTTTCTATGAGTAACCCTATCATACCACATTCCTATTCTAAGTTATTTTTAATGTGGATCTCTAACTTCAACAAAGCGATTTTTAAATATCTTTATAATCCTTTTATTCTAGGAACGGCGTCCTGATTCTACTTGTACTCCAATCTCACTAAAATAACACCGATTTTGTGTAGTGAATCGATGAGCAGTTGTCAGTTGCAACAACTGTGAATATCATTTAAGCGAAATCTTTTCATACAATTTTGACTTCTTTAGGGGAAGGACTATGGACACTCAATTCTCAATTAATGCCTCTATTAGTAATGTTATAATTAAAGCTGCCAGAATTAAGTCTATACTTTTGTCACAATTCCTAATAAAACCTCAAGATTTTGGAACCTTGGGCCAAATGGACAAATTAATAGTTCTTTGCTTGGGTTGCCAAAAATAGGTTAGAAAAACTCTACTGCCATTATTAGATATACTTAGGTAGATGATGGCGTTTCCAATGAAAGTTGAGGGAAAAAAATAGCAATATTCAATAAATGTGGGATACCCTGCGGCTGAGAAGGGGGAGAGAGCTGAGGCTATAATCTAAATAATTTAGGAAAATAAAATGACCCTGATTAAAATTACTTTAGGGGGACCCTCTGGATTATCCAGGCAAGCGGTATACTTTATACTGACCGCACTCCTGGGGCGATTACATCTCATGTCACTTTACTTTCTCCATGCAGACAGTGTTAGAACCAGCAGAAGAGACTGCCTAGACTAATTCCTCTTGTGTTTTCCAGTGCCCGAGTTAGCACATAAATCGAATCAAGTATTTCCATTATAATAATAATGATGGCATTTATTAAGCGCTTACTACGTGCAAGGCACTGTTCTGAGGTTACAAAGTGATCCGGTTGTCCCACGGGAGGGCTCACCATCTTAATTCCCATTTTACAGATGAGGGAACTGAGGCCCAGAGAAGTGACTTGCCCAAAGTCACACAGCTGACAACTGGCGGAGCCGGGATTTGAACCCATGACCTCTGACTCCAATACGTTGTGGGACTTAGAAGAGACAAAATTGCATGAGAAAATATTTACTTTGGAGTTTCTGAAAATCAGAGAGATCTTGAAACCTCCAGGTTGCCTTAGTTTTCCAGGTAAAGCTTCTCTAAAGCAGGATCACCCAAAGGTGCCCTCCCACAGGCAGTAATACCTCCACCAGCCATTCCTGGTGGTCTCCAGAGCCTGCCCCAGCTCCAGTCACTTTCGGTGGCCTCAGTTTATCCAAGTCTTTTGCCCATATCAGTTCTACAACTGTCCTCTTGGAATTGTGTCCACTTTTTTCCCTTTCCCTGGATATCCGCTTGTACAACTGTGCCTGCCGCTCTCTGGAGGCTGCCTAGCAGCGGGCCAGGTGAAGCACTGCAGCCTCAGAGGTCTTAAATATGGAGATAATAGATATTTCCCATTCCCTGAGATTACAAATTGAGAGG
This sequence comes from Tachyglossus aculeatus, assembly GCF_015852505.1. Lineage (NCBI taxonomy): Eukaryota > Metazoa > Chordata > Mammalia > Monotremata > Tachyglossidae > Tachyglossus > Tachyglossus aculeatus. The sequence goes on from NC_052101.1 coordinate 34,998,223, forward strand.
CAGGGAAATTGTATGCAGATAAATGGTGCACTGGGACCAGCGGTACAGCTGGTGTTACAGCTGAAAATCAACAGATCTTCATCATAATAATAATGGTATTTGTTAAGCGCTTACTATGTGCAAAGCACTGTTCTAGGCGCTGGGGGATACAAAGTGATCAGGTTGTCCCACGTGGGGCTCACAGTCTTAATCCCCATTTTACAGATGAAGGAACTGAGGAACAGAGAAGTAGTGAGTTGCCCAAAGTCACACAGCCAACAAGTGGCAGAGCCGGGACTTGAACCCATGACCTCTGACTCCAAAGTCCGTGCTCTTTCCACTGAGCCACGCTGCTTCTCTCAATAATAATAATAATGGCATTTATTAAGCGCTTACTATGTGCAAAGCACTGTTCGAAGCACTGGGGAGGTTACAGGGCAATCAGGTTGTCCCACAGGGGGCTCACAGTCTTCATCCTCATTTTACAGATGAGGTAACTGAGGCTCAGAGAAGTGAAGTGACTTGCCCGAAGTCACACAGCTGACAATTGGCGGAGCCGGGATTTGAACCCATGACCTCTGACTCCAAAGCCCAGGCTCTTTCCACTGAGCCATGCTGCATCATCACCATCATTGAGAGCATTTATTTAGCCCTGTGTGCAGAACACTGTACTCTCCCCCAATTCCTGGGGTTTGTAGAGAAGGGGATGCAGGGAAGGGTAAGAGAGAGATGTGCTGAGCCAGGAGTTAGGCCTGGGTGATGTACGGCATTTTTTATCCCAGCAATCAATCAATCGATCTTATTTTTTGAATGCTTACTGGGTGCAGAGCGCTGAACTAAGCTCTTTGGGGAGTATGATTCAACAATTGGTAGACAAGAAGTCTGTCTTCCAAAGGAAGAGATGATTTATCAGACAAGGGTTGATGCTTCCCTCTGCTCCCAAGTGTTGGAATGCCTCTTTCTTAAAAATTCCCTGGATTCACACTCCACAATCCCCGGAGTAATACTTTATTGCTCAATGCCTCTTACCATGAGAGCATTTCGTTGTGGCTAACGTAAATCCTTCCTACTGCACTTCCTTTTGATCTAGCCTCCATAGAGATGGAGGCAATTTATTCTTTAGATTTCTTCTTAAATCAGTCTTTTTTTTCCTGGCTAAGTCATCACAAATCTTAGTTTTTACATTTTCCTTGTAGGTTCTGGCTCCCAAACTTTCAATCCGTTTAATTCCCCCTAAGAAATGGGAGGGAAAATATCGATTAAGACAAATCCACCGGCTGTAGAAGAACTTACCATCTCCTTCCTGATCGAGATGCTGTCCTTTTGAATTGTACCACTGAATGTCTTTATATTGGTCGACCGGGAGAAGACATTCCATGACAGCACTAGCGCCTTCTTTGGCTACGATAACGTCTCTGGACTGAGAACTTGCTGAGACCTCGAGGCCCACAAACAATGATTTGTTGGGAGAATGGTATGGTGTCTCCAGGTCGTCTGTCCTGTTATGGACTTCATTTCCCACGGCAAAGGCAACTGAGAAAACAGCATTCACTATCAAAGTGAAAAAGCAATAGGTTGGCTTCATGGGAAACTGGGAAAAGCTGGGTGGAATTCCTTTTTCATGTAATTTATGGCAAATCTTGAAAGCCGATTGCAAAACCATAGAATGGGCAATGAGTTCACAGTTGTAGATTTATTGAATGACATTAGTTTTCCAGAAGACTATCCGGCCAAATTCCCTTTTTCAAATCTTCAAAATCAGCAGGGAAAATCAGCAACTGATCTAAAAAAGAGAAAGATTTAATTAATGTAAGTTTAACAGTCCAAAGCTTCAGAACATAAGAACCTTATTTTTTTAACTAGAAACTGATCTAGTGAAAACATTTAAAGGTATAGTGGTAGACACACTAGATACTGGAGGTAGAAGGGGAAAAGACAGAAAGCAAGATCTCATTGCAAGCGGAAAAAGAATTCTACAAATATTGTGGCTGAAGAGTCACTCCCGTCACATCTTGTCTTTTCTAGTAGGGCTTTTCAAAATCCAGAAACAAAACAAGCATTTTATTAGGGCATTAAATTGGACTAAATGTGATTGGTACATGTAAACTGTCGTTGTTGTCTTACGCTGTTGAGTCGCGTGTGACCCATAGTGATGCCATGGACACATCTCTCCCAGAACGCCCCACCTCCACCTGCAATCGCTCTGGTAATTTATCCATAGTTTTCTGGGTAAAAATTTGGCAACGGTTTACCACTGCCTCCTTCCACGCAGTAAACCTGAATCTCCGCCCTCAACTCTCTCCCATTTCACTGCTGCCCAAAAACAGGTGAGTTTTGACTTGTAGCAGATTGCCTACCACTCGCTAGCCACTGCCCAAGTTAGAAATGGAATGGATATGCCCCTTCTTGACTCTCCCTCCTGTAGTCGAGACTGGTAGAGTACTGGAAACTCTCCAGGTGAGACCCTGAGAGGTGACGTGTAAATTACATTTTAGAAAAACCAGACTCTTTGAATACACCTTTTAGAATCCGTGAAGGAGTTTGTTTGATGTGGGGAGAAGCTTTCAAAGCATCGTGAAACTTTGTAATAGTGAAAATTTCATATGCAATAAATGTCCCCTGGAGTCCTTATTACTTCCAGGGTAGTCTATTGTTACAAAAGCCTTGTGATGGAGAGCCAAAGGCAAGCTAAAAAATTTAGCTTAATGAGTCTTTTATTTCAAGCTCTACCTTTACCATCTGTTCTCCTCTGGATACCAAATGTAAAGTGTATTGTATTTCACAATTATGGCAGTTCAGAGCAAAAGTCGAGTAATTTGAATGCGCATATATTTTTGAGGGGAGTAGATACTGTAGTATGCATTCGAGATTAAGGAACTCTCATTTTCAAATGCTACAACTCCCCTTTTTATAAAGATATTAAATGCAAATTTTTTTCAACTTTTCTCATAAACATTAAATAAAATACTGGGTTTTTTTAATGGCATTCATTAAGCGCTTACTATGTGCAAAGCATGGTTGTACATATTCATTCATTCAATCATATTTATTTAGTGCTTACTGTGTGCCAAGCACTGTACTAAACACTTGGGAGATACACATAAATACTGTGGTGGAGTAAAATAGATTAGTTAAGATGGAAGCTGAATTCTTAGTACAGCAGAATCAATTAATCAATGGTGCTCATTGAGAGCATACTGTACGCACAGCACTGTACTAAGCACTTGGGAAAGTACACTACAATAGAGTTGGTAGATATAATCCCTACCCACAAGAAGCTTGCAGTCTAGAGAGGGAGAAAAACATTAAAATAGAATTCAGAAATAGGGAATGTCAAGGTAAAACGACACGCACATAAATGCTGAGGGTAGGATGAATTTAAAAGGCTTAAGTGGGTACAGAAGAAAATCAAAAGAAACGTTTTAACGTTTACTACTTTTGCCAACCTGCAATAACAATAATAAAAATTGTGGTATTTGTTAATAGGTTATTAGGTATCAAGCATTGTGGTAAGCACTGGGCTAGGTACAAGACAAACAGGTGGGTCACACTCTCCGTCCTACATGGGGCCCCTGATCTAAGGGATATGGAGACCAGGTATTGAATCCCCATTTTGCAGATGAGGGAACTGAGACACAAAGAAGTTAGGTGACTTGCCCAAGGTCATATTTTAGACAAGTGGCAGAGTCCAGATCAGAGCCCAGGTCCTCTGAGTCCCAGGCCCGTGCTCTTTACGCCAGGCCACGCTGCTTCTTTAATGCTCTACAATTAAACAGGGATATAACTATCAATCAACTGTATTTATTGAGTGCTAACTGTGCGCAGACCACTGTACTAAGCACTTGGGAGAGTACAATATTGATTGATTGACTGATTACAATACAACAATGTAACAGTCACAGTCCCTGTCCAAAATGAACTTACAGTCTAGAGGGGGAGACTGGCATTAATATACATAAATGATTTCCAGATATGTACAAAAGTGCTGTGGGTCTGGCGGGTGGAGTGGCGAATAAAGGGAGCAAGTCAGGGCGACACCGAAAAGCGTAAAAGAAGAAACGAGGGCTGAGTCAGAGAAGGCCTTAAGGAGGAAATGTGTCTTCAATAAGGCTTTGAAGGTGGGGAGAGTAATTATCTAAAAAGCAAGTGTTGATTTTATTTTTGTTGAACAAAGCCAATGTGACTTGTAAATTCCCAGCCTTAAATATTTCATGTTTCATTGCCAAACGAGGTTAATTTTCAATTTAGCACAAGATTCTTAGAGGTTGCATCACTCTTTTAAAAAGATTAAGTTTCTCAAAGAAAGCATGTAGCTCCCGTTGTTATAAAAGTTCGAAAATATTTTCCAATACAAGTACTCACTATTACTCTCTCTGAAAAGGCTGAAAGAATTCTGTTCAGTAACGGTACAGATTCTTCTTATTTGCAGTGTGGATGTATCATAAAATAAGAGACGCATGGATCATTGAATTTTTCCATTAAACTCCTCTAGGTCTGACATCCTAACTTCTTCACAGCATTTCGCTTTCATAAAATGTTGATGGCATTACTGAGTTTTGCAATGCCAAAAATTCCTAGTATTTAGGGATAGCATATTTATGTAAAACAGATGGCGAAACTGAAGATTGATTTTATCTTTCAGTGTAGAAGGGGGTATCTTAAATATAAATTTTTCAAGACACCATTAAACAAAAGAGGTGGTTTCATAACAAAGATGCAGAAGGGTGAAACTCCATATTCTCCGAATTATGTATTTAAAGCTTGTGAAATTCTTCCATGACTGCTATACTTTGTGCAAAAGGGAAGTACCGTCCGTGAGAACTTGCGCAGTACGGAAGAGGCAAGAACCCGACAGAAAGATACCTGGTAAAATGAACAGTTCCGCTAATCGAATTCTCCATTCCAGTTAATATGAGGAGCTCTTCAATATCTGATGTGCTATTTGTTAATTCAATTGCATTTATTGAATGCTTAATGTGTGCAAAGCACCAGGGAAAGTACAATATAACAATAACTATATAAGCTTCCCATCCACTCAAGGAGTAGCCATATTTGTTAAGCATCAAATGGGCACAAAACACTGTGCCAAACGCTGGGAAAAAGACATCTTCAACTCTTAAAGGGCCACCCCTTGAATGATGAAGACATCTAAGAAGCACGGATCAACTTCAGGGTTTCCTTCAGCATGCCACATAAGCTCCCACTTTCATTCATTCATTCAATCATATTTCTTGAGCACTTACTACGTATAGAGCTCTATACTGACAGATTGGTAGAGTATAATATAATAATAAACAGACACATTGCCCGCTCACGACGAGCTTCTAGTCTAGAGGGGGAGAAAGACAGTGATACAAATAAATAAATGACAGATATGTATATAAATGCTATGGGGTTGGGGGGAGGATGAATCAGCGCTTAGAACAGTGCTTTGCACATAGTAAGCGCTTAATAAATGTCATCATTATTTATTATTATTAATAAAGGGAGCAAGTCAGAGTGACACAGAAGGGAGTGGGAGAAGTGGAAAGGAGGGCCTAGTTAGGGAAAGCCTCTTGGAGGAGAGTCATTGTCTGTTGGATATGATGATGATGATGATGGCATTTGTTAAGCGCTTACTCTGTGCCAAGCACTGTTCTAAACGCTGGGGTGGATACAAGGTAATCAGGTTGTCCCACATGGGGCTCACAGTCTGAATCCCCATTTTCCACATGAGGTGACGGAGGCCCAGAGAAGTGAAGCGACTTGCCCAAAGTCACCCAGCTGACCAGCGGCTGGGCCGGGATTTGAACCCATGACCTCTGCCTCCCAAGCCCGGGCTCTTTCCACTGAGCTACGCTGCTTCTCTATGATATGAGGATGTGAGGAGGGAGGGCGTTCCAGGCCAGAGGCGGGACGTGAGCGAGAGGTCGATGGCGAGATAGACGAGACCGAGGTAGAGTGAGAAGGTTCGCACTGGAGGAGCGTAGTGTGCTCTGACCCAAACTTCCACCCCCTCAATTAAGCACGGTTTCCATATACAGTCAATGGGAAATACACAATGGGAAATACAAGGAAAATCCTCTTTTTCCTTCATTTGGTAACGGGCAGGCTCTGAGGAAGGGTACTTGAAGGGTAAAGGACATGAGGGAAGTGGAGGTGAAGAGAGAAGGGGGAGGCAGGGGGACGGACAAATGGCCATGGAATGAGAACAATTACGATCCCTTGAGGAGGGAAGAAGTTACGCTGAATAATCATCATCATCATCATCAATCGTATTTATTGAGCGCTTACTATGTGCAGAGCACTGTACTAAGCGCTTGGGAAGTACAGAGGAGGGAAGAAGTTATGCTGAATAATCGAGCGGCCACCTACACCTCCAAAGAGCAGTCCAGACAAGTGCGCCTACATCTCCATGGTCTAGGCAGAACTCCGAAAGGGTCCCAACCCCCATCCCAGGAAAACCGCCTCCGGAGACTGAGTATCGTTCCATTCTTACAGTGTGCTCAACATGTTATTCATTCAATCACTCAATCATACTTATTGAGTGCTTACTGTGCACAGAGCACTGTACTAAGCACTTGGGAGAGTACAAGAATAAACAGACACGTTCCCTGTCCACAAAGAGTTTACAGTCTAGAGGGGGAGACAGACAATTAACGTAAGTAACTTTCCACGAAGACTAAAAATTGGCCAGAAATGGACGGGAAGTGACTGTGGTTTCTGAAAGCTATCAACGACTTGGGAGTCATCACATTATTTCAATTCAAAGCAGTTAGTTGTGCGAACATTTCAACGTCAAAAGACAATTACTACAACAGTGTCAAAAAGGAAGTCAAAGCTATTTTTTTGGCTAGCGGTAGTTGTCCTAACCCTGGTTAAGATGCAAATGGCCTGTTCCGTAGAGTTTGCATAATCTGGGGTATTTATGTGAATGAAAGCAAAATGATTTTAACTGTATTTCCTCAGGTATGGCATTATGTAAGAGCGTGACCGGAGATAATCCAAATTTTCTCTACTGCTAGAAGAATGTAGGTTATTTTACCCTTGAGAGATTTTGAGTATCGACTCACCGGCTTGAAAAGAATTGTAATCTCCAGCTGTCACTCAGTTTTCACCCCAGTTGTTTGCTGCTTCTGCCGACTTCAGGAGGAAAAAAAGAAAAAGACTTTTTCTTTCTGTTCGCAATCTCAATTGAAGTAAATAAGGAAGCTGCACGACTGATTTCCGTTCTGGTGGTTCGGTTACGTAAAAACGTGGCTTGGTAACAGCTACGATTAGCAACATAGTTTAAGAAAAATTCAGTAGAGGAGAAATAACAGGTGCAAAAATGGCATTGTTTCTGATTCCAATTACGACAGACTATTACTTGGTTGTCTAAAAAATTAAATGGGTATTCTACTATATTTACTGGGTGTAAATGCATATTTTACTGAAAAGGGACCGTTTTAAAATGCAGAGGCTCCTTACTTTCCAGCAGTCAGAATGCCAAATTGGCATTCTGAGTATGCAAAGAGGAAAAAGAGCATATTAAAAGTCTTCATTCATTTATTCATTCAATTATTTATTGAACGCTGTGTGCACAGCACTGTACTAAGCACTTGGAAAGTACAATTCAAGTCTTGATACATCTTCTCTAATACTCTTACAAAGACAAATCCAAAATTGTTTTTCTTTATGGCTGCATGTTAAGACAATAAGGTTTCTGGGACTAAAGAACTATAATTTTCAAGTTTATTTTCTTAAATGTTTCCAATTCTAATGATCTTCTGGCTCCCAAAAAATGACTGAATCAATGATGCTTATAACAGGCACTGTGGACATTTGCAGTTGGAACTCAAATATTTTCCTCAAAGAGTGAAAAATTTACATCACTATCACTATCATGGTCAAAACCACCATTTTTTGAGGTGCTTTTATTCGTCAGGCGTAAGCCTGTGGAAAGATTTTCTAGGAAATCTTTTTGAAAATGCACATAGATTATACTGCAAATTAGGTTTTTCATAATGAAACAATTTAGTATATATATTTTTGAGCTATTTACTATTATTTTTAATAGCCAAGCTAAAATTATTTTTAATGCCAGTATGTTTTACATTGTAATTGTTAAGTGGCGTGCCCTGGTCGATAGAGCCCGGACCTGGGAATCAGAAGGATCTGGGTTCTAATTCCGGCTCTTGTCCACATGTCTGCTGTGTGGCCTTGGGCAAGTCACTTAACTTCTCTGTGCCTCAGTTAATTTATCTGTAAAATCTGTAAGATTATGAGCTGTACATGGGACAGGGACTGTTACCAACCTGATTTGCTTGTATCCACCGCAGTGCTTAGTAGTGCCTGGCACATAGTAAAAACTTAACAAATACGACAATTGTTATTATTAATATTATTACCATGTGCTTACTATGTGCCAGGCTCCATTCTAAGCACTGGGATAGAGTCAAGATAATCAGGTTGGACACAGTCCCTGCTCCGTAAGGGGCTCACAGTTTAAATTGGAGGAGGATTTAATCCCCATTTTACAGGTGAGGTAACTGAGACACAGAGAAGTCAAGTGACTTGCTTAAGTCACCCAGCAAACAAGCGGTGTAGCCAGAATTAGAACCCAGCTCCTCTGACTCCTAGGACCGTGCCCTTTCCGCTATGCCAAGCTGCTTTCCAGTTTCAGGATGGAAACAGAGAATAGCAGGAAGGGTATTGCGTGGAGTTGGGCATATCTACAGTGCAGTTCCAGGCATTAGAGAAACAAAAACTCATCTCATTACATGGCAAGCTCCTTGAGGACAGAGAGGCTCTTTAATTTCTCTATTATTCTTTCCGACTCAGAACGGTGCTCTTACAAACCGTATATGCCAAACTGGTCACTTCTCAAGTTATTGTAAGTGAATAAAAGGGGATTTGACCAAATGGCAGGGATATGTGAAGCCTGGAATGTGTCTGTTATAGCCTCACGTTGTACTCTCCCAAGCGCTAAGTACAGTGCCCTGCACACAGTAAGTGTTTAATAAATATTGCTGAAGTCTGGTCTTCAGTACTGAGGGGATAATGGATGAGTAAATTGAAACCCAGTGGAACCCCCACCATTTCCTACGAACTGCAGAAGCCTAAAGGAAAAGTGGACATGTACCGATTTATCCACTGAGTCAGAGAGGATCCTGAGTTCTCTTCCTTATTCTGCTCCAACCTCAAAAGTGTGTTCCTCAGCAATAATAACTGAGCACCCAATGTGAGCAGTGTGTGTACTGTCTATGATACCAGGAAATCCACAGCCCTTATTACACAGAGTGATCTATCTATAATCTTATAATTCCCAGGAGGTTCTGCGGATTCAAATTTCTAAAAATATTACCTGTCACAATCTCTGAGTTTTGAGGGTTTTTTATAAGCACTTAGAAACAGATCCTTGCACATAGTAAGGGCTTAATAAATGCTATCAAAAAAAAAAGTGGCAGAGCTGAGATTTTAACCCATGCCTCTGACTCCAAAACCCGTTCTCTTTCCACTGAGCCACGCTGCTTCTCTATCTACCCCAGCACTTAGTACAGTGCTTGGCACACAAGTGTTTAACAAGTACTACTACTATTATTATTATTATTATTCTCAAAGAGAGTTTAAGTTTCAATGCAGGCTTCTTTTTCTGCATCTTTTCTGGAATTGTTATTGTCTAACATTAAGTGTGTGTGATGTGTTAGGCACAGACCTGAATTCACAAAAGGCAAAAAGCTGACCTGTGAACAATCTAGAAGCTGTAGTGAGGCCACCTCTTCTGTTACACTTGAAGGTTTTTTCTATCATCATTTTATGTGGTTGTGAACTTTCAGCAGTAACTGGATTTCTCAAAGATTATACTCAGAAAGTATCTCAGTGAGCTTTAGACGTATCTTCATCAGAAAATCACAGTTCCTCGATTCAGATAACCCTCAAAATATCTGTAGCCAAGCAGTATCCTCTAGGCATACGCACTAGAAGCTAATATATTCCAGCGCTTAGAACAGTGCTTTGCACTTAGTAAGCGCTTAATAAATGCCATTATTATTATTATTATTATATTCATATGGGATCCCCCTTCTAGACTGTGAGCCCGCTGTTGGGTAGGGACCGTCTCTATATGTTGCCAACTTGTACTTCCCAAGCGCTTAGTACAGTGCTCTGCACACAGTAAGCGCTCAATAAATACGATTGAATGAATGAATGAATATAGATATTGCATATACTTCTGAATAGACACAATCAGCACATACTGTCTGGTTTTGCTAAAGATGATCATCTCATGGGAGAGTAATCAATCAATCGTATTTATTGAGCGCTTACTGTGTGCAGAGCACTGTACTAAGCACTTGAGTAAGAATCTCGACCTATGGGAAACCATCTTAGAGACTTGCTTACTGCTCAACTGCTTATCTCTTGCTACTCCTGGCTCCACTACGAGGGAATTGACACCTAGAGAATGGAAAATCAATCAATCAATAGTACTTACTATACGAAGAATACTGGACTAAGCATTTGGGAGCGTGCAACACAATAGTTGGTAGATGTTTCTCGCGCAACAAGGAGCTTCGAAATAAGTTAGAAGGTGAAATAAGTTAGAACATGCCCTCTGACTCTTGTTTTAATAACAGATGAGAGATGTTTCACGCTTACTAATGAGACTTCCATTGCCTGACCAGGTCACAAGAAGAGACAAATAATTTCACAAATCCCCCAAATCAGTTACAGGTTTCGAGTAGGGACTCTTGGTGAATTTTTGAAGACAAACAACAGGGAAAATCAAAATAAATAGAATAGATATGTGCAAGTAAAATAGAGTAATAAATATGTACAAACATATATACATATTGAGCACTTACTGTGTGCTGAGTTTAATAGTACTTTTCATGATTGTGAAGCTGTGGGATAGATAGATAATCAGGCCTGATACGGCCCCCTCCAATACGGGGCTGACATTTAGTAAGAAGAAGAAAAGGAAGAAAATCAGTTACAGGTTTCGAGTAGGGACTCTTGGTGAATTTTTCAAGACAAACAACAGGGAAAATCAAAATAAATAGAATAGATATGTACAAGTAAATTAAATAAATAGAGTAATAAATATGTACAACATATATACATATTGAGCGCTTACTGTGTGCTGAGTTTAATAGTACTTTTCATGATTGTGAAGCTGCGGGATAGATAAATAATCAGGCCTGATACGGCCCCCATCCAATACGGGGCTGACATTTAGTAAGAAGAAGAAAAGGAAGAAAATCAGTTACAGGTTTCGAGTAGGGACTCTTGGTGAATTTTTCAAGACAAACAACAGGGAAAATCAAAATAAATAGAATAGATATGTACAAGTAAATTAAATAAATAGAGTAATAAATATGTACAACATATATACATACTGAGCGCTTACTGTGTGCTGAGTTTAATAGTACTTTTCATGATTGTGAAGCTGCGGGATAGATAAATAATCAGGCCTGATACGGCCCCCATCCAATACGGGGCTGACATTTAGTAAGAAGAAGAAAAGGAAGAAAATCAGTTACAGGTTTCGAGTAGGGACTCTTGGTGAATTTTTGAAGACAAACAACAGGCAAGCAACCTCCCCGTGCTGACCCATTAAGCCTGCCTAAACAGGTAATTTCAGAAATCCCCCAAATCAGTTACAGGTTTCGAGTAGGGACTCTTGGTGAATTTTTGACGACAAACAACAGGGAAAATCAAAATAAATAGAATAGATATGGACAAGTAAATTAAATAAATAAATAGGGTAATAAATATGTACAAACATATATACATATTGAGCGCTTACTGTGTGCAGAGTTTAATAGTACTTTTCATGATTGTGAAGCTGTGGGATAGATAGATAATCAGGCCTGATACGTTTATATGTTTGTACATATTTATTACTCTATTTATTTTACTTGTACCTATCTATTCTATTTATTTTATTTTGTTAGCATGTTTGGTTTTGTTCTGTCTCCCCCTTTTAGACTGTGAGCACACTGTTGGTAGGGACTGTCTCTATATGTTGCCAACTTGTACTTCCCAAGCGCTTAGTACAGTGCTCTGCACACAGTAAGCGCTCAATATGTACATATGTTTGTACATATTTATTACTCTATTTATTTAACTTGTACATATCTATTCTATTTATTTTATTTTGTCAGTATGTTTGGTTTTGTTCTCTGTCTCCCCCTTTTAGACTGTGAGCCCACTGTTGGGTAGGGACTGTCTCTATATGTTGCCAACTTGTACTTCCCAAGCGCTTAGTACAGTGCTCTGCACACAGTAAGTGCTCAATATGTATATATGTTTGTACATATTTATTCCTCTATTTTACTTGGACATATCTATTCTATTTATTTTATTTTGTTAGTATGTTTGGTTTTGTTCTCTGTCTCCCCCTTTTAGACTGTGAGCCCACTGCTGGGTAGGGACTGTCTCTATATGTTGCCAACTTGTACTTCCCAAGCGCTTAGTACAGTGCTCTGCACACAGTAAGCGCTCAATATGTATATATGTTTGTACATATTTATTACTCTATTTACTTTACTTGTACCTATCTATTCTATTTATTTTATTAGTATGTTTGGTTTTGTTCTCTGTCTCCCCCTTTTAGACTGTGAGCCCACTGTTGGGTAGGGACTGTCTCTATATGTTGCCAACTTGTACTTCCCAAGCGCTTAGTACAGTGCTCTGCACACAGTAAGCGCTCAATATGTATATATGTTTGTACATATTTATTACTCTATTTATTTTACTTGTACATATCTATTCTATTTATTTTATTTTGTTAGTATGTTTGGTTTTGTTCTCCATCTCCCCCTTTTAGACTGTGAACCCACTGTTGGGTAGGGACTGTCTCTACATGTTGCCAACTTGTACTTCCCAAGCGCTTAGTACAGTGCTCTGCACACAGTAAGCGCTCAATACGTATATATGTTTGTACATATTTATTCCTCTATTTATTTTACTTGTACATATCTATTCTATTTATTTTATTTTGTTAGCATGTTTGGTTTTGTGATCCGTCTCCCCCTTTTAGACTGTGAGCCCACTGTTGGGTAGGGACTGTCTCTCTATGTTGCCAACTTGTACTTCCCAAGCGCTTAGTACAGTGCTCTGCACACAGTAAGCGCTCAATAAATACGATTGATTGATTAGTACAGTGCTCTCCACCTAGTATGTGATCAATAAAAACCACTGATCGTACAGGTCTTGGTTTTCGGTTCTCGGCTATTTTCCCCTCATTTTTCTCCCCAACTACCGAAGCTACTGGGGATCAATCAATCAATCAATCGTATTTAGTGAGCACTTACAGTGTGCAGAGCACTGTACTAAGCGCTTGGGAAGTACAAGTTGGCAACACATAGAGCCAGTCCCTACCCAACAGTGGGCTCACCAGTTTCCTGTGTGAAGAGCACTGTACTGAGGTTGCAACAGTGCTTGGCACCTAGTAGGCGCTTCCCAAATACCAGGATTATTATTCAATCAATCAATCAATCGTATTTATTGAGCGCTTACTGTGTGCAGAGCACTGTACTAAGCGCTTGGGAAGTACAAGTTGGCAACATATAGAGACGGTCCCTACCCAACAGTGGGCTCACCAGTTTACTGTGTGAAGAGCACTGTACTGAGCTTGCAACAGTACTTGGCACCTAGTAAGCGCTTCCCAAATACCAGGATTACTATTCAATCAATCAATCGTATTTATTGAGCACTTACTGTGTGCAGAGCACTGTACTAAGCGCTTGGGAAGTACAAGTTGGCAACATATAGAGCCGGTCCCTACCCAACAGTGGGCTCACCAGTTTACTGTGTGAAGAGCACTGTACTGAGGTTGCAACAGTGCTTGGCACCTAGTAAGCGCTTCCCAAATACCTGGATTACTATTCCATCAATCCATCGTATTTATTGAGCGCTTACTGTGTGCAGAGCACTGGACTAAGCGCTTAGGAAGTACAAGTTGTTAACATATAGAGCCGGTCCCTACCCAACAGTGGGTTCACCAGTTTACTGTGTGAAGAGCACTGTACTGGGGTTGCAACAGTGCTTGGCACCTAGTAGGCGCTTCCCAAATACCAGGATTATTATTCAACCAATCAATCGTATTTATTGAGCGCTTACCGTGTGCAGAGCACTGTACTAAGCGCTTGGGAAGTACAAGTTGGCAACATATAGAGCCAGTCCCTACCCAACAGTGGGCTCACCAGTTTACTGTGTGAAGAGCACTGTACTGAGGTTGCAACAGTGCTTGGCACCTAGTAGGCGCTTCCCAAATACCAGGATTACTATTCCATCAATCCATCGTATTTATTGAGCGCTTACCGTGTGCAGAGCACTGTACTAAGCGCTCGGGAAGTACAAGTTGGCAACATATAGAACCAGTCCCTGCCCAACAGTGGGCTCACCAGTTTACTGTGTGAAGAGCACTGTACTGAGCTTGCAACAGTGCTTGGCACCTTGTAGGCGCTTCCCAAATACCAGGATTATTATTGTTAGTTATTCCTGGGTGGTGTTTGCCCAAGGCATGCAGGCCCCAGCCCCCGGGTGAACGTACTAACCTGCCTCTGGATCGCGGATGCTCCCTCACCCGGAACTGCTCTCTCTCTCTCTCGTTCAGTCGTATTTATTGAGCGCTTACTGTGGGCAGGGCACTGTACTAAGCGCCTGGGAAGTACAAGTTGGCACCGCAGAGGGAGGAAGACACCCGGCTGGAAGTGGGGGAACTGCTCCCTCTCCCTGACAGGGATTGGCAAGGAAGATTCCCGGCCAGGAATGGGGGAACTGCTCCCTCTCCCCCGCAGGGCCTAGGAAGGAAGACTCCCAGCCGGAAGTGAGGGAATGGCTCCCTCCTCCCCCCGACAGGGGCTGGGAAGATTCCCGACCGGAAATGGGATAACTGCTAGCAAGGAATGATGATGATGATGATGATGGCATTTATTAAGCGCTTACTATGTGCACAGCACTGCTCTAAGCGCTGGAAGACTCCCGGACGGAAATAGGGGAACTGCCCTCCCCCTGACCGAATTTGGGTGGGAAGATTCCCGACTGGAAGTGGGATAACTGCTCTCTCCCCCCCTCCCACCGCCCCGGCAGGGCCTAGGAATAAATAATAATAATAAATAATGATGGCATTTGTTAAGCGCTTACTATGTGCAAAGCACTGTTCTAAGCGCTGGGGGGGCTACAAGGTGATCAGGTTGTCCCACGTGGGGCTCACAGTCTTAATGCTCATTTTACAGACGAGGTAACTGAGGCTCAGAGAAGTGACTTGCCCAAGGTCACACAGCAGACATGTGGCAGAGCTGGGATTCGAACCCATGACCTCTGACTCCAAAGCCCGGGCTCTTTCCATTGAGCCACGCTGCTTCTAGGAAGGAAGACTCCCGACCAGAAGTGGGATTACTGATCCCCCCCGACAGGGCCTAGCAAGGAAGACTCCCGGCCGGAAGTGGGATAATTGCTCTTTCCCCCCGGGTGGGCAGACTCCCAACTGGAAGTGGGATAACTGCTCTTTCCCCCCAGTAGGGCCTCGCAAGGAAGATTCCCGGCCGGAAGTGGGAGAACTGCTCTCCCCTTGACCGAATCTGGGTGGGAAGACTCCCGACCAGAAGTGGGATAACTGCTCTCTTCCCCCCCGCCCCACAGGGCCTAGCAAGGAAGACTCCCGGCCAGAAGTGGGGGAACTGCTCTCCCCTTGACCGAATCTGGGTGGGAAAACTGTTATCGACAAGTAGGGTGCAAAATAGGTTAATCGGTGTAAATCGGCCGCAGGGTTCTTGTACCCAGGGTGGTGACGCAGATAGGAAAAATGACTCGGAGACGTGAGTTCAGATAAAGCAGTAAAGAAGGAAAGTGGCTACTTGCCCGTTCACCTCCCGGGAGAGGTACGAGTGACAAGCGGCCCCGATCCCATTCTCACTGTGTCTTTTATTGAGTTACAGCAACATGGGAGCGGAGCACCTGGGAATTTCAGGAATCCAATTAGGACCGACAGGATGCTATAAATTCTAATTATTCTCTGTTTTCACTGCCTTGTGCCGGTTGTTGTTATCTGCCCTATGGCCTTGCCTAGGTAGGTGTTACTGGCCTTGAAGACATCTGTTGCTGAGCCTTGCATAAAATACAAAAAAAGAAGTTGTTCTCACGGCCTGCACAAAATGGAGTGTTACTGTCAGCATACACAAAATGGAGTCAGTCATGTCAAGTCCGCTAGTGGACAACAGACTCCCGACCGGAAGTGGGATAACTCTCATCCTATCCCATCTGGACTACTGCATCAGCCTCCTCTCTGATCTCCCATCCTCGTGTCTCTCCCCACTTCAATCCATACTTCATGCTGCTGCCCGGATTATCTTTGTCCAGAAACGCTCTGGGCAGGTTACTCCCCTCCTCAATAATCTCCAGTGGCTACCAATCAGTCTGCGCATCAGGCAGAAACTCCTCACCCTGGGCTTCAAGGCTGTCCATCCCCTCGCCCCCTCCTACCTCACCTCCCTTCTCTCCTTCTACTGCCCAGCCCGCACCCTCCGCTCCTCTGCTGCTAATTTCCTCACCGTACCTCGTTCTCGCCTGTCCCGCCATCGACCCCCGGGCCTAGAATGCCCTCCCTCTGCCCATCCGCCAAGCTCACTCTCTTCCTCCCTTCAAGGCCCTACTAAGAGCTCACCTCCTCCAGGAGGCCTTCCCAGACTGAGCCCCTTCCTTCCTCTCCCCCTCATCCCCCTATCTTACCTCCTTCCCTTCCCCACAGCACCTGTATATATGTTTGTACATATTTATTACTCTATTTTATTTGTACATATCTATTCTATTTATTTTATTTTGTTAGTATGTTTGGTTCTGTCTCCCCCTCCTAGACTGTGAGCCCACTGTTGGGTAGGGACCATCTCTATATGTTGCCAATTTGTACTTCCCAAGCGCTTAGTCCAGTGCTCTGCACACAGTAAGTGCTCAATAAATACGATTGATGATGATGATGCTCTCTCCCCCTCCACCCCAACAGGGCCTAGGAAGGAAGACTCCCGGCCAGAAATGGCCTTTCCCCAACAGGGGACTTCTAGACTGTGAGCCCACTGTTGGGTAGGGACCGTCTCTAGATGTTGCCACCTTGTACGTTCCCAGGCGCTTAGTCCAGTGCTCTGCACACAGTAAGCGCTCAATCAATACGATTGAATTTTAGACTTTATTTTATTTTGTTAGTATGTTTGGTTCTGCCTCCCCCTTTTAGACTGTGAGCCCACTGTTGGGTAGGGACTGTCTCTATGTGATGCCAATTTGTACTTCCCAAGCGCTTGGTACAGTGCTCTGCACATAGTAAGCGCTCAATAAATACGATTGATTGATTGATTGAATGAATGAATGAATGAAGGCACCCAGCCGGAAGTACTGTCTCCCCGACAGGGGAGGGGGAGGAAGACACCCGGCCGGAAGTGCTCTTTCCCCGACAGGGCCCGGCCGGAAGTGCTCTGTCCCCGACCGGAAGTGGTTTGTCCCCGACAGGGCCCGGCCGGAAGTGCTCTCTCCCCGACCGGAAGTGGCCTCTCCCCGACAGGGCCCGGCCGGAAGTGTTTGTTGGAGGCCGCGCCCCGTTCTGTGAGGTGACAGTTGATTTCCTCTCAGGACCGGATGGGCCACGGCCAACGGTAATAATAATAATAATAATAATAATAATAATAATAATAGCATTTATTAAGCGCTTACTATGTGCAAAGCGCTGTTCTAAGCGCTGGGGAGGTGACAAGGTGATCAGGTTGGCCCACGGGGGGCGCACAGTCTTCATCCCCATTTTCCAGATGAGGGAACTGAGGCCCAGAGAAGTGAATCAATCAATCAATCAATCAATCGTATTTATTGAGCGCTTACTATGTGCAGAGCACTGGACTAAGCGCTTGGGAAGTCCAAATTGGCATCACATCGAGACAGTCCCTACCCAACAGTGGGCTCACAGTCTAAAAGGGGGGGACAGAGAACAGAACCAAACATACCAACCAAATAAAATAAGTAGGATAGAAATGTACAAGTAAAATAAATAAATAAATAGAGTAATAAATATGTACAACCATAGTGAAGTGACTTGCCCAAAGTCACCCAGCTGACGACTGCAGCCACCGCCGTGCTATTTGGGCAGCGCCTACCGGGGGACGGGCACTGTACTAAGCGCTGCGGAGGGCACCACACACAGCCCCCGTCTCATCTAGGGTTGGCAGTCTCAGTCATTCATTCATTCAATCGTATTTATTGAGCACTGACTGTGTGCAGAGCACTGCGCTAAGCGCTTGGGAAGTCCAAGTTGGCAACCTATAGAGACAGTCCCTACCCAACAGTGGGCTCACAGTCTAAAAGGGGGAGACAGAGAACAAAACCAAGCATACTAACAAAATAAAATAAATAGAATAGATATGTACAAATAAAATAGAGTAATAAATATGTACAATCAATCAATCAATCGTATTTATTGAGCGCTTACTGTGTGCAGAGCACTGGACTAAGCGCTTGGGAAGTACAAGCTGGCAACATCTAGAGACGGTCCCTACCCAACAGCGGGCTCACAGTCTAAAAGGGGGAGACAGACAACAAAACCAAACATTGCTGACAAAATAAAATAAATAGAATAGGTATGTACAAGTAAAATAAATAAATAAATAAATAGAGTAATAAATATGTGCAATCAATCAATCAATCAATCGTATTTATTGAGCGCTTACTGTGTGCAGAGCACTGGACTAAGCGCTTGGGAAGTACAAGCTGGCAACATCTAGAGACGGTCCCTACCCAACAGCGGGCTCACAGTCTAAAAGGGGGAGACAGACAACAAAACCAAACATGCTGACAAAATAAAATAAATAGAATAGGTATGTACAAGTAAAATAAATAAATAAATAAATAGAGTAATAAATATGTGCAATCAATCAATCAATCGTATTTATTGAGCGCTTACTGTGTGCAGAGCACTGGACTAAGCGCTTGGGAAGTACAAGCTGGCAACATCTAGAGACGGTCCCTACCCAACAGCGGGCTCACAGTCTAAAAGGGGGAGACAGACAACAAAACCAAACATTGCTGACAAAATAAAATAAATAGAATAGGTATGTACAAGTAAAATAAATAAATAAATAAATAGAGTAATAAATATGTGCAATCAATCAATCAATCAATTGTATTTATTGAGCGCTTACTGTGTGCAGAGCACTGGACTAAGCGCTTGGGAAGTACAAGCTGGCAACATCTAGAGACGGTCCCTACCCAACAGCGGGCTCACAGTCTAAAAGGGGGAGACAGACAACAAAACCAAACATGCTGACAAAATAAAATAAATAGAATAGGTATGTACAAGTAAAATAAATAAATAAATAAATAGAGTAATAAATATGTGCAATCAATCAATCAATCGTATTTATTGAGTGCTTACTGTGTGCAGAGCACTGGACTAAGCGCTTGGGAAGTACAAGCTGGCAACATCTAGAGACGGTCCCTACCCAACAGCGGGCTCACAGTCTAAAAGGGGGAGACAGACAACAAAACCAAACATGCTGACAAAATAAAATAAATAGAATAGGTATGTACAAGTAAAATAAATAAATAAATAAATAGAGTAATAAATATGTGCAATCAATCAATCAATCGTATTTATTGAGCGCTTACTGTGTGCAGAGCACTGGACTAAGCGCTTGGGAAGTACAAGCTGGCAACATCTAGAGACGGTCCCTACCCAACAGTGGGCTCCCAGTCTAAAAGGGGGAGACAGAGAACAAAACCAAACATGCTAACAAAATAAAATAAATAGAATAGATACGTACAAGTAAAATAAATAAATAAATAAATAAATAGAGTAATAAATGTGTACAACCACATATACGTGAGCCCACTGTTGGGTAGGGACTGTCTCTATATGTTGCCAATTTGTACTTCCCAAGCGCTTAGTACCATGCTCTGCACACAGTAAGCGCTCAATAAATACGATTGATGAAGATATAGAGGTGCTGTGGGGAAGGGAAGGAGGTAATAAATATGTACAACCATATATCCGTGAGCCCACTGTTGGGTAGGGACTGTCTCTATATGTTGCCAATTTGTACTTCCCAAGCGCTTAGTACCGTGCTCTGCACACAGTAAGCGCTCAATAAATACGATTGATGATGATATACAGGTGCTGTGGGGAAGGGAAGGAGGTAATAAATATGTACAACCATATATCTGTGAGCCCACTGTTGGGTAGGGACCGTCTCTATATGTTGCCAATTTGTCCTTCCCAAGCGCTTAGTACAGTGCTGCGCACACAGTAAGCGCTCAATAAATACAATTGATGATGATATACAGGTGCTGTGGGGAAGGGAAGGAGGTAATAAATATGTACAACCATATATCCGTGGGCCCACTGTTGGGTAGGGACTGTCTCTATATGTTGCCAATTTGTACTTCCCAAGCGCTTAGTACAGTGCTCTGCACACAGTAAGTGCTCAATAAATACGATTGATGATGATGATGATGATATACAGGTGCTGTGGGGAAGGGAAGGAGGTAAAATGAGTGAAGCAGCATAGCCTAGTGATTAGAGTGATTGGTAGTCGGAAAGACCTGGCTTCTAATTCCACTCTGCCATTTGTCTGCTGTGTGACCTTGAGCAGGTCACTTGACTTCTCTGGGCCTCAGTTACCTCAACTGTAAAATGGGGATTAAGACCGTGACCAGCCTGATGAGATTGTGTCTGTCCCAGTGCGTGGTACAGCGTCTGGCACATAGTAAGGGCTTAATAAATAACATAAAACTAAGAATAACAAATAAACACAGGACTCCCCGATGATACACCACAAAATCTGGTCTGACTCCTTACCCCACTCCCCTCAAGTTTGCCTTTTTACGGCGAAAATTCAGATGAAGGGAAAATGTGCTTGAGATACCTCCTTCCCTTCCCCACAGCACCTGTATATATGTATATATGGTTGTACATATTTATTACTCTATTTATTTATTTATTTATTTTACTTGTACATTTCTATCCTATTTATTTTATTTTGTTGGTATGTTTGGTTCTGTTCTCTGTCTCCCCCTTTTAGACTGAGCCCACTGTTGGGTAGGGACTGTCTCTATATGTTGCCAACTTGTACTTCCCAAGCGCGTAGTACAGTGCTGTGCACACAGTAAGCGCTCAATAAATACGATTGATTGATTGATTGTCTCTATATGTTGCCAATTTGTACTTCCCAAGCACTTAGTACAGTGCTCTGCACACAGTAAGCGCTCAATAAATACGATTGATGATGATGATGAGGCTGGGTCGGGGGGTGAATCAGGGGGTCCAGAACCAGAGGCAGAGAAAACTCCTGGGTTGCTAATTCATTTAATAGTGATTTTCATGATTGTGAAGCCGTGGGATAGAGAAATAATCAGGCCTGATACGGCCCCCATCCAATACGGGGCTGACATTTAGTAAGAAGAAGAAAGGGAAGAAAAAAATCCCTGGTTTATAAACGAGGAAACTGAGGACTGGAGAAGCGATTCACCCAAAGCCACATATAGGCAGTTGGTGGAACCGGGATTAGGACCCAGGTCTTCTTCATCAATCGTATTTATTGAGTGCTTACTATGTGCAGAGCACTGTACTAAGCGCTTGGGAAGTACAGATTGGCAACATATAGAGACGGTCCCTACCCAGCAGTGGGCTTACAGTCTAAAAGGGGGAGACAGAGAACAAAACCAAACATACTAGCAAAATAAAATAAATAGAATAGGTATGTACAAGTAAAATAAATAGAGTAATAAATATGTACACACATATATACATATGTACAGGTGCTGTGGGGAAGGGAAGGAGGTAAGATGGGGGGGATGGAGAGGGGGACGAGGGGGAGAGGAAGGTCTTCTAATTCCCAAGCCCGTGTTCTTTCCCCTAGGCCACGCTGCTTATGTTGTTTTTTTAAAAAATGGCATTTGTTAAGCGCTTACTACATGCAAAGCGCCGTTCTAAGCGCTCCGGGGGGATACAAGGCGATCAGGTTGTCCCACGTGGGGCTCACAGTCTTAATCCCCATTTTACAGATGAGGGAACTGAGGCTCCGAGAAGTGAAGTGACTTGCCCAGGGTCACGCAGCGGGCATGTGGCGGAGCCGGGATTCGAACCCGTGACCCCTGACTCCCGAGCCCACGCTCCTTCCACCGAGCCACGCTGCTTCCCGTTTGTCCGTAAGCGATTCGGTTGGAAAGAATCTGAGGGAGGGCTTTCATGGGGAAATAAAAAGACAGTGTAATAACTTCATGGGAGTTTATTAGTGCTTCCTACCGATCAAATATTTGGTGCTGAGGGTTCGAGAGAAGCGGGTAGAGGAGTGTGGACTAATGCTAATCCCGAAATACTATGTAAAATGAGGATTAAGACGGTGAGCCCCACGTGGGACAACCTGATCATATTGTATTCCCCCAGTGCTTTGCACATAGTAAGCACTTAACAAATGCTATCAGCGCTTAGAGCAGTGCTTTATTTAGAGTATTTAGTATTTAGAGTATTTATTACTCTATTTATTTATTTTATTTGTACATACCTATTCTATTTATTTTATTTTGTTAGTATGTTTGGTTTTGTTCTCTATTTAGAGTATTTAGAGTATTTAGTATTTAGTATTTAGAGTATTTATTACTCTATTTATTTATTTATTTATTTTATTTGTACATATCTATTCTATTTATTTTATTTTGTTACTATTTATTTTATTTTGTTAGTCTGGTTTTGTTCTCTATTTATAGTATTTAGAGTATTTAGTATTTAGAGTATTTATTACCCTATTTATTTATTTTATTTGTACATATCTATTCTATTTATTTTATTTTGTTACTATTTATTTTATTTTGTTAGTCTGTCTGGTTTTGTTCTCTGTCTCCCCCTTTTAGACCGTGAGCCCACGGTTGGGTAGGGACTGTCTCTGTATGTTGCCAATTTGGACTTCCCAAGCGCTTAGTCCGGTGCTCCGCACATAGTAAGCGCTCAGTAAATACGATTGATGATGATGATGATGATCTATTCTATTTATTTTATTTTGTTACTATTTATTTTATTTTGTTAGTCTGTTTGGTTTTGTTCTCTGTCTCCCCCTTTTAGACTGTGAGCCCACGGTTGGGTAGGGACTGTCTCTATATGTTGCCAATTTGTACTTCCCAATCGCTTAGTACAGTGCTCTGCACATAGTAAGCGCTCAGTTAATGCAGTTGATGATGATGATGATGCTTTGCACATAGTAAGCGCTTAACAAATACCATCATTATTATTATTATTTGCAGCAGACTATAAATTCAGTCAAAACGGGTAGGATTATTAGCCACTGACCATTAAGCCACACTCACAAAGTAAGCGCCGTATTAATGGTAGCAGCAGCATCTACATACCCTGCGTATTTTGAACAACAGTGTGGCCCGCGGGAAAGAGCGCGGTCCCAGGAGTCAGAGGACCTGGGTTCTAATCGTGGCTCCTGATGTGTGACCTTGGGCGAGTCACTAAACTTCTCTGGGCCTCAGGTCCCTCATCTGGGCCTCAGGTCCCTTTTAGACTGTGAGCCCACTGTTGGGTAGGGACCGTCTCTATATGTTGCCAATTTGTACTTCCCAAGCACTTAGTACAGTGCTCTGCACATAGTAAGCGCTCAATAAATACGATTGATGATGATGATCTGCAAAATAGGAATTCAATACCTGATCTCCCTTGTACCGCAACTCGATTATCTTGCATCCACCCCAACACTTAGTACAGTGCTTGGCTTATAATAAGCGTTTAACAAATACCACAATTAGTAGTAGTAGTAAGAGTATATATTAAGTGCTTCCTGTGCAGAGCATTGTACTAAGCAGCGTGGTTTAGTGGCCTGCGCGTCATGTGTTGTAATCCCGGCTCTGCCACGTATCTGCTGTGTGACCTTGGGCAAGTCGCTTCACTTCTCTGGGCCTCAGGTCCCTCATCTGCAAAATAGGAATCCAATACCTGATCTCCCTTGTACCGCAACTCGATTATCTTGTATCTACCCCAACACTTAGTACAGTGCTTGGCTTATCATCATCATCATCATCAGTCGTATTTATTGAGCGCTTACTATGTGTAGAGCACTGTACTAAGCGCTTGGGAAGTACAAATTGGCAACATATAGAGACGGTCCCTACCCAACAGTGGGCTCACAGTCTAAAAGGGGAAGACAGAGAACAAAACCAAGCATACTAACAAAATAAAATAAATAGAATAGATATGTACAAGTAAAATAAATAAATAAATAGAGTAATAAATATGTACAAACATATCTACATATATACAGGTGCTGTGGGGAAGGGAAGGAGGTAAGAAGGGGGGGATGGAGAGGGGGACGAGGGGGAGAGGAAGGAAGGGGCTTAGTCTGGGAAGGCCTCCTGGAGGAGGCTTATAATAAGCGCTTAACAAATACCACAATTAGTAGTAGTAGTAGTAGTAAGAGTAATACTAGTGAGAGTAGTAGTAAGAGTAAGAGTATATATTAAGTGCTTCTTGTGCAGAGCATTGTACTAAGCAGCGTGAGAAGCATATGAGAAACAGCGTGGTTTAGTTGTTGCCAACTTGTACTTCCCAAGCGCTTAGTACAGTGCTCTGCACACAGTAAGCGCTCAATAAATACGATTGATTGATTGATTTAGTGGCTAGAACACTGGCCTGAGGGTCATGTGTTGTAATCCCGGCTCGGCCACGTATCTGCCGTGTGACCTTGGGGGCAAGTCGCTTCACTTCTCCGGGCCTCAGTCACCTCCTCTGTAAAATGGGGATTGAGACTGTGAGCCCTATGTGGAACAAGGCCCACGTCCAGCCTGACTACCTCGAATCTACCCCAGCGCTCCGAACAGTGCTTCTCACGTATTAAGCGCTTAACAAGTACCATCATTCTTCTAAGCACTGGGAAAAAGTAGTCAGGTTGATGAGCCCACTGTTGGGTAGGGACTGTCTCTATAGGTTGCCAATTTGTACTTCCCAAGCGCTTAGTACAGTGCTCTGCACATAGTAAGCGCTCAATAAATACGATTGATGATGATGATGATGGCTTCGGCCGCTGCTCTGTTTCCTGGGAGGCCCAACCACCGCCTCTCCTGGCCCGTAGATGCCTCAGCCCTACAGTGTGGAAGCAGCAGACCTGTGTTACCAGCACCTGTATAAATGTGTGTACAGATTTATCACTCTATTTATTTTCCTTGTACACATTTACTATTCTACTTATTTTCTTCGTGATGTGCATCTACCTTTATGTCTGTTCTGATGACCCGCACCTGTCCACACGCTTTGTTTTGTTGTCTCTCTCCCCCTTCTAGACCGTGAGCCCATCGTTGGGTAGGGACCGTCGCTATTTGTTGCCGACTTGTACTTCCCAAGCGCTTAGTACAGTGCCCTGCACACCGTAAGCGCTCAATAAATACGACTGAATGAATGAATCTGGCCAGTGAGAGGCTGGGTCCTGCTCAAGGGTGGAGGGGCCCGCAATAATAGTCGCCGTAGCCTTTTCTAGGCATGGCCCGGGGAAAGTCTCTAAACCTGCAGATTCTTATTTTCCTGTAATACAAATACTACGATATGAATAATTCGGTGGTCACCGTGAGGGTGTCAAGTTATTTTACAGACAGAAGGGGCTGTGTCAGGGCTGAATAATAGATCTTTCCTCTTCATAGGAAATGTCCTAGCCATGTCTGAAAACGAAGGAGTTGCAAATCTGGCCGCCGAAGAGGAGAGCGGCCCCGAGGACGGAAATTCTCAGCCAGTCGGGGAGACTGGGCCCGCAGGTCACGAAGCCGGGCGGGATAGTAAATCTGAACCTGTAGCTCCAACTCGGAAAAGACCTGAAGCCAAACCTCCTGGCGAACCCGCGTCTTCGGAAGTTCCACCAACGCAAGCGTTGCAAGGTGCAGAGAAGGTAGGCGCGTGGCTGTAATAAAGCTCGGCAGATCTGGAAGGAAGGAGGTGGCCTAGTGGAAAGGGCGCGGGCCAGGGAATTAGAAGGACCTGGGTTCTAATCCCTGTCTGCTGTGTGACCTTGGGCAAATCACTTATATTCTCTGTGTCTCAGGTACCTCAACTGTAAAAAGGAGATTAAGGCTGTGAGCCCCATGAGGGACGTGGACTGTGTCCGACCTGATTAGCATTTAGTACAGCGCTTGGCACGTAGTAAACATATAACAAATGCCAGCTTCAAAAAAAAGAAAAAAGAATTCACAACACCATTTTGGAACACTTAGAAACACTCTTAATGTTGGCATTGCTTCTCTAAGGCGTGTAAAGTCCAGACTCACTTTCTACTCATGTAATTTGGTTGTGAGCCATGATTTTTCTTTATCTCTTCTGCCTACAGTGCTTTGTTGCTACATCTGGCATGTCTGTAATAAAGTTCAATATCATCATCATCAATCGTATTTATTGAGCGCTTACTATGTGCAGAGCACTGTCCTAAGCGCTTGGGAAGTACAAATTGGCAACATATAGAGACAGTCCCTACCCAACAGTGGGCTCACAGTCTAAAAGGGGGAGACAGAGAACAAAACCAAACATACTAACAAAATAAAATAAAGAGAATAGATATGTACAAGTAAAATAAATAAATAGAGTAATAAATATGTACAAACGTATATACATATATACAGGTGCTGTGGGGAAGGGAAGGAGGTAAGAAGGGGGGATGGAGAGGGGGACGAGGGGGAGTCCAGAGGACAGACCCTGCCTCCGCCTCTCCCTGGATTGGGAGCACTTAGTACAGTGCTCTGCACACAGTAAGCGCTCAATAAATACGATTGAATGAATGAATCAATATCTCTGGAAGGCAGCAGCAAGGCCTAATGGATAGAGCACAGGACTGGGAGTCAGAAGGATCTGGGTTCTAATCCTGCCTCTGCTGTTTGTCTGCTGTGTGCCTGTGGGCAAGCCACTTAACTTCTCTGTTCCTCAGTTACCTCACCCGTAAAAAAAACGGGGACTAGGACTGCTAGCCCCATGTAGGGCAGGGACTGTGTCCAACCCAATTAGCTCGGATTCACCCCAGGGCTTAGTACAGTGCCTGACACAAGGTAAGTGCATAGCCAGTGCCACTGTTATTATCATTATTTGGTTCTTTGACAGGTTCCTGAACATCTCTGGGTGCTGGAGGAATTCGAGAGTGGGGAGACTCTGGGTTCCCGGCGAACTGAGGTCAGAGAGGGGGCTGGGAGGAAGCAAGTTTGAAGATGGTACAAGAAAAGGCAGCCTGGCTCAGTGGAAAGAGCCCGGGCTTTGGAGTCAGAGGTCAGCGGTTCAAATCCCGGCTCGGCCAGTTGTCAGCTGTGTGACTTTGGGCAAGTCACTTCACTTCTCTGGGCCTCAGTTCCCTCCTCTGGAAAATGGGGATTAAGACTGTGAGCCCCCCCGTGGGACAACCCGATCACCTTGTAACCTCCCCAGCGCTTAGAACAGTGCTTTGCACATAGTAAGTGCTTAATAAATGCCATCATTATTATTATTATTATAGGGTAGCAAGTCCTGCAGAGAAAGTTGCCTTTTCAACCTTCTTGAATCAGTCAAGCAATGGATGGTATGATTTGAGCTCTTACTGTGGTGCAAAGCACTGTACTAGGAGCTTGGGAGAGTAGTCAGTTGTATTTAATGAGTGCTAACTGTGCAGAGTAATAATAATAATGACATTTATTAAGCACTATGTGCAAAGCGCTGTACTAAGCACTAGGGATCATACCATATAACAATGTGCCAAATGTATTCCTTGCCCACAATGAGCTTACAGTCCCCTGACCAAGGAAGGGTGTTCTCTCCTTCCCCACTCTCTGCCCCCCTGACTTTTCCTTACACCACAAGGAACAAAATCAGTGCGTCGCTGATTCCCGGCCCCAAGTTGTCACTGGGCTCCAACAAGAACTGAAGAATAAGCATTCTAGCATATTTTTTGATCAAGGTCATCTGGGCAAATATCTCATCAACCAAAAAAATAATAAATACCGTACACTTCCTTTGGCTAATGATATACCATCTATTCTTGATCCACAAGAATATAAAGCAAGCATGGGCTTGGGAGACAGAGGTCATGGGTTCAAATTCCGGCTCCGCCAATTGTCAGCCGTAGGACTTTGGGCAGTTACTTCATCTGTAAAATCTTTTCATCTTTTAGACTGTGAGCCCACTGTTGGGTAGGGAGTGTCTCCATATGTTGCCAATTTGTACTTCCCAAGCGCTTAGTACAGTGCTCTGCACATAGTAAGCGCTCAATAAATACGATTGATGATGATTGATGATGTAAAATGGGGATTGAGGTGTGTGAGCCCCGCGTAGGACAACCTGATCACCTTGTATCCTCCCCAGTGCTTAGAACAGTGCTTTGCACGTAGTAAGCGCTTAACAAATGCCATCATTATTATTATTACAAGCCTGCAGCTTAGAAGGCATTCCTTTGATTTTTCTTTTTCTTTCTTTTTTTTCTATTTGTTGGAAAAATAGGACTCCAGTGTTACAAATGCGTCCCTGGCAGGATGGGGCTACTGGGGGAATTGGGGCAAGTCACTGCTCTCCTCTGCCTCTGCTACAGTAGCTACTGTAGGTAAGGATAGCATATACTTAAATATATTATGAATTGTTGTATGCCTATAGCCCTCCTGATCTGTGTAGACCACTGTGTTCTTATTTCCGCTTCGGGTTAAGTTGAACTAAATACTTCAGGTGATAAAGATAAATTGGCAGATGTTGGGTGGCTTGACATTGTGAGAAAGAAATATCAGCACTTAAGAACTGCTCTTCATTCAGTCATATTTACTGAGCTTACTGTGTGCGGAGCACTGTCGTAAGTGCTTGGGAGAGTACAATACAATAATGAACAGAAACATTCGCTTCCCACAATGAGCTTACAGTCTAGAGGGGGAGACAGTCATTAATATAAATAAATTACAGATCTGGACATATGCACAGGCTCCCGAACACTTCTGGGTGGTGGAAGAAGTTGAGGGTGGGGAGACTGTGGCTTTCTGGAGAATTTAGGTCAGAGAAGGGGAGGAGGCAAGTTGGAAACTGGTAGAAGGAAAGGCTATAGGGTAGCAAGTCCTGCAGAAAAAGTTGCCACTTCAACCTTCTTGACCAGAGTCAACTTCTAGGGCTTGGAAATAGGTGTCCACTGCTGAAATGGAAGGCCAAAGAGCACTGGGAAAGTATGACAGCCTAAAATAGCCGCCTGCAGTATAAGGAAGGCACATTTTGTTTAAAATCATTTAAAAAAAAAACTGGCTTGTTAAGGAGTAGAAACTGAATTACTTCTTCCTTTAGTGCCGGTTTAGATGAACATTATAACCCAGGTGGTGCTAATTTTAAAAGCGATGTCATTTTCCTTCTCAGGGCAAGGTATTTCAAATGCCATTGAGAAGGCCGAGACCTCCCTAGGAATCCCCAATCCCAGTGAAATTTCCTCTGAGGTCCAAGATGCCACAGAAGGTAAGTTTACCAAACCTGTAAACGTGGAACTCTTCCACCTCTGAAGATCAGAGGCTTGTCAGGAATCAGTACAATAACGTGGTGGTAGATAGGTATAGGTGTGATTCAAGATAAGTTGTCGGACCTTTCATGGCACAGTTCAAAACACCAGCACATAATTTTCATTGATTTGAAACTATGTCTCTAGTAAAAAATAATAAGAATAATAAAAGGACTGGTTTCCAAATTCCTCAGACACAGTTCAAGGGCTAAGGTATAAAACTCTTGTTTACATTATATATCCATGCCTATGTGTGCGATTCTTCATATTAATTAATGCATTATTCCTAAATTGTAAAAACCAAAATATAACAAAGTCTAGATTTGTAGTCCAGGGCAACGATTGAACTGGCCTAATATTCGAGTGAATTAGCTGCATAGTATGTTTTATGAACATGCTCTTGATTTTTGTATTGACTAACCATTTCCTTTGGAGTGAATTGCAAGTGTTGTTTTTGGTCTTTTCACTATCATGGCTCTCCTAATGATTCCAAGATTAAACTGAATCGTCTGTAGGGATAGAAAGCCCCATTTTGGGATTTTCTGAGCTCTTGTAGTTGATCAGAGCTACATTGTGCCGTTCTTCGATATAATCCCCAGCTCTCGGGTTTATGTTAGTTCATTAAAAGATGAAGATAGATGGCTGCTAAAGATTGTTTATATGCTAATAATGTGTATTTGCGTATATATTAATGAGCCAGAAACCTTATGTGGCAAAGATATTAGTTGTACGAGTCTTGTAAGTGGCCTTTCAATATTCCCTCCTACAGGCGACACAAATTCCAAGTCAAGCAGTTCGGCTAAAGAGCCTGCAAGCTCCTCACCCATCGGAGGGGCTTTTGGAATGTTCTCTTCTATTTCTACGGCAGTTCAGAGCACAGTGAGTGAAAAAAATGATAATAATGATAACAATATTTGTTAAGAACTTACTTTGTATCAAGCACCGTACTAAGTGCTGGGGTAAACACAAGATAATCAGGTTGGACACTGTCCCTGTCCCACACGGGGCTCACAGTCTTAAGTAGGAGGGCGTAAGATTGAAGCCCCATTTTGCAGATGAGGAAACTGAGGCACAGGGAGGTTAAATGACTTGTCCAGGGTCACGTGGCAGACAAACGACAGAGCTGGGAGTAGAACCCAGGTCTTCTGATTTCCGGACCTGTTGCTTTTTTTGTTGTTGTTGGTTTTTGTATTTAAGTGCCTCCTATGTGCCAGGCACTGTACTAAGCGCTGGGGTAGATCCAGGCTAATCAGTTGCACACAGTCCATGTTCCACATGGGTTTCACAGTCTGCATCCCCATTTTACAGATCATCATCATCATCAATCGTATTTATTGAGCGCTTACTATGTGCACAGCACTGTACGAAGCGCTTGGAAAGTACAAATTGGCAACATATAGAGACAGTACCTACCCAACAGTGGGCTCACAGTCTAAAAGGGGGAGACAGAGAACAGTGCTGCAACTGAGGCACAGAAAAGTGAAGTGACTTGCCCAAGGCACACACAGCAGACAAGTGGCAGAGCCGGAATTAGAACCCAGCTCCTTCCAACTCCCAGGAATGTGCTCTTTCCACTAGGCCATGCTACCTCATTATGCCTTTATTTTATTTTGTTAATATGTTTTGTTTTGTTCTCTGTCTCCCCCTTCTAGACTGTGAGCCCACTGTTGGGTAGGGGCCGTCTCTAGATGTTGCCAACTTGTACTTCCCAAGTGCTTAGTACAGTGCTCTGCACACAGTAAGCGCTCAATAAATATGATTGATTGATAAACCTGGTTATGAGGTCGTAGTTCACCAACACGTCAGGGCTGAAGAAAGCACCCTAAAAACAGCAAAACTGTATATCTAGAAGTTTATACCTTACCGTTATAATAATATTTTGAATTTGTAAAAGAAATTCACTTTTTTCCCCAAATTGTTTTCACATCCGTTATCTAACTTTGTCCCCCAGCCCCTTTTTGAGAAAGAGGGGAAGGGTAGTAGGTATTTCCCACAATTTATGGGTAAGGAAACTGAGGTCCAGAGAGGTTGTGACTTGCCTGAGGGGCACACAGCCTAGTTGGAGCAGAGCTGGGACTAGATCCCAAGCCTCGCAACTCCCAGACTCCACTTTCCATTAGACCACCCCTTCTTAATCAGTTAATCATTGGGATTAGACCTCTCCTTAATCAATCAATCAATCAATCATTGGTATTTATTGAGCACTGATTGTGTTCAGAGCACTTCACTAAACTTGGGAAAGCACAGTATATCAGAGATGTAGGTGGAATCCCTACCCCTAAGGAGTTTATAGACTTTAGGGGGAGACAGGCATGAAAATAAGCAAATTACAGATTTGCTGCCGAATAAAGTCATTTATTGAATATGTTTTTTTAGAGATTTAGTGAGTCAGTCAGTCAGTGGTACTGAGTGGTATTGAGTGGTATTGGTACCTCTGAAGCTTTTAGAAAAGGACAGTACAATCTGCACACAGTAAGCGCTCAGTAAATATGATTAATTGGTTGATTGAATGAATAAATGATTGGAGTTGGTAGATATGAGCCCTGTCCACAAGAAGCTTACTGTCTAGAGGGGGAACATGAAGTTCAGATATTGAGTATCTTCTTATGCGTGAAGTGATTGCTACTGAATTTGTGCACTCACACTCATGCCGAACCTGTATTTTCCAGGGAAAAAGTGTCATTACTGGAGGTTTGGATGCTTTGGAATTTATTGGAAAAAAGACAATGGATGTAATCGCTGAAGGGGATCCAGGATTTAAGAAAACAAAGGGCCTAATGAACAGAAATTCTACACTGTCTCAGGTAAGAATTGTGGCATTTTTTCAGTATTTACTAAGTGTCAAAACACTGTGCTAAGTGATGGGGTAGATATGAAGTAATCAGATCACACTGTTCCACATTATGGCATTTATTAAGTATTTACTAAGTGCCAAAGTACCGTGCTAAGCGATGGGGTAGATATGAAGCCTGCTGTTGGGTAGGGACCGTCTCTATATGTTGCCAATTTGTACTTCATCATCATCATCATCAATCGTATTTATTGAGCGCTTACTGTGTGCAGAGCACTGTACTAAGCGCTTGGGAAGTACAAGTTGGTAACAAGCGCTTACAAGCACTTAGTACAGTGCTCGGCACACAGTAAGCGCTCAATAAATACGATTGAATGAATGAATATGAAGTAATCCGATCAGGCTGTTCCTCATGAGGCTCACGATGTGAAAGGTATGGCGATGCAGATAACCTAGTCCAATTTTTATGGGTGACTAAACAGAAGCAGAGGAGTTAAGTGACTTGTCCTAGGTCATTCAGCAGGGCAGTGACAAAGCTGGGACTCGAACCTGAGTCTTCTGGTTCCCAGTCCCGTTTTCTTTCCCTCAGACCCTGACGCATTTTGGACACTGTAACTTTTGGGAAGCAACCTTATCTTCTTCATTCCATACTATGTTTGGGCCCACAATATCCTGGGGCCTCTCTAGTTGCCTCTTTTGCAGAAAGTTCAGTGGATGTTTCCCTTGACTTCTTTAAAATGATATTTCAAATGAGTCTGGCCCCTTCTTTTTCCAGTGTCTGGCCTACAGCTCCGGGGTGGAAGGTGAGCTCTAAACTGTATGCTAAACCCATTTTGAAGCCATTATCTGAAAGAGATAATGGCTCCTTGGGTCATCGTTCTGCAGGCGGGTCTCAAAAGCTGAGTGATCATTCCTTCCATGAACTCTTCAGCCTTTTATAATTTAATCTTCATCCTGTGAATGAAAGGGCAGGGATTTGTGTTCTCGCTTCGTAATCCCTTTATCACACAGCCTCTTCTGCTCCGACTCTTGAAACTGAACCTTTAACTCAGCACCTATTGATGCCCCCATTTCTCTCTCAGGTTTTGAGAGAGGCAAAGGAGAAGGAAGAGCAGTGGACAGCTAATAAGGTTACCATGGATACCGTGGATCCTGACAAGAAAGCTTCTTATGGGTTACTCTTTGATGAGTTTCAAGGCCTTTCGCATCTGGAAGCTCTGGAGATACTTTCTCGAGAAAGCGAAGTAAAGGTAATTTTAAAGAATCAACGGAAAAATGCCTTTTGCAAGGGAAGGACGTGATTTCTTTCTTTTTCCTTGTGGGCAAGGATCGCATCCACCAACTCTGTTGAAGTACACTTTCCCAAGTGTTTAGTTCAGTGTTTTGCACACAGTAAGCTCTCAATAAATACCACTGATTGGTTACTTGATATAGATAGTTTAAGGACAAAAGAAGATGTATTTCAAATATGGAGGCTTCCAAAGTACTCCCAAACCGTCAGTGAGAAAACATAGCACCTGGAAGAGTTAGTAGAGTAGTCCTCTCAATGTAAACAAAGCAATTCAGATTAACAGCCCTGAGAACATGTCCTCTAATCACTCTTATTTTTCCTTAACCTGTCAGGGTCGATACTTTGGCACAGATAACATTCGGTAGAGTTGCATAAGATGCCAGTTTGGACATAGCTACCTGGTTGATGTTAACTGCTCATTGCCCCTGAACTCCTGAATAGTCATTAGGGACTAACAATATTCGCTCCGCTCTGACTCAGGCTGCATTGGAGTCTCTCCCTGCAGGTGGGAATCTCTGTGCCCAACATCACCTATCCATATAAACCCATCATCCATCTCTAGCACATATGAACCTGTTTCTACCCACCCCACATTCGAATGTAACCTCCTTGCGGGCAGGGAACAAGCCATGTCTTTGTTTTGTACTTCCCAAGCAGTGGAAACAGTGCACCACTCCCAGCGGATCACTCCACCAACACTGATTCTAATATTGATGTTCCTGTTGAAAAGGAGCGGCTTGTCTTGGCTTTTGAGATCTTATTGCTTTTGGCTGCGTTAATCTTCAGTTCCTTCTTGTGCATCATGGGAGTCTTCACCCTCCTCCTTTTGCTTTTCACCTCCCTGAATCTTTTCTGATTTGTTTATCGTCAGGTAAAATCCATCACCAACTCCCTGTCTGGAGGAGAATTAGAGGCATTAAAACTTGAATTGGAGCACATCAAAGAAGCATTTTCACTACCTGAGTTCTGTGACGAAGAGGAGGAGGAGAAAAGGGGTAATATGTATAAATATGTAGTCTAGTGTGTGTTTAGCAGGACATTTTCTCTGAGACTTAGAAACCTAACCTGGCTAATTGAATGAGAAAATGGAGGTCAGACACAGGGAGGGGCAATGATACATGTTCAGTCAGTCATTCGTATTTATTGAGTGCTTTCTGTGTTTCTACATATTTATTACTCTATTTATTTATTTATTTATTTATTTATTTATTTTACTTGTACATATCTATTCTATTTATTTTATTTTGTTAGTATGTTTGGTTTTGTTCTCTGTCTCCCCCTTTTAGACTGAGCCCACTGTTGGGTAGGGACTGTCTCTATATGTTGCCAATTTGTACTTCCCAAGCGCTTAGTACAGTGCTCTGCACATAGTAAGCACTCAATAAATACGATTGATGATGATGATGAAGACGACGCAACGGTATAAGACAAGACTAAGCAGTATTTGCTCTCTGGCTAGGTAGCAAAACTACTTGAAGGCATGGGATGTCTCTTTTGTTTCCATTGTGCTCCCAGAGCCCTTGGTTCATTGTGTTGTACTCATGAGGCGCTCAATCAATGCCACTGATTGACTGGTTAGTTTAATTATCAATAGATGGTATTTATTGAGCACTTATTTAATCAGTCATTCAGTGGTATTTATTGTGTGTTTACTGTGTGCCAAGCACTGTACTCAGTGCTTGGGAGACTACAGTACAAAAGAGTTTGTAGACACCTTCCCTTCTCACAACAAGCTTACTGAGTGGAAAATACAAGAGTTGTATTACTTCTAATTCTCTCCGCCTGTAACAACCTCCCAGAGTCTGAGCTTACTGAGTGTAAAATACAAAAGAGTTGTATTACCTTTAATTCTCTCCGCCTCTAACAACCTCCCAGAGTCTGAGCTTACTGAGTGTAAAATACAAAAGAGTTGTATTACCTTTAATTCTCTCCGCCTCTAACAACCTCCCAGAGTCTGAGCTTACTGAGCGTAAAATACTAAAGAGTTGTATTACCTCTAATTCTCTCTGCCTCTAACAACCTCCCGGAGTCTGGGTGTATTTTCAGCTTCTTTTGTTGAGCCGAGGCCCTAGCTTCCTTAACCCTGCAGTGACTTTTTCTACTTTCAGTAACAACGCAGTGTAGATATGTAGCCCCGAGTTCTTGGTTGTGTCTTTGCTTTCTCGGGGTTCCGGGGAAGCCGTGTGGCCTAGTGGAAAGAGCCTGGGCCTGAGAGTTACCTGGGTTCCAATATCAGCTCTTCTACTGGGTGCTGCTTGGGCAAGTCACTGGACAGCTCTGTGCCTCAGTTTCCTCATCTGTAAAAAGGGGATTCAATTCCAGTTCTCCCGCCTACTTAGACTGTGAGCCCCATGTGGGACAGGGACTGTGTCCGACCTTTTATCTTGTATCCACCTCTGTGCTTAGAACAGTGCTTGGTGCATAGTAAGCACTTAAGTACCGTTATTATTATTATCTTTATTATTCAGACCAGCTAAGCTTTCCCAACATGTATAAAGTATGTAAAGGATCGTTATGCATGGGATGGATGCCATGAGTGGACTGGCCACATCATCAATGCTCAGTGCTTAGAACAGTGCTTGGCACATAGTAAGCGCTTAACAAATACCATAATTATTTTTGCCCAAAACTAAGCCTTAGGACACACTCCCCTTCCCTCCAGGTGACCGTGGCCATGAAAAAGGAGGGGAAAAAGGAGGAGAAAATGGAGTTTATATAAAGTATGTAAAGGATCGTTATGCATGGGATGGATACCATGAATGGACTGGCCACATCATCAATGCTCAGTGCTTAGAACAGTGCTTGGCACGTAGTAAGCGCTTAACAAATACCATAATTATTTTTGCCCAAAACTAAGCCTTAGGACACACTCCCCTTCCCTCCAGGTGACCGTGGCCATGAAAAAGGAGGGGAAAAAGGAGGAGAAAATGGAGTTTGTTTGCCAGTATTCTGGTATATCTACCCCAGCCTAGACAGAGACATCCCATCATTAGTGGGTTGTTTAGTGGGGATTCAGCTGTGTTTCGCCTTGAGAGGCCCCTTAGTAGCATATCCGTAGTCATAGTATTCGTGGCCACCCCCTGCTATAATAACATAATTGAAGTTTATAAGTAACAGTGGCTTATTTGCACATGACACCATTCACAGTATTTGTTTAGTTTAAAAAGCTGTAAGGGATTTTCTAGACAAATACGTACAATTTGTGTATTCTATTTTTATCTTTCTAATTACTGGGATGCTAGGACTCCAAAATAGGACTTTTAGTAATTAATTCATTTGGTTTACTGTAGTGTTGTTTTCAGGATCCCTAGGGCCGGGCAGAACACAGAAGCTCAGTTTGGGGGAGGATTGAGCAAAAAAAACCAAACAGAACTGTGCCTGTGGAGAGAGGAGGACACAGAACCAGGAGAGAGCTGCTTCTGGGTTCCTCAGGTTCTTCTAGCTACTCCCTCCCCTGTAATAATAATAACAATAATTCTGGTATTTGTTAAGCGCCTACTATGTGCCAGGCACTGTAATAATAATAATAATAATAATAATGATGGCGTTTATTAAGCGCTTACTATGTGCAGAGCACCGGTCTAAGCACTGGGGGGGAATACAAGGTGATCAAGTTGTCCCATGTGGGGCTCACAGTCTTAATCCCCATTTTACAGATGAGGTAACTGAGGCTCAGAGAAGTTAAGTGACTTGCCCAAGGTCACACAGCAGCCATGTGCCGGAGTCGGGATCCGAATCCATGACCTCTGACTCCAACGCCCGTGCCTTTTCCACTGAGCCACGCTGCTTCTCTACCGTACTAAGCGCTGGGGTAGATACAGGTAATTGAGTTGGACACAGTCCCACGTAAGACTCACAGTCTTTATCCCCAATTTACAGATGAGGTAACTGAAGCACAGAGAAGTGAAGTGACTTGTCCAAGGTCACACAGCAGGCATGTGGTAGAACCGGGATTAGAACCCAGGTCCTTCTGACTCTATCCAGTGAGCCACTCCAGGGTTCGTAAGAGCAGTTTTGGGGTTGCTCAGGGCCACAGCCGCAACTTCTTCTGACACTCCTGTATACCCCCATCTTTATTATCAGAGTCCTTCCCTCACACTGTCAAGGTTCCCTCACCGTACCTCATTCCCCACGGGTGTATTATGCTCAGCAAGTTATGTCGGGGGAGGAATTGTGGCTCAGATATTTCAGATTTGGAGAGAAATAATCTGGGTACTTGAGACTTCCGAGCCTCGGTATATGTCATCCAAGCACTTAGTACAGTGCTCTGCACACAGTAAGCGCTCAATACAGTTGAATGAATGAGTGAATGTCACTCAACCAACGTTTTGTGCAGAGTGTCGTACGACCTTTCCAGTCTCCCTGAAAAACTTCACATTTTTCTTGGCTGTCTTCCAGGAGATGAAGATTTCAGCGTGGAGATCACAGAGCTGTTTTCACAGTTGCGTGTTTCGACCAAACCAGATAAACTGGTCAAAGTGAGTTATTTTCTTCTGGTGGTTCCTGTTCTCAAGCTGAGCAGGTGGGCTGTAAGGACTGGTTGTACATTTCCGGGAGGGGGGTTATTGAGATTTGGTGTCTTTTTTTCCTCCTTGAATTGTAAACCCACTGGGCCAAAAATCTGCCTTCAGCTAGGTACCTCACCTTCGTTTTGACTCCATTTAGAGGTGGGCATGCTTATGAAAAGGGTGAATTTAGGCTACTCTGTTCATTGAAGTACTTGGTTCCTGAAGATACCTGCCCTTATGCTTTAATTCGGGGTGGGGGAATGTGAGGCAGAGGGAGAGGAAGAAAACGGAAAGCAAAAGAACATGTGAATATGTATTTTCCTCTTTGGTATTGGTCAGTCACTGGTCTTGGTAGCAGTCTGTTAAAATAATTTTTTTTTTTTTACCTCTGTAACCTGAACGTGCTTTAGTCAAAGCTCTTAGTCA
Organism: Tachyglossus aculeatus; assembly: GCF_015852505.1. Lineage (NCBI taxonomy): Eukaryota > Metazoa > Chordata > Mammalia > Monotremata > Tachyglossidae > Tachyglossus > Tachyglossus aculeatus. Next base: position 35,036,659 of record NC_052101.1, read on the forward strand.
ATTTGGAACACTTTGGTAATGTAGGGTCTTAATATTTGAAGAGATCATTAGGTGGCTCTAAAATAAGCTTTCTGCAGCGGTACTTCCAGATCACATACATATAAATAGAAGGGTTGCAGTGTTCCTTATTGTCTCGCCAGGGAATTCTTACACTGAGCCATTAGATGGTATTGCCATTTATTGGGACAGTAATAATGTGGCTTTAGCTGAGTTTATTTTGGACAAGTGATTTCACTTAGGTTATTTATTGTTAGAGCCATTATGCCTGTGCAGAGTGTCTCATCAAACCAATTTCTGATTATCTACAAGAAGATTGAAGCCAGAGGGTGAATTATGTTTTTCTTGTATTTCTCCCTATATCCCTTCATTTTCTTTTCTTATCTTAAATTAAGCCTATCACCGCCTTTCTCTGCTTTTCCTTCTTGTGTATGGAATTTCCAAGAGGCTCATGTAGTATTCATTCTCTTCAGACACTTCATCCGTTCAGGGTATGGTCGGTGTACATTTCCCTTTCGTTGAGCAGGCCAGAAATACCGCCTACGAGAAGGTCAAGACATTCATCTCTGAGCCCTCCATGGAGGAAGAAAAGGAAGAAGGAAAACGGGTGGAATCAGAAGTTTCAGACCAAGATACTGAAATATCTATAGAGGTAACTGAGTGAGCGAAGCTTTTCAATGCATTTGAGCCATGAGCCATGGTTTCTTTGATAGAGACCCTCTCATTCACAATTTTAAAGGGCCCTAACATATTATATGCTTTCCTTTTGGGGGAAAAGGTGGCTGGCACTTGGAAGAAGGTGCCAGGGAAGAAGTTACAGGGGAAAATGATTGTTTTTGGCCTGCAGGATATTCACGCATTCGCTATTCGAAGTCTGGCCGAACTGACCGCCTACTCCATCGAACTGTTTCACAAAACAGCAGCTCTAGTTCTTCATGGACAGAAGCAAGAAGTGACACCCATAGAGAGAAGTAAAGCCTTGTCACAGTGAGTTCCCCTCCTGGCAATAGAAAGGAAACTGTGGGTTAGGGCCTGCCAATAGCCTGTGGAGTCCTTTGCTATTTTGGAAACTGCCACAGACCAAATCCTTTTAAGATTCATTTTGGCTTCACTGTTGAAATGTGTTCCGAGTTGCTTAATTTTAATATTAGTCCATTGCTAGGCAAGTGTGTTATTTCTTTCCCTTAAAGTCAGAAACTCCGATGGATTATTCCAACAGTGGTGGACTGATTGTAAACCATTTCTGCTTTATTAACCTCACTGTGCTCTTGGAACCCAATTCTGAGGTTATTATTGTAATTACTGATGTGATTATTCCACATAAAACGTAGCCCGCGAGACCAGAGGGGATGTGTGTTCTGAAAAGTAAGACGACTTATGAAGAGGCACTTCCCTGAGTTCTATAGTAAAATGTTATCTTGTTGAAGAAACTCCTAATTGATATGAGCTACGGTGTCTTGAAAGCGTCTGCAGGGAAGTTGACCTTTGGAAATGCACTCCTGAAATTTAAATATTTATGTAGTTAGTTTTTACTTTGGCAGCCTAATTGTCTTTATGTAAGTTTTTTATTATTCTCATTGAGTATCCATTGAAGTGATTTATTTCTTAGAGTATTAAATACAACCCGTATAAAAGTATAGAAACCCTATCGATTGAAATTTTTTTTTTCTTCCCTAGAATGACGAGTGTGTTATGTAGAGAATTATCTTCTCTATCTAAAGAGTTCACAACATATCTAACAGTCGCAGGGGTAAGAACTTTCCCTGTGTAATCGGTGTTTGAAGCTTTCTCTTACCTTCTCCCCCACATATGCTACCTTCTGTTTCCTATAACTCAAATCTCTCACCCGAACTGTTTTCATCCCTTTCTTATTTAAAAGTTTTCCCGCCTTCAAATGTAAATCTCAAATACTGATATTAACAGCCAGTGAGAGAGCAGAACTCCAGTTTAAGTGTGATAATGACTCCTGTTCACCCACTTGTTTTAATTGCCCCTTGCTCATTGTCTAGAGGGGTGACTGTTTGACTTGCTCCCCTTCTCTCCCCTCCATCCCACCATCGATAGCCTTCCTCAACATCACTTGTGGGGAAAGTTGGGCGTGAGGCGGCTGCCAGGTAATGATAATTGTGCCACGGGGGCAGCAACTCCTGGCACCACGTGCAGCTTGCGAACAATGGTGAACTGCAGATCAAGAGGATCTGTTCTGGAGACTGGTTCTGGCCCATTGGGTGGACTTTCCAAGATGCTGGTTGGTTCCAAACCCCTCATCCCTCTTCCAGACCAGGAAGCAACCCGATCTGGAACTGATTCCTTTCCTTCCTCTAGCTGTGATCTCCCAGGTTCTTATTGCACACCGTTCAATGGCCCAACTCTCCGGCTTTTGAAGTGTGCACTCAAAAGAAAGTCCTGCAATGATACACCATTTTCTTTCCCATTAGAAATAAGCAGTGGTTCGTCTGAAAGGGGTCCAGACTTTCCAGATGTTTGCTCTTTGGGGCAGGGAGCACTTATTGGTGTGCTCAACATCCATCCTTCCCCCCAGCCCCGGTGAGATAGCATATGTCTGTACTAAACAGCTAGCATTAGATTCCAGAAATTAAGCCAACTTTTCAAACTTTTCAACCTGAAACTTGTTGGGTATTCTTGGCCTTATCTTTTGTGCCAGTGTCCTTTAAGGGTGCCCGTGTGATTCAAGTCCCACAGTTCAATGATCCAATTCCCTTTTTGTCCTTGTTCTAGGTCAAAGAAAAGCCCGATGTGCTTAACCCGTTAATCACTGGTGTGTTTTTGGAGGTTAGTTCTGATCGGTTTTTTATTTGTAGTTTTAAGCATTGTGCGGATTGCGTGGCTTATGCCTATTTTTTTTTTTTTGACCAAACTAGTTATTCAGTCATGTTGGAGGATATAACTGAGATGATTGATTCCGTTATGTGTGCTTGATGTGCCTTCTGTTCATTAATTCAAAGCATACACTCTGTACTCCAGTACAAAGTACAAAGCAGAGAGGAAGAAGCTGTAGGGTGTCTTTAGTTAAAGCTGCCCCTTTTGGCAGTGAGCAGACAGTTCTCAGTAATGAAACACCTCCTCAATTGCAGCTGGTGAACATGATGGGGCTGAAAATTACAAACAGGTTAGGGCCACTTCCCAAGCCCCAACTTTTAATCAGAAGGGATTTTCTTCAAAAATTTCTTGTGGTCTCCTTGCTAGGAAACCTTGGTCTGTTTCTTCAAGGCTTTTCTGCCGCTGGTACAATCCTGGCTAAATTTCGAATTTTTCTGTACTTGTTGAGAATATCAGTTGGCAAAATGACTCTTGTGAGCAATAATTTGTTTGGAGCTATTGTAAGTCATTGAAAACCGGAAGCCAAATGAAGAGACTATATTGTATTTTTCACTCCTACGTTACATTAGCAGTCTTAAGTAATTCTAAAACTCCAGAAGGAATGTAATTTTAGTTTTCTTCTTTTAATTTTTTTGTAAAAATGGAGGATCTGTTCCTATGAATGGTTTATCAATTTGGTAGATGTCAAGCAAAGTTTTAAATGCACTAGGAATGCCTGATACTTGCTAAAGTTCTTTACAGTGTGCTTGCAAGAGATTGGATTTAGGCCCAAGTTCACACACTCACTGACTGTGAATCTCAGATTCATATCTCAGATTCATATCCCCCACGGAGGATGTTAGGCTTTAAATGAAACCCCAAAATGAAAGTCTTTCAAGTTTTTAATATTGTGATTCCTTAGCAAATTGAAAACGCCATTGTCCCTGGGCTCTTAGGCATCCTCTCTCTATCCGTTTACTGTGAGTCCCCCCCGCCCATGTTCTCTGTTGCAGTTGAAACTTGGGAAAGTGGCTGAATGTGACCAAGCGTCCTGCAAAATGCCACTACTACCTGCTAAAATAGTGAGGAAATAGGTTTATCTGGTAGGATGACCTCAAAGAAAGAACATGGGGCTGGGAAACTGGAGATCTGACTCCTAATCCTGCTCTGCCACTGGCTTACTGTCGGGCAGCGAACAAGTCACTTTTACCCTTTCTGTGCCTCAGTTTTCTCATCTGTAAAATAACAAGACGCCTCTTGTCCCTACTTCTTAAGTTGTGAGCCCCATGTTGGACAGAGACGGTGCCAAATGTGATTTTTTTCATATCAACCTTAGCACACAGTACAGTGCTTGATGTGTTGTAAGCCTGTAATAAACACCATAACTAACTTTACTTGGCTGTGGAAAGAGGGATCTACTCATCCAGGCAGGCAACTGTTGGGCAGGTGATAAGAAAAGATTGTTGATTTCATTAATTTTACCACCAGTGAGAGTCCTGAAGGGTAGACTGGTAAAGTAAAATAAAATCATGTCGATTAGTAAACTGCAAGATTTCCAGATTGGTCATTGTGGAAAAGCAAATGAGTAAGTGTTCTATCTGATTTGTAATTACAAAGGGTGAGAAATTATCGTCCCCCTTTTTTGGGATTTCAAAAAATATCCTCTTTCGATGTTGAAAATATAAAATTTTAAATAGAAATGTAACAGTCTTTTACTCTTTTTTTTTTTAAATCTTTGCAGGCATCAAACAGTGCTTCATATGTCCAGGATGCCTTTCAGTTGCTCCTTCCAGTACTTGAGATCTCCCTTATTCAGAACCGGACTGAATTTCCTCAATAATCTGCAGAATCAGCCCGTGCTGCATTCCTTTTCTGAAAAGACAAATTTGAGAAAATGTTAAAGGACAGTAAGTTTTGGTTTGGGGCTCGTAAAGATCATAAAGATCATCAGTAATGGAGGACAGGCCCTAGAAAGGAAGAATAATAGGGTAGCGTAACTAGACAACTAAACAAACTGTCAGTTTCAAAGAATAAAGAATCATCTTTATAGTTTGGCTGGTAGTGTTTGTCATTTTTTTCATGGTCTAAATAGCTGTGTGTTAATATGTACTTTGAGAGAAGACTGCTGGAGAAATTCCATGCTGAATAACTCTAGATAAATAGGTAAGTAGTGGCATTGACCATTGGACTATGTAGCCCAGCATATCTTGATAAGTTGAACTTGAAGCAAACTCTCTGCACACTTAAAAGATGCTTACCTAAGAAGAAAACTTGAAAGCTCAATCCGAACAGGTTTGCAAAAACAACGTTCTCACCACAGGCAACACTCAAATCTTTGAGCTAGTTGCAAGTGTGAGAGCAGAGAATTTACTGATCTAGGATGCTAATCATTAGGTAGATTGGGTGTAATCATTATGAAGCTTTCCTTCCCAGAATAAAACCAGCAGCTCTAAGAAGAATGTTAGTCTTTATTCACATTCATGATTACCCTTTCTCAGTGACTTCTCAAATCAGATTCAGTAGTATACTTTGTCCGCTTTTTCCTCCACCTTTTCCTCCAGATTCCTCCTCCTCCTCCAGTATATATTTGACTTTGGGATTTATTCGTCCTTCTCAGGAGCAGCTTATTTAATTGTTTCACTGCTAGATAATAAACAGAAAAGGGCATTTTTAAAATGCAAATTCAATCATATATATATATATGTGTGTTATATTATTATATGTATATATATATATATATAATTCTTACTGGGACAAAGAATAGTAAAGCCCAGCTGTCATAAAGTCACCCCAGTAAGGACCCTCCTTGTCTGCCAGTGACAGTATGGTGCTTCTCTGAAGTTTAACTCTTGTTCAGGTTACTAGAGTCAAGCTGCTCTGTCTTGACTATGTTCAGCTCCTCTGTTTCGCCTACCTTAAGGGATTCAACTAGCAAAGTAGTAACATGACTTTGACATATTTTTAAATTTTAGTAACTACGGGCCAAGAAATGATTAGGGACTGCAAAGATCCTCACCCTTTTAGTTCTGGAGACAAGTTTTCTTTTGCCTTTCCTGCTCCCTCCCTCTGGAAGTAAAGAAGGGGGTCCTTTGTCATTGTCAGTGGAGAAGAAATATGAAAAATCACCGCCTGGTCTGTAATTGCTTGAGGTCATTTGAAGTAGGGGTGGCAAGGGTGGGGAAAACCAAAATTGGTTTTAAATTTGGATGTCATAGCCACTGTTCTTGCCAAGATTATATAGAGAGTACTTCTTAGGTGGTCCTGTTTTTTGTAGATGCATACTGTAAATCATTGGCATTATGTACTTTTTTTTTTTTCAAGTTGTACCAGGGCACTCCAGGTTCTGGGGTTTGAAATCTATTTTTAATACATTTTCTCCCTCATCTAGCCCCTAGAAGGGGAAAAAAGGGTCTGTGCTTTCTGTGTTATGTGTCACAGTTCATGGTATTTAAATTTTATCAGGCTAAGATTTAAAAGGAACTATTTATTTTGTTCTATGGTAGAAAAGTACAACTGCTTTCTTTTCATTTGATGAGGACTGCAAAAGTGATCTTATTTCCTCTTGTCATAAAGATCCCTTTACCTAGGTTATTTTTCTTTTTAAGACAGCAATTAACAGACCTAACCTTTATGCATTAGCATTCTTACCCAACAGACACTATTGAAGTGTAAAATTGCAATTCAACTGCAGTTCTTATGTTGACAAAAACACTATGCGTGAATTTTTTAAATTAGCCCTGTTGCACAAATGCAAAAGAGCCCAAAACTGTAAAGGAGAAACAAGGCAGAGCTTGTTCCCTGACTTGTTGTTGTCCATGGTCCAATTCCTGGGAACAGCACTTTACAGAAGCTTACTGTAACAAGCAAAATTTGAAAATAAAATCAGCCTTCCTGATTTCAGGCTTGTTTTTCACCAAAGCTATGACTTTTAGACTTGGACAGATCTTCAAATGAGCGGGGGGTGGGGGGCACATTTGTAAAAGTCATCTTTAGGGAACTACAATCTCAGATACTGCAAGAAGTGTTGGGATTGTGTTTGGTGGGTTTCTTTTCCAGCAAATGTTTGCGAAACTTGTGAAATGTCAAAATTTTATAAGAATGTTAGCCTGAAAAGTACCTCAAGGCTCATATGGCCTGCAGATGCCTTGTGAAAACTTTGAAGACAGTTTTAACCACCTCATTTACATTTCCCCATTAAAGGTGTTAGTGTATTTCTGAAGCATTTATCTCCTCATTTCTCCAATTCAGTTTTCCGACACCGGTGTTTGGGCATTGTCGTTTCCACTGTAATCCACAGCAGAGTCACAAACACACTCACTCTACTTCCCTGTGCCTCAGTTACCTCATCTGTTAAATGGGGATTAAGAGTGTGGGACAGGGACTCTGTCCAACCTGGTTAGCTTGTACCTACCCCACCCAGTGTTTAGGGCAGTGCTTGGCACATAGTAAGTGCTTAGCAAGTACCATAATAATAATAATTATTATTACATCAACATTTGATAGGGGTTTTTTCCATCAGTAGCTATTTTAATCTCGACTCTGTCCTAATCCTCTTCAATTTCACAACTACTTTGTGCACCATCTCCCGGTTCTTGTTATTCACCTTATTGCTGATCCTTCTCTTTCGCTTTCATTAGCTCTTCCTCTGTCTCCCACCTCTCTCTATGAGTGATCTTCAAGGCCCTTCTCAATTTTCACCCACTTCCTTGGGAAGCTCATCTGCTCCCATGGCTTCCACTTCCAAGTCCAAGTTACCAAATCTATCCAGGTGGCTCTCAAATCTAATCCCAATTCCCTAAAATCTTAAATTTCCTCCTGTCTCCAGGCTGGACATCGTGAGTCTCTCTTGTAGGGAGCAAAAATCCACCTTGGTTAAAAGAAGTACCGTAGGTTAAATGATAAACACATTTAGAAAGGATTCAGTGAGCACTAGGTGTGTCTTCGAATGGGTTCAAGGCCATTAGTCAGTCTTGACTTGAACTTGATCTTAGCAACGTGTAGAAAGAAGTCAATCAATCAATCAATTGTATTTATTGAGCGCTTACTGTGTGCAGAGCACTGTACTAAGTGTTTGGGAAGTACAAGTTGGCAACATATAGAGACAGTCCCTACCCAACAGTGGACTCACAGTCGAAAAGAGTCATTCGAAAGCTATTGTTTCTACCCTTGAGGGAAAGAGATAATTGTGGCAGACTAAGGGGCAGAGCTGACACAGGCTAGAGGTATAGAGTAGATAACATGCAATTATTTTTATTTCTCAGCAAGGTTCTGCCACACGAGTTTCTGTATGTGTCCCTCCAACTGCTGAGGTAATGTGAACAATTGGACTTCGGTAAACATTACAGATTGCCTCCAAAGAGAAATGCTGGCTAAAAAAGTGTTCTATCTCCTTTGATTGCTTAGATGTGCTTTCCAATAGCAGTTCAAGTAGAGTCAATTTGATACGAAACAGCTGGAGCTGGTAGATACCTTTACTAAGCCTCCTGAGGCTATGAAGTTGATAGTGGGGAGTGGTGAGGACATTAAATGTGAGGAGTATGGACTCTGTTAGCCGGGCCAGTCACCATCTGCAGAAGGCTGGGCGTTCAAAGATCAAACTTCAAAGTCGTCAGACTCGATCCTCAAATGAGAAAAGCCACAAGCAACAGCTAGCCCAAACCCCATCCCAACCTGAACCCCGTTTCTCCCAACCGCTCGATGATGCATGGAGCCACAGTTCCGTGGTTTGATTTTTGACTCTAGCGGCTCGTCGGCTGAGCGGTTCTTGGTCAATGCTTGAATTGTAGTGATTTGTTCTTCCTCGTTGAGTAGTTTTTCGTGGGCTTTCCAATTCAAATTATTCTTCAGATTCCAAGAATTCAATCAATCAATCAATCAATCGTATTTATTGAGCGCTTACTGTGTGCAGAGCACTGTACTAAGTGCTTGGGAAGTACAAGAAAGAGAGGCTTGTAACCTGGCTGACTGGGCCTGCAGCGGCCCATGGCCTAGTGGATAGGGAATGGGTCTGGGGGTTGGAAGAACCTGGATGCTAACTCCGGCTCTGCCTTTTGTCTTCTGTGTGACCTTGGGCAAGTCACCTCACTTCTCTGCACCTCAGTTACCTCATCAAGAAAATGGGGATTAAGACTTGTGAGCCCCGTGTGGGACAGGGACTGTGTCCAACCTGATTTAGTACATAATAAGCACATAACAAGCACTTGGAGAAGCAGCGTGGCTCAGTGGAAAGAGCCCGGGCTTGGGAGTTAGAGGTCGTGGGTTCTAATGCCGCCTCCGCCACTTAGCTGTGTGACTTTGGGCAAGTCACTTAACTTCTCTGGGCCTCAGTTCCCTCATCTGTAAAATGAGGATTAAGAGTGTGAGCCCCCCGTGGGACAACCTGATCTCCTTGTAACCTCCCCAGTGCTTAGAACAGTGCTTTGCACATAGTAAGCGCTTAATAAATGCCATCATCATTATTATTATTATTATTAACAAATACCACAGTTGTTACTCTTAATATTATTGTGTTCGGGTGCACTGTAGTGGTATCAGCATTTGATAGAATTCCTTTCTGTGCCTGAATAAATGGCTACTCAGCATGTCAGTAGCCACTGCATCTCTACTCTGTCCTAATCCTCCTTGACCCCTCAACTACCTTATCTTCTAGACTGTGAGCCCACTGTTGGGTAGGGACTGTCTCTATATGTTGCCAACTTGTACTTCCCAAGCGCTTAGTACAGTGCTCTGCACACAGTAAGCGCTCAATAAATACGATTGATTGATTGATTGATTGCTACTCTTGGTTTTTCAGAAAGTTTTCTCTAAATTCTGGTTGGCTCTCAGTTCTGGTTGGTTAAGCACAATTTCAGCTGGTCTCTTCTATTTCCCATTACCTTTCCTGAAATCCCCTCAACCTATACAGTACATGAAACGGACTTTGTGCCTCTGTGCCCAGATTCGGAATAGCGGAAGAGGGAGAGCACTTTCGGAGTCTGGCAGAAAAGGTACCTAACTAGTGGTCTGAAACATTAATTTCTCTGGGAGCCTGCTATAGTTTATTTCAAGCTGCTACTTTACAGAAAGGAAATGAATCCTTTAGTCAACAGCATTTATCGAGCATCAGCACCATGTGAAACACTGCAATGGCACTGTGAGGTGTCACCAAGGAACAAGACAGCTCCTTCCTAATCCATTCTCCCTCTGGATGGAAAAAAACCTGGGATTGGGAGGCTAGGCTTCTAATCCCACTCTGGCATGGGATTGCTGTATGGCCTTGGGCAAGTGATGGAATCCTTCTTAGTGCTTAGTTTGTAAAATGAGGATAAGATACCTTTTCTTTGTCCTCCTTAGATTGTAATTCTCAGTGATTTTTTAAAGTGGATGGAAGTGCGCATATCCTAAAGAGCCTCAAGCAGAAGAACATGCTTCTGACTTGTTTTTGATTTGGAAACCGGAGGGCATGCTCTCGGGTGGAGAAACGGCATTTAAAAATCTAAATACGGCAAACTAACTTTTCTTTTTCCATTATACTACCGTTTAATTTCCTCTTTGCAGCTTAGGAGAGGTGGTGTCATAATTCCTAGCATGCAGTGTTTAATAACTCATCTAAGGGCAATAGAATTAAATAGAAATTGCCAGCGTTTTTTACTTCCTTGTGAACCCTGGTAGGGTGGTAAGTACAGGCTGTTTCTTATGATTCATGAATCACGTGTTACTAATCAAAATCCAGCCCCAGACGTCATGGTGGATGGACTGTTGTCCCGAGTATGTGCACATGAGTGAGCTTGGTGGATACCAGATTTGTGGAGCCGAAGCTGGAGGAAGGTGAGACGCACTTAGGGCAGTTGCACAGTTACACCTGTCACAAAACCAACCTCTACAGACCCACCCTGCACTTTACGTCACCCTGGTGTGGTTCAGTGCAGAGCACAGCAATCCATCGACTTGACTGTTATGATCACCATCATCATCAATCGTATTTATTGAGCGCTTACTGTGTGCAGAGCACTGTACTAAGCGCTTGGGAAGTACAAATTGGCAACATATAGAGACAGTCCCTACCCAACAGTGGGCTCACAGACTAAAAGGGGGAGACAAAACCAAACATACTAACAAAATAAAATAAATAATATAAATATGATGAACTGCCCCCTCCAACTACTGTGTGACTAAAGAACCACATAGAATTTCAGTCACATGAATATGTCTGACTCTCCCAATTACCACCTCCAAGCACCCGTTTATGCCATCCATAGGGCCTGAAACTCCCTTCCTCCCCATAACTGCCAGACCTCAGCCCTCCTCATTTCCTAATGCTCCACTTCTACCAATGAGTCCTCCCCGATTAATTCAGCAGCCCAATTCTTATCAACTCTTCAGCCACCTCTTGCCCCTATGTATTTTTTCTTTCTACTTTCTTTCAATGGCATTCAAGTGCCTTCTGTATGCTTGGAAAAGTACAATACAATAAAGTTGGTAGAAACGATCCCCACCCATACAGAGTTCAGTCATTATCTCTGGCCGCCCCAGAACTTGTGTCTGTGTATATTTGATATTTCGGTGTCTATGTCCCCCATTAGACTAGGGCAGGAAACACGTCTTCTGCTTCTGTTTTCTTCTATCCCACCACTGGCCTTTTACCCACATCCCTCCTCCGACCTGGAACTACCTTCTGCTCCACAGACATCGGACCAGCACTTTCTCCACTTTCAAAACCGTATTAAGGTCAAAGCCTTATTAAGCTCTTTCCCCACCAACTCCATCTCCCTTCTGCGTCATCTATGCATTTGGATCTGTACCTTTTGCACATTCGTTGTTCTCCTCACCCTCAGCCCCACAGCGCTTAAGAACATTTCTGTCAGTTATTTTTTTAATAATAATAATGATAATAATAATGGCATTTATTAAGCGCTTACCATGTGCAAAGCACTGTTCTAAGCGCTGGGGAGAGTACAAGGTGATCAGGTTGACCCACGGGGGCTCACAGTCTTAATCCCCATTTTACAGAGGAGGAAACTGAGGCACAGAGGAGTTAAGTGACTTGCCCAAGGTCACAAAGCTAACAAGAGGGAGAGCCGGGATTTGAACCCATGACTTCTGACTCCAAAGCCCGTGCTCTTTCCACTGAGTTACGCCTGCCTCCTCGCCTGAGATCTCAGGCCTGCACTCTTTCCACTTTTTTGCCCTCGAGACTGTAACCTCACTGTGGGCAGGGAACATGTCCGTCAACTCTGTTGTGTTGTACTCTCCCAAACGCTTAGTGCAGTGCTCTGCCCACAGTTAGGCTTAATAAATCTTCCTGATACGTGGCAGATTGCACTCAGTAGGCACGCAATAATAATAATAATAATAATAATAATAATAATAATAATAATGGCATTTGTTAAGTGCTTACTATGTGCAAAGCACTGTTCTAAGCGCTGGAGGGGGATACAATCAATCAATCAATCGTATTTATTGAGCGCTTACTGTGTGCAGAGCACTGTACTAAGTGCTTGGGATGTACAAGCTGGCAACATCTAGAGACAGTCCCTACCCAACAGTCTAGCAGGGGGAGACAGAGAACAAAACCAAACATAGTAACAAAATAAAATAAATAGAATAGATAGGTACAAGTAAAATAAATAAATAGAGTAATAAGTAAAATAAATAGAGTAATAGTTATTTATATTAATAATAATAATAATGGCATTTATTAAGCACTTACTATGTGCAAAGCACTGTTCTAAGCGCTAGGGAGAGTACAAGGTGATCAGGTTGTCCCACGGGGGGCTCACAGCCTTAATCCCCATTTTACAGATGAGGTAACTGAGGCACAGAGAAGTTAAGTGACTTGCCCAAGGTCACACAGCTGACAATTGGTGGAGCTGGGATCAGAACCCATGACCTCTGACTCCCAAGCCCGTGCTCTTTCCATTGAGCCACGCTGCTTCTCAAAAAATACTGTTGTTACCCCACTTTCTTTTTCCCACCTGGATTCTTAAGGAATCTTTTACTTGTGGCCTCAGTCAAGGATAGTGTCTTCAAAACTCATCAACTATGCTCTGTGTTCCTTTCCTTCACATGATCCAAGGTCTCCTTCCCCATTGCATATCTTTCTTATTCTATCTGCTGGGAGTTGGAGGGCAGGATCCCCTATTTTGGACGGCTTTCACCCCTACATTTCTCTGTCAGTCCAAACCCAACAACCCCAGCTTCTTCCCTTCCATTGAAACCCCCACCTTTTTGAAAAGAGCCATCCCCGACAGGGAGGCTGATTTCCTAATAAATGCTGTTTTCATCACTGCTGATATGTTGTATGTATTTTAATGTTATGCTTTTCATTTTGTGCAGCCCAAGGTGACTGCAAATTGTTGGGTGCAGTTTCCCAAGTGAAGTTGGTTATCAAAATCTGTGGGTATCCCAAACGAGGTGGCAGACAACATTTTTCACTGTTTAGGCAGAGATGCTTAATAATAATAATAATAATTATGGTGCTTGTTAAGAGATTACCACGTGCCAAGCACTAGTCTAAGCACTGGTGTAGATTCAAGTTAATCAGGTTGGACAAAGTGCCTGTCCCATGTGGGGCTCACAGTTTTACCTGTAAGTGTTCAATACGATGTCATCTTTCAGGAAGATTTAAAAAATTGCTCTGAAAGTAGTGTCTGACTCTCTCCGACAGCAGTGCCTTCAGGGCTTGGGATAACCAGTTTTTCAACTTTAGGCCTGACAACAGGGAGGAAACGGCATATAAAGGCAGGATGGGAACTAGAGAAACCTTCTTCTCACAGGAAGCCTGAACAGCAGCTTGTCTCTCCAATAACAAGGTAACTTGGCCGCCTGTCTCACGCCTTTTCTTGGGCTCTGCGCTGGGATGATTACACTGAAACTGAGTTGGTCGGTTGGTTTCTGCAGATAGAGATTTGGGGGATTTGAAGGGCAGTAGCATCTGAGACGGAAGCTCTCAGGTGTTGATTCCTTGCGGAAAGACAGAATGAAAGGTATTTCTTAACCACAGGTGGAGAAATACGGAGTAAAATACAGTCCTCTAGCCTGTAAGCTTGTGGTGGGCAGGAATTATGTCTACCAACTCTGTTGTATTGGACTCTCCCAAGTGCTTAATACCTGTATATATGTATATATGTTTGTACATATTTATTACTCTATTTATTTTACTTGTACATATCTATTCTATTTTATTTTGTTAGTATGTTTGGTTTTGTTCTCTGTCTCCCCCTTTTAGACTGTGAGCCCACTATTGGGTAGGGACTGTCTCTAGATGTTGCCAAATTGTACTTCCCAAGCGCTTAGTACAGTGCTCTGCGCACAGTAAGCGCTCAATAAATACGATTGATGATGATGATGCCCTGCAAACAGTAAATGATCAACCAATGCTATCGATTGGTTGATTAAAAATAGAAAAGACTTTGTGTCTCAAATGAAAACCAGGTATGTCTGTGTCTATTTTATCTTAATGTCGATATGGTTTATGATCCCTGCAACTCATTCAGCTCTGAACTATTGCTGCCATTGCTTGTGGGGGGAAGGGGAGGGAGGGAATTCTCCCTCCTCCCCCTCCCCATCCCCCCCGCCTTACCTCCTTCCCCTCCCCACAGCACCTGTATATATGTTTATATGTATTTATTACTCTTTATTTTATTTGTACATATTTATTCTATTTATTGTATTTTGTTAATATGTTTTGTTTCGTTGTCTGTCTCCCCCGTCTAGACTGTGAGCCCACTGTTAGGTAGGGACCATCTCTATATGGTGCCAACTTGTACTTCCCAAGTGCTCAGTACAGTACGTGCTCAATAAATACGATTGAATGAATGAATGAATGAGTACCAATCCAGGAACTAAAAATGCAACTCTTCATTTCCCGCTGTGGGTTATGTACATTCGGATAGTTCTGTGCGGGACTGGTGGCTGCCACTCCTGGAAACTCTTGCACAAGGAGAAATGGGGGTGGTGCTGACAACGGCCGGGGCCTAGAGGAGCAGGATGTAGCAGTTTGTAAACCAGATCGCTCCGGGCTGAATCCAGTCTGGGTGTCTCTTGACTCTCGACTCCCTGTGATGATGAAATCTGTCTGGAGGCTGCAAGCCACAGCCTTTGGCAGAGCGTATGGTAGACAAATCATTCTGGGGGCTGGCTTCCTGATCACTTCGATATTATTATCCATAAAGGAATCTCCCTCCTTCTCCGAGACAACCTCTAGAAGATGGAGGGAGGATCGCAGAACTGTGAGGGCACGTAGAACGGTAACGATGGTATCTGTAAGCGCTTACTCTTGCGTCAAGCACTGTTCAACGCTGGGGTAGATACAAGCTGAGCAGGTTGGACACAATCCCTGTCCCACCTGGGGCTCACAGTCTTAAAGCCCCGTTTTACAGATGAAGTAACTGAGGCACAGAGAAGTTAAGTAACTTGCCCAAGGCCACACAGCAGACAAGTGGTGGAGCCGGGATTGGAACTCCCAAGCCCGTGCTTTATCTACTAGGCCGTGCTGAGTGGTCCCCTCTTCACAGTGACAACAAGCTAGCCACGTGGAGGGAGGCTGGAGAAGGAGAGAGGGAGAAGAGAGTGAGAAGAAGTTTGGGTTATCAATCAACCATATTTATTGAGCCACTACTGAGTGCAGAGCACTGCAATAAGCACTTGGGAAAGTAATAATAATGATAATAATAATAATGATGGCATTTGTTAAGCACTTACTATGTGCCGAGCACTGTTCTAAGCACTGGGGTAGATACAAGGTGATTCATTCATTCATTCAAATGTATTTATTGAGTGCTTACTGTGTGCAGCGCACAGTACTAAGGGCAGCGCTTAGAACAGTGCTCTGCACATAGTAAGCTCTTAATAAATGTCATCATTATTATTATTATTATTATTACAAGTTGGCAACATACAGAGACAGTCCCTACCCACCAAAGGGCTCACAGTCTAGAAGGGGGAGACAGACAACAAAACAAAACATGTAGACAGGCGTCAAAATCGTCAGAACAAATGGAATTAAAGCCATAGGCACATCATTTACAAAATAAATAGAATAGTAAATATGTACAAGTAAAATAAAGTAATAAATCTGTACAAATATATACGAGTGCTGCGGGAAGGGGAAGGAGGTAGTGTGGGGGGCATGGGGAGGAGGGGAAGAAAAAGGAGGAGGGAAGGCCTCCCGGAGGAGGTGACCTCTCAGTAGGGCTTTGAAGGGAGGAAGAGATCAACTGCAGTGTGGGAACACAGTCCGGTTAACTGAACATTGGTCACACAAACTCAGCTACTTGGGGGGCCAGCACCAGATGTTGAAACTTTAGTTCCATTCAATCGTTTTTATTGAGCGCTTACTGTTATTAATCAGATTGGCAGGACACCTTTGTGCCTAGGTTTGGTTGCCCAGTGCAGTCCTTCTAGGATTCCCCAAAGAGACCCCAAGGTAATGGCATGTAGCTTGACTTTCTTAGCTCTGTACCTACCACGGGCTCTCAGGTGAGGATTTAAACCTATTCTGATCACTGTAAACACTTACTGCTGGGTGGATCCTTACCCACAGGGGACCAATTAGCTAAGATTACTCTGGCATTAAGGGATATAAAAAATGCCTCTAAATTAACATGCAAATGAACATTCACAATACGTAGCTATTCACGTAGCTTTTTTTCAAGGAGCTTTAACTTCATTTTTAATGAAATAAATTTTCCATCATCACCGCTCTCTACTTTTATCAACAACGTGAAAACACGGCTTCAAAAATCAGGTTGTCCCACGTGGGGCTCACAACACAACAGTTTTAGTGGTCGCCTTCCCTGCCCACAACGAGTTTACAGCCTAGAGGGGGAAGGAGTGGAAAGAGTGTTGGCCTTGGAGTCAGAAGACCTGGGTTCTAATTCCTGCTCTGCCAGTTGCCTGTTGTGTGTGCCCTTGGGCGAGTCACTTAACTTCTCTGTGCCTCAGTTCAATCATCCATAAAGTGGAGATTCATTACCCATTCTTCCTCCCTCTCAGACTATGAGCCCTGTGATGAAGGATAGGGGCTGTGTCCAATCCAATTATTTTGTATCTTCCCCCAGGGCTTAGTACAGGGTTTGCACATAGTAAGCACTTAAAAATGCCACTTTCATTGTTAGCAGGGAAGGGGGAAAGGCCCACCTAGAGAAGGCACAAACAGGCATCTGAGCCCAAAGATCTAATGTCCACTGGATATGCCCTGGATTTATTCTTCGAGGGAAGAATTACTTGGCTTCCCAGAGGATAAATCAAACACTGACACTGGCTACTAAGGGAAGATATGAAATCCCCATCCCTGGAGATCTCTAAAAAAAGGGTACAATCATCCTGAAGGTTTCAGTGTTTGACTGGCAGAAAGGTTCTGGACCAAATGAAGTCTCCCTCAGCTTGATGTGGGTAGGGAATGTGTCATTTTGTTGTGCCGTACTCTCCCGAGCACTTTGTACAGTGCTCTGCCTACAGTAAAGTGCTCAATAAATATGATTGATTGATTGATATATTATTCTGCAACTTTGAATGACAGGATTCAGAATTCCACATTAAACACATTCTTTATTGGGGTTTGGACACTCTGACACCCCTCTGGCACCTTATCAAAGGTGGAAGTGTCCTCCCATCCTTACCTAGAGGCACGAAGTATCAGATGAGGGTGCCAGCCACCCGGCGGGTTAAAATTGTCCTTTAGCTCGTTTAACAAAACTGCCTCTGGTGTGGGGAGCAGGGGACCCCAACTCTTAGATTTGCCTGGCATATGAGCTGTGCACCAGCTATAAGGAGAAATTGCTGCTAACAAATACAGGGTGCCAGGACTTGTTTGGCTTCATCATTATCATCATCAATCGTATTTATTGAGTGCTTACTGTGTGCAGATCACTGTGCTAAGCACTTGGGAAGTATAAGTTAGCAACATATAGAGATAGTCCCTACCCAACAGTGGGCTCACAGTCTAAAAGGGGGAGACAGAGAACAAAACCAAACATACTAACAAAATAAAATAAATAGAATAGATATGTACAAGTAAAATAAATAAATAAGTAGAGTAATAAATATTTACGAATATGTTTGGCTTATAGTGCAAAGTGATATTTGCCCAGGTAACCAGGACAGTAAGAGGCTACAACGTGGACACCCCATCTAACGTATGGGTGCGATTGGTGGGGTGTGATTGGGGTAGGGTAAAAATGAGGAGAGGTGGGCAGAGGGCAGGGAACGAAGAAGGATGCTAGCCCATAATGCCTGTTCTGCAAGACTTCTGCAGTAACCTGACAGTGGAAAGTTTAACGTCAAACAGAATCCAAAGGCCGCTTCTTCTTTACATATTATTCCCCCTGGGATCTTCTCTTTATAGGTCACGCTCCAGCCCCAGGGAATCTCTGACGAGATGGCATCTGTTCTCAAGTGTGAGTTGCTTTGGCTAGTGTCCTGCTGATGGATGTTTTTCAAACACATATTTTGGGGGTTACTGAACTCCCCTAGCAAAGGGAGCTATCTTGGCATTGAACTATATAAAGACTTGGAGTTTCTGAGGTTGTTGGTTGAGAATTTGGCAAAGAAAGAATAAAGAAGACAGAATCTCACGGTGGCTTTTAAAAAATATTTGATTTTACATTTTTGCGGGTGATGCTGGAAGAAGGAATGAAGTAAACACTCATGCAGTATGCATGGTGGGGAAAGAAGGGTCTGGGACCTCTTAAAAGAAAAAGATTGCCTGTTAAAATCCAAAATATGACCTGATCTCAAACCCTCTTACATACATGCCTAATGCAATGTTCTATGTTGGGAATCCAAGCTTTTTCCTGAGAATGATAACTGTTACCTAAATGGCCTATTACAAACCAAAATCACATCTAGAAAGACCCCAGATATCATAATGACTTGTAAAGTGGATAGGCTAGTTGCTGCCTGGAGGAAATCAACGATTTTGTTCTCATTCGGCCTGGTTCTGCTGTTGTCCCTACTTTGGGTCTAATTTCTGTCTTCACCCTATCCTACAGGGTTTGGAAAAGATGATGACAAGGATAAACAGAAGGAAAAGGAACAAGGGAAAGTGAAGCAAGATGAGGGCCAGAAAAAGAAAGACAAGGAAAAGGTAAAGCAGCCATTCAGACTTTGTGTGATGCTCTCTTTTTTCTGTTTGGAATAGGAAAACCTGGGATCAGAATTGCTTCATTAACACCAAACCCATCTCCCCAACCATTCTCACCTTTTACCCTAGTGAAATACTCAAGAAATCCTTTCCTCTCCTTGGAATGATTGATGTTACACTGAGTCTGGAAGAAATAGGGTCAACATTTTCATTGCATCTTTCTGTATTAGCATTTTCTTCCCAAGATCATTTCTGCCAGTCACATCCACGTAGGGTACTTTCTTGGTAGAGAGCAAATTAGAGTTGCTATTTCTCACACAATCCATACGAACTCCACACTGAATCTGGATGTGGGAGGAAACTGAGGCCTTCCAGGGCTTTGCGAGGCCATTGGGTGGACAGGTCTACTTGCCGGGGGATGACCTCTCCCCTTCTTGTCTGGCCCCACAGGGAGATGGGAGCAGTGACAGCAGTAGCAGCGGCAGCGACAGCGATTTGGAAAAGGTAACCGTGTGAGGGATGGAGCTGAGCCCCTCAGATGAAGTTCAGTTTTCCTTTGTTCTGCAACTGTGGGGACAGGTTGGGGCTGCTGCTTTAGGACAGCAAATTCTACCCTCCTTTTCCAACCCCGGGGAAAGCTGGGCATGGGGGAAGTGGGAGAGGAGTCTGGAGCTCTGGGCTCTAATCCCTGCTCTGCCACTTGCCTGCTGTGTGACCTTGGGCAAGTCGCCTAACTCCTCTGTGCCTCCGTTTTCTTAAAATTCTGTAAAATGGGGATTAAATACCTGTTCTTCCTGCTGGTCTTACAATGGGAGCCCCAACAGATTCTGTGTCTGATCTGATTGTGGTGTACTGTATCTACCCCAGTGTTAAGCACTGTTCTCGGCACTCCCCAAATTATTATTATTCCCAACTTGCAATATAGTGCTCTGTACACAGCAAACGCTCAATAAATACCATTGATTGACTGCTCAAGGCTAGTTGAAAGGCTTGACCTGAGGAGACCCAGGTATTCTCCGAGGGTCCACTTTGCCTGGCCTTCTGTAGTCTTGTCTGCTTCTAGAGAAGCAGTGTGGCTTAGTGGAAAGAGCACGGGCTTGGGAGTCAGAGGTTGTGGGTTCTAATCCCGCCTCTGCCACTTGTCAACTGTGTGACTTTGGGCAAGTCACTTAACTTCTCTGTGCCTCAGTTACCTCATCTGTAAAATGAGGATGAAGCCTGTGAGCCCCACGTGGGACAACCTGATTACCTTGTATCAACCCCAGTGCTTAGAACCGCGCTTGGCACATAATAAGCACTTAACAAATACCATCGTTATTATTATTATTGTCCATATAGCTCTTAATTTCCTTCCTCAGAGCACCCATAGCTATCCAGGGAGCACCCTGGTATTTGGGGTCTGGAAGCAGTTTCACTCCACTTCCATCCTGCCTGCTAGCGACTCACAGGCTCTTGGTTTTCATTTTCCCTTTGGGCAGGATCCGGAGCGAAAGAAGAACAAGAAGACCAAGACCAAGAAGAAGAGTCATAACTAACTGCAAAAACCAGAGTTGTGAGCTTCCTACTGAGAGAGGAGTAGGGGTGGAGGGGGGTATGGGAGAGGAGAGGTTAGAGGGGATGGAGAAGAAACTGGCTACTTGGATTACAATAAAGTTGGCCCCAAATCTCAATGGCAACTAGTTTTATTTTTGGTAACTGATTTCTCCCTTCCCCCTGAAGATCCCGCCACTATTGCCCAGGTGACAGAGTCCCGTGATTTCCTCCTGCCTCACTCACAGCTGGATGAAGAGAGAAAAGTGACAAAAAGACACCTCCCAACTCCGCAGCACATATGGTACATGTCTGCCATTTATTAATTTATATTAATGATGTCTGTCTCCCCCTCTAGACTGTAAGCTTGTCGTGAGCAGGATATGTGTCAGTTTAGTATTGTATTGCACTCTCCCAAGTTCTGTCTCAGGGTCGCACCTGGAGAGTTTCCAGTATCCTACCAATCTTGACTGTGGGAGGTAGAGTCAAGCAGAGGTCTACCCGTTCCTCGTTTGGGCAGTGGCTAGCAAGTAGAAGGCAATCTGCTACAAGTCAAAACTCACCTGTGCTGTGCAGCAGAGGCACGGGAGAGAGTCGAGGGTGGAGACTGGAGTTTACTTCGCGGAAGGAGGCAACGGTAAACCACTTCCAGATTTTTACCAAGAAAACTCTACGGATCCATTACAAGAATGATTGCAGATGGAGGTGGGGCGTTCTAGGGGAGATGTGTCCATGGTGTTGCTATGGGTCGGAGACGACTCAACGGCATAAGACAAGACTCTCTCAAGTCTATTTATTTGTTTTACTTGTACATATTCTATTTATTTTATTTTGTTAATATGTTTTGTTTTGTTCTCTGTCTCCCCCTTCTAGACTGTGAGGCCACTGTTGGGCAGGGACTGTCTCTACATGTTGCCAACTTGTACTTCCCAAGCGCTTAATACAGTGCTATGCACATAGTAAGCGCTCAATAAATACGATTGAATGAATGAATGAATGAAAGTACTTAGTACAGTACTGTGCACACAGTAAGCACTCAATAAATACAGTTGACTGACTGAGGTTAAATGTTTTGGCAGCCTCCGGCCCCGAACCCGGGACTCCAGTTCTGCCAATAGGGTCCTCCACAAGGAATTACTCTCCTGCTCTACTTGATCAATTCAAATAATTCTCTCCCTAGAGTGGGGCTCCTCAGCTCCTTCTAGCGAGGACCTCTTTGACACCTGATGGAGAACAGTGCTTGGCACATAGTAAGCCCTTAACAAATACCATCATTATTATTCTGAGCCCTCCAACCTGCGTTTCCACCGTTGTCTAGAAACTAGGGATCAGCGTTCACCCTCCTTGTTTTTCCCCAGGTTATTGTACCTGTTTCTCTTCCCTTCTCTGTCGGGGTTAAAGGCAGTGGAGATCGGAAGGGGAAGCAGAAGTGCTGCAGGAAGGCCACAGAGCTCCTCTGAGGCGAGTGGAGTTCAGGAACTGGCCTCTTCGCCCAACTGTTAGAGCCATCTGCCAGTTTAAACCAAGCTCTGCTCTCCACACATCCCTCAGCCAGTTAGCATAAAACTGTGAGCTCCTTATGGACATATGCCCAAAAATCTCCAGTGGCTACCAATCAATCTGCGCATCAGGCAGAAACTCCTCACCCTGGGCTTCAAGGCTGTCCATCCCCTCGCCCCCTCCTACCTCACCTCCCTTCTCTCCTTCTCCAGCCCAGCCCGCACCCTCCGCTCCTCCGCCGCTAATCTCCTCACCGTTAGGCCTCGTTCTCGCCTGTCCCGCCGTCGACCCCCGGCCCACGTCTTCCCCCGGGCCTGGAATGCCCTCCCTCTGCCCATCCGCCAAGCTAGCTCTTCTACCTCCCTTCAAGGCCCTACTGAGAGCTCACCTCCTCCAGGAGGCCTTCCCAGACTGAGCCCCCTCCTTCCTCTCCCCCTCGTCCCCCTCTCCATGCCCCCTGTCTTTCCTCCTTCCCTTCCCCACAGCACCTGTATATATGTATATATGTTTGTACATATTTATTACTCTATTTATTTATTTTACTTGTACCTATCTATTCTACTTATTTTATTTTGTTAATATGTTTGGTTTTGTTCTCTGTCTCCCCCTTCTAGACTGTGAGCCCACTGTTGGGTAGGGACTGTCTCTACATGTTGCCAACTTGTACTTCCCAAGCACTTAGTACAGTGCTCTGCACACAGTAAGCGCTCAATAAATACGATTGATTGATTGATTGACAGGGAACATGTCTGCCAACTCTGTTATGTTGTACTCCCTCAAGTGCTTAGTACTGTCCTCTAAACAAAGTAAGCACTCACTAAATACATTTGATTGGTTAAATGGAATCGAATGGGTTTTAATTCATTCATTCAATCATATTTACTGAGCACTTACTGTGCAGAGCACTGTACTAAGCGCTTGGAGAGTGCCGTTCCCTTCTCTGAGTCTCCAGGCTTTTACACATTCCCTACTTTTTCTCTCTCAAATATTCATTCATTCAATCATATTTATTGAGCACTTACTGGGTGCAGAGCACTGTACTAAGCGCTTGGGAAAGTACAATACAACAATAAACAGTGATATTCCCTGCCCACAATGAGCTTACATTCTACAGGCAGGGGAGATAGACATCAATGCAAATAAATAAAATTACAGATATATACATAAATGCTGTGGGCTACGGAAGATGAGGAAAAGTGGGGCTTAATCTGGGAAGGCCTCCTGGAAGAGATGTGCCTTTGAAAAGGCTTTGAAGGGGAGAGAGGGTAATTGTGTGTCTATACCAGACTCCTCTTGTTCCTTACTCAACCTCTTTTGACTCCTAGTCATTCATTCAATCGTATTTATTGAGCACTTACTGTGTGCAGAGCACTGTACTAAGTGCTTGGGAAGTACAATCAATCAATCAATCAATCATATTTATTGAGCGCTTACTGTGTGCAGAGCACTGTACTAAGCGCTTGGGAAGTACAATCAATCAATCAGTCATATTTATTGAGCGCTTAGTGTGTGCAGACCACTGTACTAAGCGCTTGGGAAGTACAAGTTGGCAACATATAGAGATGGTCCCTACCCAACAACGGGCTCACAGTCTAGAAAGCGGGAGACAGACAACAAAACAAAACAAGTTGACAGGCACCTCTGCACACAGAAAGCGCTCAATAAATATGAGTGAATCAATCAATCAATATAAATAAATAGAATTATATATGCACATCATTAATAATAATAATGGCATTTATTAAGCGCTAACTAGGTGCAAAACACTGTTCTAAGCGCTGGGGAGGTTACAAGGTGATCAGGCTGTCCCACAGAGGGCTCACAGCCTTAATCTCCATTTTCCAGATGAAGTAACTGAGGCACAGAGAAGTTAAATGATTTGCCCAAAGTCACACAGCTGACAGGTGGCCGAGCCGGAATTTGAACCCGCGGCCTCCGACTCCAAAGCCCGGGCTCTTTCCACTGAGCCACGCTGCTTCACTTTCCACTCCCTAAGGCTCTTCTGCCTCTAAAAACCACGCAGAAAATGGTCATGTTTTCTCAGAACTCACGAAGGCACATAGAGGAAATAGATTTAGGCAGCGTTAAAAAAGGCATATAACTCCATCTCGTGGCTGCCTCTAATAACAGTAGATGTTATAAGAGTAGGTGTTTCCTTTTGCTCAAGACTGCCCTTAGAAAACTTCAATGTGGGTTTAATCCTGTACAATCTGGAAGATTAAAAAGGCACCGGGCGACCAACGTTAGAGTGTTTGCGATGATCCCTGTTCCACCACAAGTCTGCTGTGTGACCTCGGGCAAGTCACTTAACTTCTCTGACCCTCAGTTACCTCATCTGTAAAAATGGGGATTAAGACTGTGAGCCCCACCTGGGACAACTTGATCACATTGTATCCCCCCCAGCGCTTAGAACAGTGCTTTGCACATAGTAAGCGCTTAACAAATGCCATCATTATTATTATTCAGGTGACTCAGTCTCAGCTATGGGAATCTTGCGTCCACTAATGCGTGCTGACATTCGTTTACCCAGATTTAATTAAATTGGACAGACAGAATGAGTAACTTGAGAGAAACTCCTGACGACAAACAGATGCTGTTAATAGGATTTCTACATGTAAACAGCGGCAGAGCTGGAAGCCTGGGACACTTTGCCCAAGTATCACTGTTTCTTTTCCCCCAGATCGATTTTACATCACTGTAAAATGCTCGTAGCATTTTCACATGTTTTACTTGTCTTACGCCGTCGAGTCGTTTCCGACCCATAGCGACGCCACGGAAACGTGGCTCAGTGGAAAGAGCCCGGGCTTTGGAGTCAGAGGTCAGGGGTTCAAATCCTGGCTCCGCCAACTGTCAGCTGTATGACTTTGGGCAAGTCACTTAACTTCTCTCGGCCTCATTTACCTCATCTGGAAAATGGGGATTAAAACTGTGAGCCCCCCCATGGGACAACCTGATTACCTTGAATAATAATAATAATAATAATGGCATTTATTAAGCGCTTACTATGAAACCTCCCCAGCGCTTAGAACAGTGCTTTACACATAGTAAGCGCTTAACAAATACCATCATCATCATCATCAAACATCTCTCCCAGAAAGTCCCGCTCTCCATCTGCAATCGTTCTGGTAGTGTCTCCTTAGAGTTTTCTTGGTAAAAATACAGAAGTGGTTTACCATTGCATTCTTTGGCGCAGTAAACTTGAGTCTCCCCCCTCGACTCCCTCCCAAGCCGCCACTGCCCAGCACGGGTGAGTTTTGACTTGTAGCAGATATTGTCTTCCGCTCGCTAGCCACTGGGAAACCTGGGAATTAATTGGGAATTCCTCTGCTTGGCTCTCCCCCCGGGAACCGAGACTGGTAAACTATTGGAAACTCTCCAGTTGCCACCCTGAGAGGTGACTTTGCGTATAGTAAGTTCCAAATACATGCTATACTTACTACTGCAAAGTGGCAGGTCGCAGATTAGAACCCAGGACCTCTGACTCCCAGGGCCGTGCTCTTTCCATTGGCCTGCAGTGCTTCTCAATTGAATGAGATCCCAGTTGAGGTAGATGTACAACTTTGAACCAGAGACTTGAGATCTTATTATATTCATTTCCCCTTCCCCTGCTTGTGAGCCTACACCTCACCTAACCCAAAAGATGGATTTTTTTTGCATTCACCTCTGGCCATTTGTCAAGTTTTAATGAAACAGATTAAAACAGCTACACATACACAAATACACTATTGTTAATGATTGATAACACTCTAGACTGTAAACTTGTTGTGGACAGGGAGCGTGTATTGTTCTCTCCCAAGCCTTTAGTACAATGAACAAATACTATTGATTGATCGATTAATGATGATCTAAATATCTCTAATGCCTTCCTCCACCACTCACTATGTGACAGCTACTTGGACAGGAATGAGAAAAATTCTGGGACAGAAATACAGCCGTAGAAAACCGATATGCTTCATGGGTGGAGAGGAAGCAGGAAGGGAGAGGAGAAACAATACTACCATGGTTATTTAAGCTGCTTGACTCACGCATATCCTTTGTCTACAGTTAATGTAAAAAGTCAGTTGGTCTTGCCTTCTGTGCATTGTAAGTTGGGAAGCTTAGAAAGCCTTTGAGCCCCACAGGCGATGGCTGGAGAGACTCATTTTCAAAGGAGACTCAGAGGGTGATGATAATTTACCCTTCCTTCTCTGCACTTGAGAGATGTATTGTTTCACACAAAGCATTCCAAAGGAAGCCAGTCCCAGGAGGGGTTACTCATTCCCGATAGCCAGGCTTTATCAACATTTCCAATTGTAAACTGGTTTTTTAGGTTCTGAACACCGGCTTTGTACAGCTCTTTTTTTCCAAAACAAGCTCACATCAATGATCTCACTTTTTTATGGTATTTGTTGAATTCTTACTATGTGCTGGGCACCATTCTAAGTGCTGGGGTACGTGCAAATTAGCCAGGTTGGACACAGTCCGTGTCCCATATAGGGCTCACAATTGTAATACCCATTTTACAGATGAGGCACAGAGATGTGAAGTGACTTACCCAAAGTCACACAGCAGACAAATAGCGGAGCCAGGATTAGAACCCAAGGTTTTTTTTACTTCCAGGCCTGAGCTCTATCCACTAGGCCATGCTGCTTCTCATTTGTCCTCAAAACATCCCTATGAGCTGTTATTTTACATGCTAAGAAATGGAGGCCCAAAGAGGTACAAAGTGCTGTCTGACAATCAGTAAGTCAATTGCATTTATCGAATGCCCATACAAAGCACTTGGGAGAGTACAATACAACAATAAACAGACACATCCCCTGCCCACAATGAGCTTACAGTCTAGAATGGGAGACAGGCATTAATATAAATAAATTACAGATATGTACGTAAATGCTATGGGGCTGGAATGGCCCGGGGTGGGGGGATGAATAAAGGGAGCTAGTCAGGGTGATGCAGAAGGGAGTGGAAAAAGAGGACATAAAGTCGGGGAAGGCCTCTTGGAGGAGATGTGCTTTCAATAAGGCTTTGAAGTGGGGAAGACTAATCGTCAGTCGGATATGAAGTGGGAGGGTATTCCAGGCAAGAGGCAGGACAGGTCAGCAGTGAGAAAGACAAGCTCAAAGTACAGTGAGTCGGGTGGCATTAGAGAAATGAAGTGCTGGGTTGTAGGAGAGTCGCCAGGTGAAGTAGGAGGGGGCAAGGCCCCAAACCAGCCATAGCACATGATTATTGGTTCCTCTAAAAGAGATCTCCAGGGAGAAGAAATTGAGCCCCACTACAGCTTCCCTCTTCCTTACAATCTCCCTTGACCTCCAGGAATTCGAACTCTTTCCTGCCGTAACTTTAGCCCAGTTTCTTTCCCCCCTTTCGGAAAACTCACAGTGTAGCGTGGGGTTAAGATACTGTCTCTGCCTTATTAGCCCTTTCAATCTCCTTGCCCTGTTTCCTTCCTAAATTTAGAAAGCCAGGTAGTCTCCTCCTCGCTTCTTGGAATCCCTTTAGGGATCAGACTAGGGAGAGAGGTTATGGAATCTCCAGTCATAGAAATTTGTGAAAAAGTAGGCTGGTCCAACCATTCACCAGCTTGGAGGCAGGAGTCTAGACCATATGACCTGTGCACCCAGTAAGTGATCAGTAAATGCTATTGATGGTAATAATAATAATAATAATAATAATAATAATAATAATGGCATTTATTAAGCACCTACTATGTGCAGAGCACTGTTCTAAGTGCTGGGGGGATACAAGGAGATCAAGTTGCCCCACGTTGGGGCTCACAGTGATGATGATGATAATGACTCATTAATGATGAATATTAAACAACACATCTATGGCCTCAGCTTCTCTCCCCCCCACCCTCACCCCCCCCACCTCCTTCCCCTCACCACAGCATGCGTTCATTCATTCATTCCATCGTATTCATTCATTCATTCATTCATTCCATCATATTCATTCATTCATTCCATCGTACTTATTCATGCATTCATTCATTCAATCGTATTCATTCATTCATTCCATCGTATTGATTCATACATTCATTCATTCCATCGTATTGATTCATACATTCATTCATTCAATCGTATTCATTCATTCCATCGTATTGATTCATGCATTCATTCACTCATTCCATCGTATTTATTGAGCGCTTCCTGTGTGCAGAGCACTGGACTCTCTCCTCCCCCTCTCCATCCCC
The DNA here is from genome assembly GCF_015852505.1 of Tachyglossus aculeatus. NCBI lineage: Eukaryota > Metazoa > Chordata > Mammalia > Monotremata > Tachyglossidae > Tachyglossus > Tachyglossus aculeatus. Next base: position 35,064,744 of record NC_052101.1, read on the forward strand.
CCCCCGCCTTACCTCCTTCCCTTCCCCACAGCACCTGTATATATGTATATATGTTTGTACGTATTTATTTATTTATTTATTTTACTTGTACATATCCTATGTATTTTATTTTGTTAATATGTTTGGTTTTGTTCTCTGTCTCCCCCTTCTAGACTGTTAGCCCACTGTTGGGTAGGGACCGTCTCCATATGTTGCCGACTTGTACTTCCCAAGCGCTTAGTCCAGTGCTCTGCACATAGTAAGCGCTCAATAAATACGATTGAATGAATGAGCATCTCAGGGCTGAGGTGGAGGACTATGTGTGGCAAGTCTGCCCAGGAAACAAATGAACCTCTTCACCCTGAACCAAAACACCCTCTGGCTTTACGAGTGCAGGAAAACTGAGAAAGGACTTGCATGGATTAAATTAAGGGATAATGAACAATAGCAAAAGCGTTGTCATCCGTTACAAGCCAAATGTAAGTGATTTAAACTTATTTGCTGGTATACTTTTTTCTTTTGGCTTCAGGACTTCTTACTCATGGTAAGTAGGCTGCCTTTTCAGCTTCCTTTTCTCCAGAGATATGGGTTCCTGCTGTTTTTCGGCAGCTCTCGCTGAAATATTTTTGCTCGCTCCGTCTTAGCTCTGGGTACACTTTCCAAGCATCGTCGAACAGTATACCCAGCTGCTAGGCCTTTCAAAGGGCTTTGGCTCTCCTGATCTCTAGCAGGTTGGTCAGAGCAATCCTCCCCATTTTACAGATGGAGAGGTAGAGGCACAGGTGGGCCAAGTGATTTGTGTCGGGACAAACAGTGAATCAGAAACAGAGCCGGAATTAGAAATCTGAGCTTAATTTACAGCTCTGCTGGCATTTCTCCCGGGCTACAGACATGATCCCTGAACAGTTGGATTTTTTGTTTTTGCTTTTTAACTTGCTAAGTGCTTACTGTGTGCCAAGCACTGTACTAAGTGCTGGGGTAGATACAAGATAATCGGGTTGGACATAGTCCCTGTCCTACATGGGACTCACAGTCCTGGATGATTTTTATGATGTCATGGAAGAGAACAGTCAAAAGTCTGAAACCTCATTGCTCCACTGATTCAAGTTCAAGGAAAGCTGGATTCAGCCTGATGCTCTGTTAAAGCAATGGTGCTGTACCCACTGGTGCTTCTTATTAACTTTGCTAAGTATTGGGGTTAATAATAACAACAACAACAATAATAATTTTTCAAGTGTTGACTCTGTGCCAAGCATTGTACTAAATGTTTAGGTAGGCACAAGGTAGACTGTAAGCTCATTGTGGGCAGGGGATGTGTCTGTTTATGGTATTGTACTCTCCGAAGCGCTGAGTTCAGTGCCCTGCACACAGAAAGCTCTCAATAAATATAATTGAATAATCAAGTCAGATAAAGTAATAATATATATTTATTATTATCTCATGTAGATTTTCCCAAGGTTTCCTTTATCACAGGGTCCTGGCCTGAAAGAGGCAAGGTACACTGTACTGGTCTACACTGCAATAATGACATTAATAATTGTGATATTTATTCATTCATTGATTCAATCGTATTTATTGAGCACTTACTGCATGCAGAGCACTGTACTAGGCGTTTGGGAAGCACAAGTTGGCAACATCTAAAGACGGTCCCTACCCCTCAGTGGGCTCACATTCTAGAAGGGGCAGACAGACAACAAAACAAAACATGTAGATGAGTGTCAAAGTCGTAAGAACAAATAGAACTAAACCTATATGCACAAATTAATAAGCGCTTATTATGCACTAGGGACTGTACTAAGCACTGGGTTGGGTACAGAGGAGCAACATGGCTCAGTGGAAAGAGCACGGGCTTCGGAGTCAGAGGCCCTGGGTTCAAATCCCGGCTCCACCAATTGTCAGCTGTGTGACTTTGGGCAAGTCACTTAACTTCTCTGGGACTCAGTTCCCTCATCTGTGAAATGGGGATGAAGACTGTGAGCCCCACGTGGGACAACCTGATCACCCTGGATCCCCCCCGGGGCTTACAACAGTGCTTTGCACATAGTAGGCGCTTAACAAATACCTCATCATCATTATTATTATTATTATTATTACAAGGAAATTAGGTTGGACACAGTCCCTGTCCCTTCTTCCTGGCCCACGTTGGGGCAAGCGATGCTCTAGGTACATTGAGGCTTCTCACTGAGCCCGTTGTTGGGTAGGGACCGTCTCTATGTGTTGCCGAATTGTACTTTCCAAGCACTCAGTCCAGTGCTCTGCACACAGTAAGCGCTCAATAAATACGATTGAACGAATGAATGGACCATGCTGTACTGCTGGGTCTGGTTGACACCACCTCACGGGGAAGCCGGCATCTCTGAAATTCAGACCTGCCATTTGGTGCTGAGAAAAGAGCGCGGGAAAGCCGGACTGGGTCGAGACGCAGTTCAGTAGGAATCCTTGATAAACTACGCAAACTCCGGCATTTTTTAAGGTATCTGTTAAGCGCTTACTATGTGCCGGGCACTGTACTAAGCTCTGGGGAAGATACAAGCTGATCAGGTTTTGTAAGGTCCTTGTCCCACAAGGGGCTCATTGTTTTAATCCCCATTTTACAGACGAAGTAACTGAGGCCCAGAGAAGTTAAATTGACTTGCCCAAGGCCACACAGCACACAAGGGGCTCTGGGTAGGGACCGTCTCTATATGTTGCCAACTTGTACTTCCCAAGTGCTTAGTACAGTGCTCTGCACACAGTAAGTGCTCAATAAATCCGATTGAATGAATGAATAAATGACTCCATCCCATAAGGTCATCGGTTCAAATCCCGGCTCTGCCACTTGTCACCTGTGTGACTTTGAGCAAGTCACTTCACTTCTTGGGGCCTCAGTTACCTCCTCTGTAAAATGGGGATTAAGGCAGTGAGCCCCACGTGGGACAACCTGGTCACCTTGTAAATTCCCCAGTGCATAGAACAGTGCTTTGCACATAGTAAGAGCTTAATAAATGCCATTATCATTATTAATAACAACATTATCATCAATAATTTAATTATAATTCAATTAATAATTAATAATGAATTTTAAATTATTAAATTAAATTGTTAATAATTTAATATAATATTGATAATATTAATAATAATGTTGCCAACTTGTACTTCCCAAGCGCTTAGGACAGTGCTCTGCACACAGTAAGCGCTCAATAAATACGATTGATGATGATGATGATATTATTATTACTTCTCCACCCTTCGGCGTGCAGCCGGCCAGCTCCACCTTCCCTGGAAACACACTAAGTGGATTCATCAAGGAAGCCTTAAATTGCAGCAGTAGAGAGTAAACACTCCATTACATTAACCAGTTCAACCGTCAAGTCTCTTTAAACCCAGCGCCCTGGGATACCTCTATTGGGTTAAAAACAACCTGTCAAATCTCTCGGAGTCGTCTCAGCCTCCTGTCGTTGACAATATTTCTCCAACCTGACTTGTGGTTTGCATCGAGCCAAGTTGATAAAGGGAATGGGCAAGGCGGAATGGAAGAATACCCCTAATTTCTGCAGCTCTGAGTTTGTCAGGGTAGGCGTGGGGAGAGGCATACAGATGTCTTTGGTGGCAGTGTCTGCAAAGTTAAGGATGGGGGAATTGAACATCTCTAAACAAAATTCCCAAAGCCCCTAAACATTGCATTCCATAACCCCGGTCCCCCTCCTATCCTCACCCCCTTTCCTCCCTTTTTGGTATTATTATTTTTATTTTTGTATTATTATTTTATTATCATCATCATTATGATTATACTTAAGTGCTTACTATGTGTCAACCACTATTGTAAGTGCTGGGGTAGAAACAAGTTAATCAGGATGGACACAGTCCCTGTCCCACATGGCACTCCCAGTCAGCGTGGCTCAGTGGAAACAGCTCGGGCTTAGGAGTCAGAGGTCATGGATTCGAATCCCGACGCTGCCACATGTCTGCTGTGTGACCTTGGGCAAGTCACTTCTCTTCTCTGAGCCTCAGTTACCTCATCTGTAAAATGGGGATTAAGATTGTGAGCCCCACGTGGGACAACCTGATCACCTTGTATCCTCCCCTGTGCTTAGAACAGTGCTTTCAACATAGTAAGCGCTTAACAAATGCCATCATCATTATTATTATGTAGGAAGAGGAACAGGTATTTAATCCTCCCTTCACAGTTGAGGAACCTGAGGCACAGAGAAGTTAAGTGATTCGCCCAAGGTGACACAGCAAGCAATTGGCAGAGCCGGGATTAGAATCCAGGGTCTTCTGAATCCCATGACCATGCTTTTTCCACTAGGCCAAACTGCTTCTTTTTGTGCTGTGTGTTCCTGGACTCGATTTCTTTCTCTAATCTCTGATGTTGGAATGCAGTTTCCTGCTATGCACGTTCCTGCCCTTAAGAATTGGTGTTGCCTTGGCCTTGCTCTTCATGCTTTTCATTAAGGGGGAGAGAGAAAGAAAGTGATTGACAATAGTTGCAAATCAGAGCCCTGGGTTCTAATCTCTGCTCTGCCAGAAAAGAGATAATCTTGGTCAAATCATTTTTTGGGCCACAGCTTCTGTATGCATACATTGTGGTTGATAGTTCTGGGTCCTCCTTGTCTCCAGGGAAGAGGAGGTTGGATTAACTCATACCAGTGAATGTGCCTCTATCTTGAAAGGAGTTATAAAATATGAAGTGTTTTCCATGTTGAAATGCCCTGAAGCGGAAGGATCATCCTCAACTTCCTAAGGAAGGTAGGGGAAATTTATAGCTTGGTTCACTGAGTGCCAATGACCAGTTATGGGAGAAACAGACTGCAGCGTCTCTGACCAATTTCCCTTCCACCGTGACCCATTGCTGGGGGCCTAACAGATAGAAAATGGTTTGAGTCAGATTCCGGTTGTCCTCAAAGCCATCCCAGTCTTGATGGGACTGAAAAAAGAGTGCGGGCAAGCAGGACTGAGGCGAGATGCAGTTCAGTAGGAGTCCTGGATAAACTCGGCAAACTCCGGCATTCTTTTTTTTGTGGTATTTGTTAAGTGCTTACTATATGCCAGGCACTGTCCCAAGTGCTGGGGAATATACAAGCTAGTCAGATTGGACACAGTTTTAATCCCCATTTTACAGATGAGGTAACAGAGGCCCAGAGCAGTTAAACGCCTTGTCGGAAAGTGGAGATCTGGGATTAGAACCCAGATCCTTCTTACCTCCAGGGCCGTGCTCTATCTAATAGACCACATTGCTTCTCCAGCATTCTCACTCTCTTCCCCTCCTTCCCCCGTGATCTGCAGGGTTTTGTCAGGAAAGGGAAGGTTCTGCTGGAAATGGGACAGAAAGGAGAAGCACTGCTGCAATTCCGCCCTTGCCTTACCCTAAACCCTGGCTACCCGAAGGCTCAGAAGGAGCCGGCAAAGGTAAGTTCCACCTCTTGCTCTCCTTGGGAAAAGAGGAAGCTTCAGTGACAGTTGATGTGTTTCCTTAGTTGCTCCGCCCTGGCCGAGATTTCTGGCTGTGGGTCCGTTGCAGTCTGAGGTCTTTCAGCTGCTTCGGTTCACGATTCCAAGCCACGGGACTGCAGTTATTCCCCAGGTGGCATTTAGCGAGAGGTGATCTTTCGGGGTTATTAGAGGAGGAAACTGATAAAAGTGATCTAGGCTGTGGGTCTGTTGCAGTCTGAGGTCTTTCAGCTGCTTCGGTCCACGATTCCAAGCCACGGGACTGCAGTTATTCTCCAGGTGGCATTTAGCGAGAGGTGATCTTTCGGAGTTATTGGAGGAGGAAACTGATAAAAATGATCTGGGCAGAGGAGTGAAGTATGGACTGGAGTGAGGCGAGGCAGGAGGTTGGAAAGTCAGCAAGGAAGCTGATGCAGTAATCTAAGTGGGATAGCCTGAGTAATTATATTTTGTTGTATCATAATCTCCTTAGTACAGTGCTCTGAAGATAGTAGTTCTCAATAAATATGATTGATTGATTGATTAATTCTTAGACCTCAGTTCCATCTCCAATGGGAGCCTGAATTTCGTCATAGTCAGGCTTGGCATCATTGGTCTTGTCTATTTCTCTGGGCTCTGGGCTCTGGGATGAATATAACGGTCGGGAAAGGAGAAACAGAAAGATATGACTCAAAGCCTTGAAAATTTTACTTGAAGGTTGCCTGGGGATTGTTAAGGCAATAGAAATTCTAAGCGAATTCATCATGTCTCACCCACTGACAGATGGGAATTTGAATAGGAAACATGCCTTTGGGTACAATCTTGAGCTTAGATGATGCAGGAGTGACTGGGATTTGTCACTGGAATGCGTAGGTTGCAGAGATATGAAAATGTGCGGCACAATCCCCTTCTTTTCCTTTGGCCTCTCCTCCTTGGTTAGGGATAGCTGAATGTTGACCCGTTATCTCTTGCAAGGAGAACCACATTCCCATGTGAGCCCATTGTTGCCAACTTGTACTTCCCAAGCGCTTAGTACAGTGCTCTGCACACAGTCAGGGCTCAATAAATACGATTGAATGAATGAATGAATGAATATTTCTTCATAAAACAACTCATGATTCCCCTTGTGTTCTTTTCTCATTTTCTTCCTTTCTGATGTGGATGATTTCTTCTCTGTGTGTAGTTCCTTTTGGGGAACAAAAGTCCCATTTTCTTGGTCCTCAGATCCTCTCTCAAGAAGCCTCTCCTTTCTCGGGCGCCACCAAGGAAGGGCTAGATGTCACCATTCGAGACTTGAGCCATTCAAGGTCAGCCATGTTTGACCATGGGACTAGTGCTGAAGGAGGAAGAGGAGAAAAATTAGGTTTGAAGGTAAGAAACCTTTGTGGTGTGGTGTTAGTGCTTGGCTGAGGGGAGATTCATTCATTCAATCATATTTATTGAGCACTTACAGTGTGCAGAGCACTGTACTAAGCGCTTGGGAAGTACAAGTTGGCAACATACAGAGACAGTCCCTACCCAACAGTGGGCTCACAGTCTAGAAGGGGGAGACAGAGAATGAAACAAAACATATTAACAAAATAAAATAAGTAAAATAAATATGTACAAGTAAAATAAATAAATAAATAGGGTAATAAATACGTACAAACATATATACATCTATACAGGATATATATATGGATATATATGGTGATATGGATATATATGTGTTTTGTGTGTGTGTGTGTGTATTTGGGAAGGGAGGAAAGAATAGAATGTGACACATCACTTGGTGATGTCACTGAGAAATGCAAAGGTCTATCAAAGGTATTCAATACAGCATCCCCTGGTTGGAGCTCATCAGTTTAGAAAGAAATAGATGCCTTTTCCTCCAGTTTTCTTCAGTGCAGAGCATCTGCTCAATAGAAGAAGCCATCCCATTCTTCCCCCAATAGTTCGGATGAAATCCCACTCCCCTGAATCCTAGGCTATACTGCCTATGAAGTCAGACAAGAGTTCGTATTGGTGATGCACATCCACCAGTAAAATTCTTGTTACACCAATTAGTCACCTTGGAATAGATGCAGAACACCAGGTAACTGTACCAACAATCCATCATCTTCCAGACTATTTAGTGCTTGCTTTGAAGATTGTCAAATGCTTTGAGTCAGAGGATGGGAACACTCCTAGATTCAGTTTTTCAAGAAGTCATTTGTCCACTGAGAAATTGTGGACAGGGATTGTGTTTGTCTACTGTTATAGTGTACTCTCCCAAGTGCTTAGTATAGTGTTCTGCCCACAGTAAGCACTCAATAAAAAAGATTGACTGACTGTAGGCACCTGGCAGAGAATGTTGGTTTCATTTATTTTAGTACCTGGCCTGGCAAAACACTTCATCATCATCATCATCATCATCAATCGTATTTATTGAGCGCTTACTATGTGCAGAGCACTGTACTAAGCGCTTGGGAAGTACAAATTGGCAACATATAGAGACAGTCCCTACCCAGCAGTGGGCTCACAGTCTAAAAGGGGGAGACAGAAAACAAAACCAAACATACTAACAAAATAAAATAAATAGAATAGATATGTACAAATAAAATAAATAAATAAATAGAGTAATAAATATGTACAAACGTATATACATATATACAGGTGCTGTGGGGAAGGGAAGGAGGTAAGATGGGGGGGATGGAGAGGGGGACAAGGGGGCGAGGAAGGAAGGGGCTCAGTCTGGGAAGACCTCCTGGAGGAGGTGAGCTCTCAGCAGGGCCTTGAAAACACTTCTTTGGACTGGTTATTTTTTGTGTGTGCATTTGCAAGGGTGATTAATTTCTTAGTAACTATATGACACTTAGTGAGCTGCCTTCCTGTATTTATCAATCAATTCAATATTCAGCCCTTAATGTGTGAATTTGGACAACTGGGCTTTGGACCTAGGTCCTCCTTGGTGGGTTGTTAACCTGACAGGTTGGTAATAATAATAATGATGATGATGATGATGGTATTTGTTAAGCGCTTACTATGTGCAGAGCACTGTTCTAAGCGCTGGGGAGGTTACAAGGTGATCAGGTTGTCCCTCGTGGTGGGGCTCACAGTCTTCATCCCCATTTTACAGATGAGGGAACTGAGGCCCAGAGAAGTGAAGTGACTTGCCCAAAGTCACACAACTGACAATTGGTGGAGCCGGGATTTGAACATTGACCGCTGACTCCAGAGCCTGGGCTCTTTCCATTGAGCCACGCTGCTTCTCTAACAAATGCCTATCAACAAAGAATCTTGTCTCTGGCTTTTCCAAAGACCCACTGGTCCAGGTTTAGGGAAAAGAGCCTGCTGAGAGGGGAAAATTGCCTAAATCCAGCCCGGTGGAGTCCTTGCCCACTCCAGGTGCCCTAAAGGAGTGGCAAGGGAAAGACTAAACTCCCAGAAATCTGGCCTGTTGGCATGTTAAAGGAGATGGCGAGTACAATGGTATAGGATAAGGGTAAGATTTCCAAACTAATTTCATTTGGATCTCAAAGTATCGCTTAGGGTCATTTCTTCCTTTTGCTGCCAGATGTTGAGATGCAAACCGCAGCAATAACCGAGACAGCCGCCATGGAAACCAGGACAGCAACATGAACTCAGCAACCGGCTGAGTGTCTCTGACTTGGAGTATTTTCTCTGCACAAGGTGCGTTTGGCAATACAATGGTGTTGGTCCCCTGAGGAATTAGGGATGGGGAGGGTGAAAAAGGCCCTGGATATGTTCCTTCCCACTTCGAGGTTCTCTGAGAAATACATGCAATAGATCCGCTTTGTTTATCCAGCACTTTTCTGCTGAGCCCTTAGATTCTAATCCCAGCTCGCCCCACTTACCTTGAACAAGTCACATAACTTCTCCATGTCCCAGGTTTCCCATCTGCCAAATGGGATTTAAATTCCCATTTTCTCTTCCCATTTCAGTGTGATCCCCACTTGGGACAGGGACTACATGCAACCTAGTTACCTTGTATCTACCCTACTGTTAGTACAGTGCTTGGCAAATTACCAAAATTATTATTCTGCAAAACTTAAAGTATTTTTCCTCTCCTGTTGTCACAAGAGCAGGCACTATTATCATTATTTAAAAATGGAGAAAGTGAGGCACAGAGAGGTTGCAAATTGCTTAGCGTCACGCAGCAAGTCGGTTCTGGGGCTGAAATCTAAGGCTCATGCCTTCCAGTCCAGGACTCTTTCTACTAGATTGGTTGTTTTAAGGGCATCCAGGGAGTAGTTTAAAGGCCCCCAGATCTTCTAAACTGTGAACCTCTTGTGGATAGGGATTGTCTCTATTTGTTGGTGAATTGTACTTTCCAAGTGCTTAATACAGTGCTCTGCACACAGTAAGTGCTCAATAAATACGATTGAACAAATTTTGGTGTGGCCATGGTGAAAGGAGCTGCACTAGAAAACTAGTAGGGACATCCTTCAGCGCTTAGTACAGTGCTCTGCACACAGTAAGCGCTCAATAAACATGATTGAATGAATGAATGAATGAATCCCTGTGGTTTGGGCGGGTAGTGGTGACAGTGAAGCAGAGTGGAAAGAGCCCGGGCTGTGGAGTCAGAGGTCATGGGTTCAAATCCCCGCTCCGCCAATTGTCAGCTGTGTGACTTTGGGCAAGTCACTTCACTTCTCTGGACCTCAGTTACCTCATCTGTAAAATGGGGATTAAGACTGTGAGCCCCCCATGGGACAACCTGATCACCTTGTAACCTCCCCAGTGCTTTCAACAGTGCTTTGCACATAGTAAGTGCTTAATAAATGCCATAATTATTATGATTATTATTATGAAGGGAACCAGGCCTTGGAAGCAGGTGGGAGCATAGAGGATCTTGTCGCAGATTGGCAGCCCCAACTCCTCCAGTCCTGGTCCCCATCAGACAATTTGACAGCTTTTGTATTAAAAAAAAAATGGCATTTTGACACAGTATCTGTGGCCTGGTGAGATCATCCCTCATTTGTGAAAACACCGTGATGCTTTAGCACTACCTTGGGGAGAGGCAGTCACAGTGACTTCTTCCTCTATAGCTGAAGGAGTGGCCAAGCTTAGGCATTTGCTGCTGGTTTCAGACTCTCCCGCTACATTGTGGCACCCACGGCAGGCCACATCGGGCAGGCAAGTGGGTAAATGTCATCCCTCTTGCTAGGATAGGCTGACACTGAGGAGGAGTTATCAGATTACTGTAAGCGGAGAGGGAGAGAGGGAGGAAGATGAGAAGAGGGAAAGGTTCCCAGGGAAATGTTGGCAAACAGAAGAAACGTGGCCTAGTGGATAGAGCACAGTCCCGGGAGTCAGAAGGACCTGGGTTCTCATCCCAGCTCTGTGACTTGTCTCCTCTGTGACCTTTGGCAAGTCTCTTAGTTAACTTCTCTGTGCTTCAATTTCCTCATCTGTAAAACGGGGATTAAAACTGTTAGCCCCACGTGGGACACGGACTGTGTCTGACCTGATGACCTTGTATCTACCCCTTAGTACAGTGCCTGGCACACAGTATGTGCTTAACAAATACCGTAAAAAGATGTATTGGTACAGTGGGGTGGAAGGAGCTGACCCCCGCACTTTTACCTGCCCGACTAGTTGGTTGGTGGGCACGTGGTCTGAGTGGAGGAGAAATGGATACTCAAACCAAGTAGCACATGTCTGCGAGTGTGGGAAAATTCAATTTTTTTTTAATGGCATTTGTTAAGCACTTACTATGTGCCAGGCACAATTTATTAAGCACTTCACTAGGCTCAGCCTGCTGCCAGACCCAAACCTCCCCAGCCAGAGTTTACAGGAAGCTCCCACTGAGCCTGACTCACATTTCCCCCCTGCTCTTCTCTCTTATGTGCATTTATTGAATGCTTACTGTGTACTAAGCGCATGGGAGAGTACACTATAACAATAAGAGTACAGTATAATAGAGTGGGTAGACCCGATCCCTGCCTCCTCCAGGAGTTTATATACTCTTCAGAGAGGGAGCTCGACAGGGAAAGTTTCCATTGACATTTCTTTTCTTCCTATTTGTCTCACGTGACAGCCTTTGTCTGTACCATGTCCTTCCCTGGCATCTCCTGTTCCCTCCACATCTTTGAGCCCTGTTATCGCCTCATGATGCATTGATGCCAAGAGAGTGGCACCAAGAAGTTTGCCATGTGCATCTAAGAAGATGGAAAAAGGTGAGGCCCAGGTGTGGAAGGGAGGAGAGAAACAGAGAGAAACAGAGTGAGAGAACATATTCACTGTCCTGTATTTTTAAAAATTGCTCAAACTAGTAATTTGCAGGGTCATAATCGATAGGAAGAGGGCTAGAGCAGTAGGAGACAGAGAAAAGGTATTGAATTATTTCACTGGTATCCCAGTCCTTCCTTCTTTCCATCATTGGGATTGAGGTGGAGAGAGCCAGGTCCCAGGCCCCAGCTCTGCAACTTGTCTGACCTTGGGCAACTCACTTCACTTCCCTGGGCCTCAGTTACCTTATCTGTAAAATGGGGATTAAGACTTTGAGCCCCATGTGACACAGGGACTGTGTCCATCCCGATTTGCTTGTATCCACCACATCACTTAATACAGTGCCTGGCACATAGTAGGTGCTTAACAAATACTATTATTATGTTTTGGGGACACCGAGAGATATTCAGGGTCGCCAGTTTGGTTCTGCACTGTCGACAATTGACCATCATAATCATCATCACCCTCATGATCATTTACTTACTGTGTGCAGAGCAATGTACAAGAAATAAAGTTCTGTGTCTTTATCCTTAAGGATCTTAGGGTCTAATGGGAATCAAGTGGACACACATTGTTAAGTATACTGTAGGTGAAAGAAAGAAGGCATAGACACAAATAATAAATATACAAATAAGCAATCAAATAACAAATTAGCAGGTACTGAGGTGAGTGCCAAGGTGGCCAGTGGTGGAAGGAAGGTGGGAGATTAGATTGCCACACTCCCCAATCCACTGGAAATGGACATTGCCCGTAGGTATTGCCCCTGCTGAGCACTTAGGGAGGGCTTGGCATGGGGAGCAGTGCTTGAAGACTGGTAAGTTGTGGGCAAAGCTGTACGCAGAGCGGTGGAGTTAATGGGTAGAGCTGGCCCCAAATAAATCAAGGCCATTTATTGAGCACTTACTATGTGTAGAGCACTGTATTAAGCACTAGGGAGAGAACAAGAGAATCAGCAGACCCATTCTCTGCCCATAGTGCCAGAGGGCAAGCTTGGTGATCACCAGAGAGAGCAAGTATGGTAAACACCACGTTTGGCAACCTTCCTGGGGTGTAAGGAGGCAGGTACCCTCTCCTCTATTTTTGAGATGGAGAGGCATCTATATTTTTGAAAAGGATGCCGCGTGTGGTAAGATCCTACCGCTGTGATAAGCTGAAGGATCAGCAGTCTCGTGCCTCTGATCAGCTAAGTCTGAGTTTGGTGAGGTAGGCTGTTACTAGTACTACTGTCTTATTTGTTAAATGCTTACTATATGCCAAGCATTCTACTAAGCACTGGGGTAGATTTAAAATAATCAGGTCCTACATGGGGCTCACAGTCTAAGGAGGAGCTATTGAATCCCCATTTTGCAGATGAGGGAACTGAGACACAGAAAAGTTAAGTGACTTGCCCAGGGTCACCCCGCAGACTTGAGATGGAGTCAGTACTAGAACCCGAGTCCTGTGATTCCCAGGCCCGTGGTCTTTCCACTAGGCCACACTGCCTCAGATGCTCAGTAAATCCTGTAGATTGATTGGTTGACTGTAGGCCATAGGTAGGACAACTTTTCAGGCCTCACTGCATTTAGGGTCTGCAATGCCTCCCTAATTAGGGCCGCTCAAAACTGAGTGGGTTTGAGCATCGCTGAACGTTGGAACAAAACAATTTCCTGAGCTCCTACTTGCATTCATTCATTCATTCAATCAATCGTATTTATTGAGCGCTTACTGTGTGCAGAGCACTGTACTAAGCGCTTGGGAAGAACAAGTTGGCAACATATAGAGACAGTCCCTACCTAACAGTGGTCTCACAGTCTAGAAGGGGGAGACAGAGAACGAAACAAAACATATTAACAAAATGAAATAAATAGAATAAATATGTACAAATAAAATAAAGTAATAAATACATACAAATATATATACATATATACAGGTGCTGTGGGGAGGGGAAAGAGGTAAGGCATGGGGGATGGAGAGGGAGAGGAGGGGGAGAGGAAGGAGGGCGCTCAGTCTGGGAAGGCCTCCTGGAGGAGGTGAGCTCTCAGTAGGGCCTTGAAGGGAGGAGGAGAGCTAGCTTGGTGGATGTGTGGAGGGACTGAGAGGAGAGGAGTGAGACTTCTACCATAGGACAGGAGCACAAACCAACCACAGTAGGCATTCCCTTACCCTCTTCCACCCTCTCTGCTGTTCCGCCTGATCAATCAATCAATCAATCAATCAATCATATTTATTGAGCGCTTACTGTGTGCACAGCACTGTACTAAGCGCTTGGGAAGTACAAGTTGGCAACATATAGAGACAGTCCCTACCCAACAGTGGGCTCACAGTCTAAAAGGGGGAGACAGAGAACAAAACCAAACATACTAACAAAATAAAATAAATAGAATAGATGTGCACAAGTAAAATAAATAAATAGAGTAATAAATATGTACAAACATATATACATATATACAGGTGCTGTGGGGACGGAAAGGAGACAGAGCTGCTGAACAAAGGTTCATCTTGCTGAAAGAAAGCAATCAACCCATCAATCAGTATGTATTGAGTGCTCACCTTGGGCAGAGAGTTGTATTAAGTACCTGGGATAGTATGATAGTCAGTAGGTACAATCTCTGCCCTCAAGGAGCACTGAGGTGCTGTGCCTGCGGATTATTTTTTGGATTATGTCAGCCCTCGGAGCAAAAACTATGCCAGCCTAGCATGACACAGGCCTGGGAGAGTGATCAGCTACCCTATTCCTGTTCCGTGCTGACCTGATTCTAGCCCTTGGGTCTTCAAGCACCCTCTGTTGACTCAGGTTTTCCTCCTAATTCCTAGTTCCCATGGAAGGTAAATGCAACTGAGCTTTGTCTAGGCCCAAAGCCTGTGGATAGTGGAATTTGCCTTGGGTTTTCAGGGCAGAGGGCAAGCTCCATTTCTCTCCTCTATTTCCCAGTCTTTCAGTGGGATTTATTGAGTGTTTACTGTTTCACAGAAAACTGTACTAAGCTCTTGGGAAAGTACAATATTGATAATAATAATGGTGGTATTTGTTAAGCACTTACTATGTTCAAAGTGCTGGGGGGGATACAAGATGATCAGGTTGTCCCACTTGGGGCTCATAGTCTTAATCCCCATTTTACAGATGAGGTAACTGAGGCACAGAGACGTTAAGTGGCTTGCCCAAGGTCACACAGCTGACAAATGGTGGAGCCGGGATTCGAACCCATGACCTCTGACTCCCAAGCCCGCGCTCTTTCCACTGAGCCACGCTGCTTCCCCTGAATATTACATGGTAGACATCTTCCCAGCCCATGTGTACCAACTCTCTTATAGTCCCAAGCTGGAAAAAAAGACTTCTCTGCAAGGGAGATTTTGCGGGGACGGATCTTCTCAGAAAGAGTCTGCTTCCTTCTCATAGGATGGACACACGCCAGTTATAATGGGCAATAAGGCAGAGAAGTTACCTCTGCCCTATCCCTGCCTCCTTCGGGACTCAAAAGTGGCAGTCAGCTTTTCTCCCCTGTTTGGCACATATAGTAAGCACCAAATGAATACCACAATCATTATTAGGTCCAGTTCTAGGAGCAATGACTTCCATTGATTCATTTCTTTGTTTGAAACCAAAGGAAAGCAGTCGAAGAAGGTGAAGCAACCCCTCTACACTGGATCACCCCAAAGCACCCTGGGGTGAGTGGACTCCCCATCTCCCTCCAGTCCTGCAGTGGCCACAGTGACGTTTACTGCCTGTGTTTTTCTGTTCCCAGCAGTTCTAGGCCCCAGTCATGGGGGCTTCCAAAGATAACCATGCCAGGCTCTGGGCGAAAGGGATTCGTTGTCACTTAGAATATGAAAGTGTCTTTTCCTCAGTCCAGAAAGTGGCAGCGGATTCCTTCCTCAAGGTGCCTTCCCAGGCCCAACCCTCAGCTGATACACTGGCTTGGCTTGAGTTGTTGGGAAGGGGCACCAGCTTGAATTCATTCAGGGAGTTCTTGGCAGGAAGGTCTGCTTCTCCCCTGTGCTTCTTCCCCAGTTCTTGTGACTCTTGCTGTTTGAGGTGGCTCCTCTCCGCTCAGAGCTGCTTTGGCCTGCTCCTCCTCCCCCTTCTTCTCCTCACCAGCTCCCCGGTTCTCCCTAGACTTGCAAGCCAAATAAATGAGATTTCATTTTTGCCCCTTGTCTCTGCTTATGTCTGTCACACCCAGGAGATGGTGATGGAGCTCGTGGGGGGGGGGCGGGAGGGTAGTCCTGTTGGAAACAGCATGGAACTAGGAATCAGGAGACTCATTTCTCATTTAATTTCTGTCAGTGGCTTATGTGACCTTGGGCAAATCACTTAATCTCTCTGGGTCTCAGTTTCCACATTTCTAAAGTGGGGTTAAGATATGTACCTCTTCCTTTCTCTTAGGTTGTGAGCCTCATGTGGGACAGGAACTGTGATGCGATCATCTTGTACCTACCACTGTCCTTGGCACATAGTAAACATTTAATAGATACCACAATTAATTGGGGAGGATGGGGTGAAATGAGATAGGTTCCGTGTTTGACACATAAGTGCTTAACAAATACCATTGTTACCATAATCATTTCTCTGACCCTTTGGGAGGAAGCGTCCATGCCAAGTTGAAAATACAGCCCCTGGGGGAGTGTCTCCCCTGAGGTCCAGGGAGGAGGTTTAGGAAGGGATTTAGTTAAAGGAGATCCTCAGGGAATCCATGAAGTAATAGAGCTGGGGCTGAAGATCCGTACATGAGTTCGTGCCAGGGAAACGCTGATGGGGAGAAAGCCCTTTCTTAACAGACTCCATGGAAGTGGACAGTATTAAGGGGGAACGGCTGGAAGGGAGGAGGAAGAGAGGTGGTTCAGGTGAGGAAATGCTGGGTTATTCAGAATCTAAACTCAGTTAACCAAATTGACAGATTTCTTGAAAACCACACAAGCCCTTCCCCACCAGATTTTCCCGAAGCAGAGAGGAAGTAGAGGATTTCTGCCCTTGTTCACAGGATCAAAAGACTAGTCTATCATATTTTCCAGCCTTCCTATTACAGGCTTTGTGGTTCAGCGATGAGAACTCCTGTACTGGCTCACAATATCCACTGGGTGACACTCCTGGATCAAGGGAATGGAATTGATGAACTGCAGAACTGAAAGGGGAAAAAACCCATAATACATAATACTGGCATTGTCCCTATTCCCCTACCCAAACTGGTCACCTCTTTTCTATTTCTGCAAGCCAAAAGGACTCTGTAGCTTAGAAATGTGGGACACACACACACACACGCACACCCCGTCCCCTTTTGCTACCTCTTTCCCAATTCTCCCCTATCCCTTCCCATCCTGTCGCTGTCTTAAATCAATGGCAATGGTCTCCTTGCTTGACTCAATATGCTACAGAATACCTGTGCTAAATGTTCACCTGTCTGATGATGCTTCAGTTCCAATCAAACCAGGATCCTCCCTGAAATTGAAAATCTGCCAGGGGAAGTTTATACTACTTTTTTATTTTGCCCATAACCAGCTTACTGCATCAGGCAGAAACTCCTCACCCTCGGTTTCAAGGCTGTCCATCACCTCGCCCCCTCCTACCTCACCTCCCTTCTCTCCTTCTCCAGCCCAGCCCACACCCTCCGCTCCTCTGCCACTAATCTCCTCATCGTGCCTCGTTCTCGCCTGTCCCGCCGTCGACCACCAGCCCACGTCATCCCCCGGGCCCGGAATGCCCTCCCTCTGCCCATCCGCCAAGCTAGCTCTCTTCCTCCCTTCAAGGCCCTACTGAGAGCTCACCTCCTCCAGGAGGCCTTCCCAGACTGAGCCCCTTTCTTCCTCTCCCCCCCATCCATACCGCCTTCCCTTCCCCACAGAACCTGTATATATGTATATATGTTTGTACATATTTATTACTCTATTTATTTATTTATTTTACTTGTACATATCTATTCTATTTATTTTATTTTGTTAGTATGTTTGGTTTTGTTCTCTGTCTCCCCCTTTTAGACTGTGAGCCCACTGTTGGGTAGGGACTGTCTCTATATGTTGCCAACTTGTACTTCCCAAGCGCTTAATACAGTGCTCTGCACACAGTAAGCGCTCAATAAATACGATTGATTGATTGATTGATTGATTGATCTGGCCAAAAGATTCCCTGACCCCGAGGTAACTTTTCTTTTCATCAGTTCCTCGGGCAACAACAGGGCCGAGGCCCAAACTCTCACCAGGCCAAAAGCGGCATCTATGGCAGTGGCTGACCAACCATTTCCACTGACGATGCAATCTTCCTCCCTGGAGGTACTTGATAGTGTGGCCTGGTTGGGCTCCTCTGATCTTTTAGCATTTCCTATTCCCTGTCTCCTTGCTGAACTAGCCGCACCCTACTGAACGAAGGGACATCACCTAACCAAACCACATCCGTTTGTCAACCCTCCCTCCCCTTTCAGTGCCAGACAGGGAGACACGCCAGACTAACTTGGGTAAAACCTGCTGAATAGTTATTCTAACCAGAAGGCCAGGGTGATGGGCAGAAGACTGGCTTTGGCAGGGAGATAAGCCCTTTGGGGGATCTGTGGCAGCAGGGAGACAGACAGTAGCAATAGGCGTAAGTTATAGCAGATGAGGAGGGTGATTTTGCTGGCATTTTATCCTCCATTTGGCCCCGGAGAAGGGTGGCACCTTGGCTCTGGGGCAGGCACTCTGGGGAGCCATTGCTGGCAACGGCAGCTGTGCTCAGCTGCTGCTATTTCTTTCCTTCTGCTTCTGCTGGGCATTTGGCCGAGCGCGTCTGTGTGTCTGTATGACTGTGCTTGTGTGCATGTGACAGGGTTGGCAAAGGGTCCTGGTTTCGGAGTCTTATGACTGGATTAAGGCTTGATTTCCTTTATGACGGGAGACACCGTCATTGTCACTGTGCCCTCATAATGCCCCTACTTGTGGCATTTGTTAAGAGCTTACTTTGTGCCAGGCACTGTAATAATTATAATAATAATAATAATTATGGTATTTGGTAAGCACGTACTATGTGCCAAGCATTCATTCAATCGTATTTATTGAGCGCTTACTGTGTGCAGAGCACTGTACTAAGCGCTTGGGAACTACAAGTTGGCAACATATTGAGACGGTCCCTACCCAACAGTGGGCTCACAGTCTAGAAGGGGGAGACAGACAACAAAAGAAAACATATTTAACAAAATAAAATAAGTAGAATAAATATGTACAAGTAAAATAGAGTAATAAATATGTACAAACATATATACCTATATACACGTGCGGTGGGGAGGGGAAGGAGGTAAGGCAGGGGGATGGGGAGGGGAAGGAGGGGGAGAGGAATGAGGGGGCTCAGTCTGGGAAGGCCTCCTGGCGGAGGTGAGCTCTCAGTAGGGCTTTGAAGGGAGGAAGAGAGCTAGCTTGGTGGATGTGTGGAGGGAGGGCATTCCAGGCCAGGGGGAGGACATGGGCTGGGGGTCGATGACGGGACAGGCGTGAAGGAGGCACAGTGAAGAGATTAGCAGCAGAGGAGCGGAGAGTGTGGGCTGGGCTGTAGAAGGAGAGAAGGGAGGTGAGGTAGGAGGGGGTGAGGTAATGGAGAGCCTTGAAGCCGAGGGTGAGGAGTTTTTGCCTGATGCACTGTTCTAAGAGCGGGAGTAGATACGGATCATCAGTTTGTACCAGATGGGGCTCACAGTCCTAATCCCCATTCGACAGATGAGGTAACTGAGGCACAGAGAAGTTATAGTGACTTGCCCAAAGTCACCCAGCTGACAAGTGGCAGAGCCGGGATTCTGACCCATGACCTCTGACTCCCGAGCCCGTGTTCTTGCCACTAAACCAGAAGCGCTGGGGTGGATACAAGCAAGTCAGGTTGGACACAGTCCCTGTCCCATGTGGAGCTCACAGTCTCAATCCCCATTTTATAGATGATGTGACTGAGGCCCAGAGGAGTGAAGTGACTTGCCCAAGGTCACACAGCAGACAAATGCCGTCCCGCTTCCGCCCGGACAAGTCATGGCCTCCGTCTCCGAGCTCACCTGCATCTACTCCGCCCTCATCCTGCACGACGACGAGGTCACTGTCACGGAGGACAAGATCAACGCCCTCATCAAGGTGGCAGGCATTAGTGTGGAGCCCTTCTGCCAAGGTGACGGCCCCATCCGAGCCCAGCCTGCATTCCAGTTCCGGGGAGGCAGGGCCCGCCAGCCACCCAACATTTTTCTTGGCAGAGGCAGTTTGTCCCTCCTCATGTGCTCCGGGTGCCCTCCCTCATGCTGGGCACAAGCAGAGGGGGCCCGGGCCCTGGGAGCGTGGTTCAGTGGCAGCAGGCAGGGACGACGGCACCACAAGCGTGCTGCTTTCTTAGCTGAGCTGGCTCATTGCCCGGTCAGATACCCTGCGGGGGGACTTGGAGAGGAACCCATTCCGCACCGAAAAGCTCGCATTCCCAGCTGCTTAATCAATCAATCAATCAATCGTATTTATTGAGCGCTTACTACGTGCAGAGCACTGTACTAAGCGCTTGGGAAGTACAAATTGGCAACACATAGAGACAGTCCCTACCCAACAGTGGGCTCACAGTCTAAAAGGGGGAGACAGAGAACAGAACCAAACATACTAACAAAATAAAATAAATAGGATAGAAATGTACAAGTAAAATAGATAAATAAATAAATAGAGTAATAAATATGTACAACCATATATACATATATACAGGTGCTGTGGGGAAGGGAAGGAGGTAAGATGGGGGGATGGAGAGGGGGACGAGGGGGAGAGGAAGGAAGGGGCTCAGTCTGGGAAGGCCTCCTGGAGTAGGTGAGCTTAGGTCCGAGATCTGTTGAGGTCATTGCAGGCGGTAAAGCAGAATTGGGTTTTGGTACTTAAAAGTTCGTTTTAAGTCAACCAGACTCATTTTGACTTGGTAAAGTCCCTTTGAGTTTCCAGTGAATGTAATCCCCCTGTTGATGGGGTAACTATGCCAGACACCTGTCTACCTGTTTTGTTTTGTTGTCTATCTCCCCCTTCTAGACTGTGATCCCGTTGTTGGGTAGGGACCGTCTCTACATGTTGCTGACTTGTACTTCCCAAGTGCTTAGTACAGTGTTCTGCACAAAGTAAGCGCTCAATAAATACCATTGAATAAATAAGTGGCAGAGCCGGGATTAGAACCCATGATCTTCAGACTCCCAGCCCTGTGCTGTATCCACTACACATCATGCTGCATGATAATCATTTCCACTTCACAGATGAAGAAACTGTGCACCCTGAAGGGACACTTGTCCTGAATTTCCCACAATCCCTGGCTTTCCTTCTCCTGCCCTGCCTTTGACTTTTCCGTACCAGAGCCTGCAATGTTCTGGACTGCTCTCCCCCTTGTAGTCTTCTTAGGTTGTGCTGCTTCTGAAATCAGGGCTTCCTGGACATTAAAAGAATCCGAGGAGGATTTGGGATGGGATTGGGATAAGATTTCTATTGCCCTTTGCACCTTGGTGCTGTGGGCTAAACTCTCTTCTCATGTACCCCGGAGAGGTGCTAGGTGAGTGATTAGGTGAACAGGCCAGTAATTAATAGAACAGGTGCTCTGGAAGGTTGCAGGTGGGGTTGGCATTTGGCAGTGTACAACACCCTCATTAGACCTGCCTGTTCAGTTGATGGCACAGAATCAAAGAATAGATGGCAAGGGAAAAACCTCCATCCTACCTGAGGCCAACCTGGGCACAAAGCATAGCAGAGATGGCTGCAAAAAAGAGAAAACTTGTGTACAGGCCGTGGGAAAATGCATTTATGAAACAAAAGTTTCATATTCTGCCTCTTTCCTAGTCATCCAGTCTAAGTTCTACCAACTTGGGGAAGCAGCGTAGCTCAGTGGAAAAAGCACGGGCTTTGGAGTCAGAGGTCATGGGTTCGAATCCCAGCTCTGCCACATGTCTGCTGTGTGATCTTGGGCAGTCACTTAACTTCTCTGAGCCTCAGTTACCTCATCTGCAAAATGGGGTTGAAGACTGTGAGCCCCATGTGGGACAATCTGATCACCTTGTATCCCCCCCAGTGCTTAGAACAGTGTTTTGCACATAGTAAGCGCTTAACAAATGCCATTATTATTATTATTATTCTGAACCTTTCTGGGGCCAGCCTCAGCTGGGGGTACATTGCTTCCTCAGAGTCCCAGAAAGACCCGCTGCTTAGGCCATAGAGCTCATGGGGCCACAGCAGGGTGGAGAGGTCAGTTCAGCCCAAAGGGTTGGAAGATCCTCCCCCTCAAATCCATGATATCTGACTGGAAAATGCCAGCCTGTCAGGAGCAAGGGAAATTAGGTCCCAAGGGAGAGGGTAGAACCCAACTATAGAACACAGCTCTCCTCTCCCTCACTGTTTTTTTTTTTGATGGTAATCGTTAAGCACTTATTATAGGCAACCCACTGTGCTAAATCCCAATCTCACAAGCAGCTCAAAGACAACATTGGAGTGAGAACAGGTGCTTAATCTCCACTTTACAGATGTGGTAACTGAGGCACAGAGAAATTAAGTGACTTGCTCAAGGAAACAGTGTGGTCTAGTGGATAAAGCATGGGTCTGGGGGTCAGAAGTGCTCTAATCCTGGCTCTGCCACTTTGCTGTGTGACCTTGGGCAGATCACTTAACTTCTCTGTGCCTCAGTTACTTCATCTGTAAAATGGGGATTAAGACTGTGAGTATCAGGTGGAAAATGGATTATGTGCAACCTGATTAGCTTGTATGCTAACCCAGTGCTTAGTATAGTGCCTGGCACAGAGTAAGCACTTTCAAATACCATAAAAACAAACAAAACAAAATGTAGCAGACATGTGGTGGAGCTGGGATTAGAACTCAACTCAATTCTGCATTCCAGGTAGTTCCAGATCATTCGTTTCATGCTCAGTAAGGAGTTGCCCAAGGAGGGGACTTTTGGTCAGAATGGAGCAGGGAGAGGTCTGAAAATAATTCAGCACCCGTGCTCTCTTCTGGCCACTCAAATTAGGGTGATTAACACCCAAGAGCAGGATAGGCTTTGGTTGATGGAACAAAGGAATTGAGGGTCTTGTCCCCAGCATAAGGAGAGTCTGCCACAATATGTAGCATCAACTCCTCCCTTCTATCTTCCCCCCAGGGAACCCTCCCAGCCCCGTTTCCATTTCACTAAGTCAAGAGGCAGAGCAGAGCTGTTCCAGCTTATAATTAGCGAAACACACAGCACGTGCCAGTTTGCAGATTGTCAGTAGGAGGACAGGATGTGGTGGAAAATAGATTGCCAAGGTTGCGTGCGGTTGTTGTACCTGTGTATGCCATGGAGCCTCTGTTCAGCATCAAATCAAGAGCTGGTTTGACCTCCCGGGGCCTAAAGGGCAGGACATCAGAGGAGATATCTTGGGGGAGAAGCAGGGCAGAGGGACTGCTTAAAGAGTTTTTCAGATAACTGCAACCGAGGCGGAGGGAAAGGGGCAAAGTCGGATGAGGGAACTAGGGAAGGGTTATGAGAAATGGAGTTCTAACCCAGGCTCGGGGATACTTTGACATCTCTATAAGTAACGTTTATTAAATGCCTACTGTGTGCAGAGTATATCTTACAAAAATTACTTCTGATAGCAAATGACCTTCCTCCTACAAGATAATCCTGTGACTGAAAAGAGAACTCTGGGGTCGGAAGAGCAACACTGTGGTTTTGCAAGTCATCTCTTAAAGGATGTATAATCAATTATTTATTCTAAATCCACTATTCATGAATATTTTGATGTCCCTCTACCCCATTAGAGTGTCAATTCTTTATAGGCAGGGAACATGTCAAATGCTTCTGTTGAACTCTACTAAATGCTCAATGCATTCATTCAATCATCTTTATTGAGCACATACTGTGTGCAGAGCACTGTACCAAGCACTTGGGAAGTACAAGACGGCAACAAATAGAGACGGTCCCTAGCCAACAACCGGTTCACAGTCTAGAAGGGGGAGACAGACAACAAAACAAAACATGTGGACAGGTGTCAAGTCATCAGAACAAATAGAATTAAAGCTAAATGCACATCATTAACAAAATAAATAGAATAGTAAATCTGTACAAACATATATACAGGTGCTGTGGGGAGGGGAAGGAGGTAGGGTGGGGGGATGGGGAGGAGGAGAGGAAAAAGGGGGCTCAGTCTGGGAAGGCCTCTTGGAGGAGGTGAGCTCTCAGAAGAGCTCTCAGTACAGTGTGCTGCATCCAATGGGTGCTCAATAAATATTACTGCTATTTCTTTACCCTCAATCCTACCACTGCCTGTCCAGTTTAGAGCCCCATCACAGTCCTTCTGTACTGATTCTTCTAGGGGCTGATTATTTTCTCATTTGCCCTAAAATGTATAATCCAACTTGGGTCAGTTAAGGGTCATGCCTTCAGATGTATTTTTTTGTTAAATCATTTGGCAGCAAAGCTCTTGGTCCACAAGCTCTCAGAATCTGAAAGCCACTTTGGAACACCTGACAGCCACAGGTGTGTAGAAGGTTAACAAGCTATTACCAGCTGTAGACAATGAGGAAGTTTATAAAGGAAGGTCTCTGACGAGCAAGACAGTATGTGAAAGCCTAAGTTGGTTGGAAGGAGTGAGTAATGGTGACTGTGAGAAGAGTCTGAGCTGAGAAAAGGGGGAAATCTACCTCGGAGAGGATCTGCAGAGGTGGAATCTGAGGAGGGGTGAGTGACTTCTGCTTAAGGGACTCTTGAGAAGGTGGACATTTGTGAGAAAAAGGGCTGTGAAAACAAAGACTTCCCTCATATGAAGGCTCAGGGCAAAGAGGTCTGGTGTTATTACTATTCTTCCTTGATGGTCTAGCTTCTGGACTAAGGTGGATGATAGGTGGGCAGGTCATTCAAGCCTTGTCTAGGGTTCTGTCTACCAAGTAGACTGGTGGACTCAGTCTGGGCCTGAGCAGGTCACTCGATCTCAGTCTAGGGTCCGATCTACCAAGTGGGCTAGTGGTTTGGGTCTGAGCACTTTTGGCAAGGTGTAGAACTTGTGTGTGGCTGCCTGGGAACACCCCCCTCATTCCCACCTTGTCTGGTGGACAAGGGGAGTTGGGCCGGCTTTCTACATTTTTCACAGTTTAATGCTTAATTTCTAAATACTATCTTTTGGGACAGTTTTACCTAGTGGGAAATAGCCCTGAGAATTCATTTTAGACTGTAAGAAAAACTGCTGCCTTGGAGGATGAAGTCCCATCACCTACAGTGTTGGCAGCCATTGTCCCTCTCTAGAAGGGAAGCAGTGTGGCTTAGTGGAAAGAGTATAGGCCTTGGGAAGCAGAGGACCTAGAATCTAGTCTTGGCTCTGCCACGTGTCTGCTGTGTGATGTTGGGCAAGCCACTTCAATTTTCTGTGTCTCAGTTGCCTCATCTGCAAAATGGGGATTGACTGGGAGCCCTGTAATAATAATAATGATCGCATTTATTAAATGCTTACTCTGTGCAAAGCACTGTTCTAAGCATTGGGGAGGTTACAAGGTGATCAGGTTGTCTCATGGGGGGCTCACAGTCTTTATCCCCATTTTACAGATGAGGGAACAGAGGCCCAGAGAAGTTAAGTGACTTGCCCGAAGTCACACAGCTGACAAGTGGCGGAGCCGGGATTTGAACCCATGACCTCTGACTCCAAAGCCTGTGCTCTTTCCACTGAACCACGCTGCTTCTTTCCATGTCCCCATGTGGAACATGGACAATATCCAACCTCATTAGCTGGTAACCACCCACAATGCCTGGCACATAGTGAGTGCTTAACAAATACCATTTTTAATAATAATAATAATAATGATGGCACTTATTAAGCACTTACTATGTGCAAAACACTGTTCTAAGAGCTGGGGAGGTTACAAGGTGATCAGGTTGTCTCATGGGGGCTCACAGCTGACAACTGGCAGAGCCGGGATTTGCTCCCATGATTTCTGACTCCAAAGTCCGTGCTCTTTCCACTGAGCCACGCTGCTTCACCATAGCTTTAAAGCAGAGGCTATGGTGGAAGACTCCTCTGTATGTTGTACTCTCCCAAGCATTTAGTACACTCCTCTGCACACAGTAAGCACTTAATAAATATGATTGATGACTGACTCCTGCCTGCCCATCTTGTCACTCATTCAGATTGAGTCCTGCTGGTGTAAGTTGTTATAATAATAATAATGATGACATTTGTTAAGCACTTACTATGTGCAAAGCACTGTTCTAAGTGCCGGGGAGGATAAAAGGTGATCAGGTTGTCCCATGGGGGGCTCACAGTCTTCACCCCCATTTAATAATAATAATAATGGCATTTGTTAAGCGCTTACTATGTGCAAAGCACTGTTCTAAGCACTGGGGAGGATACAAGGTGATCAGGTTGTCCCACTTGGGGCTCACAGTCTTAATCCCCATTTTACAGATGAGGTAACTGAGGCCCAGAGAAGTTAAGTGACTTGCCCAAAGTCACACAGCTGACAATTGGCGGAGCTGGGATTTGAACCCATGACCTCTGACTCCAAAGCCCGGGCTCTTTCCAATGAGCCACGCTGCTTCTCGCATTTTACAGATTACATTGTCCCACATGGGGCTCACAGTCTTAATCCCCATTTTACAGATGAGGTAACAGGCCCAGAGAAGTTAAGTTACTTGCCCAAGGTCACACAGCTGACAGTTGGTGGAACCGGGAGTTGAACCCATGACCCTGGCTCCCAAGTCCATGCTCTTTCCATTGAGCCACATGGTTTCTGTGTCCCACATGCAGAATAACTGGCATCACCTCTTCAGATTCTAATGAGGTGGCAGGAAGCACCTCATGTTGCTTGGATTGTAGATCAGGCAGAAGGGGTGCGATCCTGAATGTTTGTAGGATCAAAGGTATTTATTGAGTGCTTACTGTGTGTAGAGCATGTACTGAGCACTTGGGAGAGGATACTACAGCAGAGTTAGTTGTAAGTAGCAGCAGTAACTCAGTGGAAAGAGCACGGGCTTTGGAGTCAGTGGTCAGGGGTTCAAATTTCGGTTCCGCCAATTGTCAGCTGTGTGACTTTGGGCAAGTCACTTCACTTCTCTGGGCCTCAGTTACCTCATCTGTAAAATGGGGATTAAGACTGTGAGCCCCCTGTGGGACAACATGATCACCTTGTAAGCTCCCCAGCACTTAGAACAGTGCTTTGTACATAGTAAGTTGTTTATAAATGCCATCATTATTATTAGTAGTAGTAGCAAACAGATTCCCTGCCCACAATAAACTCATGATCTAGATAATCTTGTGCATAGGCCCAAAAATCCTTTGTACCTGTAGACATTGTTTCATGGTCACAGTTTCGACAAGGGACAAAATGACGGCTTCCTCTGCATTCTGACTGCATTCATTTCTTCTTCCTCCTTCTTGCCCCTCTCATCCCTAGGGTGAGAACACCAGGAGTTCTCCCAAGTAATCTATGCCATTTCTCTTTCCTTACCACCTCCCCTCATCCTCGTCTTCTTCCTCCCACCTCCTTTTGATGGTATTTGCAACTGCTTACTATGGATCCAGGCACTGTACCAAGCACTGGGGGAGAGAGAAGCTAATCTAATTGGACACAGACCATGTCCCATGTAGTGCTCGTAATTCTAATCCTCATTTTAAAGATGAGGTCACTGAGGCCCAGAAAAGATGGGACTTGCCCAAGGTCACACACAGCAAACATATGGCAGATCTGGGATTAGAACCCAGGTCCTACCTAGGCCTGTGCTCCATTCACTGGGCCACACTGATTCTCCCCTTTCACCTGATCCTGCCCATCTGAGAACCTTGAAATTTAGAAATAAATGGTCTCTCCTGTCTCAGACCTATTGCCTCCCTAATCGTTAGCCTCCATCCTGACTGCTTTGAGGTCCTGGCCCCTCTCAGGGTGTGGTGGACCTAAGGTCTTTTTTATGTTCAGTTTTGTAAGGCAAAGCTTCAGATCAGCTCCAAATTCAGGTTATCCAAGCTGGGAATTTAGTCTGCTGACCCTCTGACAGCTGGAAGAAATCTTCAAATCTCGGAGTGACATTTAACTATGCATGGCAGAAGGAAGCAGGTATGGCTGGGAACTGGCTTCGGTTAGCAGGTCAAGAGCAAGGGAAAAGGAAATGGGAACAGCTGGAGATTGGCCTTGGTTAGCAAGTCAAGAGTGTAAGGTTTATTTCCAGGCTTAGTTTTTCTTTTTAACCCCTTAAAGAGAGCAGGGTAGCTTCAAGACCTCCTGAAAAGTGGAATGGCGTCTTGTGTTAATCGTACCTTAATTCATGTAAGTCCGTGAGCTGCTCTGAGGGTTAGTGCTACCCATGCTAAAATTATTGCTCCATCCCCTTGTCCTCTGAAGAGAGGAGTGCTGTGAATATTACTTGGAGGTACAGATTAAGTAGGATTTAAGTATAATTATTTTTGGACCAACATATGATTTGCCAGATCCTTGATCTCTTTGGGTTGAGGCTTCAGCCGTTTTATTAGGACTGAAGATTGAAAAGTGAAATGATGAATAGCTTTGGCGGTGTGTCAAAAAGGAAGATGACTATTCCTGAAATCACTGTTTAGTTGGAGAAACTGTAAATAAGTGGGGGGCAGAGAAGTTAATATCAGAAGAAGAATTTTGAGTGAAATCCTGTCATAGGAAGAGTCCTGTGATGATAGTCACTGAACGCTTAGGGTGGAGCATAGCTAGTGTTTCTTCAAACACTAATCACCCAGGGGGCCACTGCCACATAAAGCCCATTTGTCCTCAAGTACTAATGAAAGCCCCAGGGTGCTTAGTGCTATAGTAGGTGTTAGAAGGTAATAAAAAAAAATAAAAAGAAATCAGTGGTACTTACTGAGCACTTACTGTTATTCAAAGTGCTGTAGGAAGGGATTGGGAGATTATAATAGAATATGTGGCTCTAATCCCTGACTTGAAGGAGTTTGCAATTTAGCAGGGGAGACAGACATTGAAATTACAGGTTGGAGAGGTAAAGTCCTGTGGAAGTGGTGAGTACATAGGTGATAGCAGAGACTCAAATTCATAGGTGACATAGGAGGGAGGGAAAATAGGGTCGAGAGGGGAATGAGAGACTAGTTCAGAAAGGCTTCCTGGATTTTTTTAAATAAAGGTGTGAGGTTGGGGACAGTGGTGATCTAACAGAAATGGAGTAGAGAGTACAAGACAGTGTGAAGACTAGTATTAGAGGAGTGAAGCATGCAGGGTGGATTGTAGTGGGGAGAGAGTTGGTAGGGTGCCTTGCATATGATAGTGAGGAGTCTTCTGCTAGATGCAGAGATGGACAACAGTTGGAGGTTTATAAGGAGTGGGGAGACTTGTGCAGAACTATATTTTTGGAAAAATGATATAGGCAGCAGAGTGTACTGGAGAAGGTAGAGGCTGGAGTCAGAGAGGTTAGCAAGGAGTCTGGTGCAGAAGTCAAATTAGGATGCGATAAGTGCTTGGCCCAGCATGGTAGCAGTTTGTGGAATGGATGGATTCCTGAGATGTTGGGAAGGTAGAAACAGTAAGATTTGCTGACTGACTGGATACATGGGTTGAAAGAGAGTCAGGTCAAGGAAAATGCTAAGTTACAAGCTTGTGAGCTGGATGATAGTGGTGTTGCCAATAATAATAGGAGGAGAGGGTTTGGAAGGGAAGGAGTTACATTTTGGACATGTTGAGTTTGAGGTGATGGTGGGACATCTAGGTAGAGCTATCCTGAAGGCAGTTGGAGAGGTGTGATTGCAGAATAGAGGTATTGAGGTTGGAAAGGAAGATCAGAGAATCAACCATATCGAGATGGTAGTTGAAGCCAATAGGATTAGATGAGTTCTCCAAGGGAGTAGGAATAAATGGAGAATAGAAGGAGATCCAGAACTGAGCCTTGGGGGACTCCCACAGTTAGGGAGTGGTCTGCACATGGTAGAAATGTTCTGCACACAGTAAGCATTCAAAAATGATTGATAAAATACAATTGATAAATGTTAGGATAAGGACTGAATATATCAAATATACAAAAATACCTGTATGCTTAAATTCTGAAGGCAAATTAGCAAGTTGCCGTTGGGTTAATGCAATAACAGTATTGTGGATGAATGGGTAGAAAGCTGCTTGAAGGGATTCAAGCAGAGGAGAAGAGTTGTGTACTGGTGGATATTTAGGTCTAAGGTGTTCCATTCTAGATCTTCCCAAGGGAATGGTTTGGTTGGGGAAAGCTTGCTCCTCTATCCATCCTTCAATATAGTAGTGAAAATAATAATGATGGCATTTGCTAAGCACTTACTATGTGCAAAGCACTGGGGAGGATACAAGGTGATCAGATTGTCCCATGTGGGGCTCACAGTCTTCATCCCCATTTTACAGATGAGGTAAATGAGACACAGAGAAGTTGTGACTTGCCCAAAGTCACACAGCTTGCAATTGGTGGAGCTGGGATTTGAACCCATGACTTCTGACCTCCAAGCCCATGATATTTCCATTGAACCATGCTGCTTCTCTATATGGTGTCCAGAAGGGACTGTTATCCCATTCAATATTGGTCTTGGGAAACTGAAATCCCTCCCTATCCTGCTCAGCTGCACCAGGTTTTAATCTCCTTTTCCTCCTTGACATATACTAAGAATCTTAACCTAGTTAAAAAACACAATTGTTTTGAGCATGATAAAATCCCAGTACACTCAACTAATCACACTTCTGACTTAATTTGAGCTCTCAAGGGAAATTTAATCTGGTTCTGAATTATCATCATTTTAGCTCAGCATTTTTTTCTTCTTTTTGGAGGGGTGGGTGGGGAGCAAAATGCTCTTTCTAGCTAGAGGCTAACAAACCTGGGATGGTTTGACTCCTTGTGATACTATTAGTCAAGATCACTTTGAATGTTCAGACCCAAGCTGACTCAGATTGCTGGGAATTTGCTTTTCTGCCTTAGACTGAAAAGATCCAGGCTCTGAAACTTCTGGGATGCTTTGACTAATTTCCCTTCCTACCTGTACCTCACTCAACTCTCCTAGCTGTTTCTCAGGCTTGGACTCTCCTCTGTCTCCAGATCTGACAGGTCATGACCCTCCCTGTATTCCTGCAATCCCACTACACCTTCCTTGAGTAATTCCCATCGTTCAAGTTCATCAGACACCTCTAGCAGCTGTGGGAAGGCAGTGTAGCCTAGCTGAAAGAGCCACTCTGAGGAGATGTGGATTCTAATCCTAGCCTTGCCACTAGCTAGCTGTGTGAGCTTGGACTAGTCACTTAACCTCTGAAGGCCTCAGTTATCATCTGTATATATGTATATATATTTGTACATATTTATTACTCTACTTGTACACAGCTATTCTATTTATTTTATTTTGTTAGTATGTTTGATTTTGTTCTCTGTCTCCCCCTTTTAAACTGTAAGCCCACTGTTGGGTAGGGACTGTCTCTATATGTTGCCAATTTGTACTTCCCAAGCACTTAGTACAGTGCTCTGCACATAGTAAGCGCTCAATAAATACGATTGATGATGATGATGATCTGTAATAATGTGGATAGGCTACTGTAGGACTGTCTGATCCTATGCTAACTTAATTTACCATAACACATGGGTTCAGCGGAAAGAATATGCACTTAGCACATGCCATCATTATTCATACCCATTTTCAACTCATACTTATTCAATTATTTGATTCTTGTCTCCCCCTCTAGACTGTAAGTGCCCAACCGCACATGTGTATGTATTAATTTATATTAATATCTGTCACCCACTCTAGACTATAAAGTCCTTGTGGGCAAAGAACATATTTATCAACTCTGTACTACACTCTCCCAAGAGCTTAGTACAATCCTCTGCACACATTAAGCACTCATTCATTCATTCAATCATATTTATTGAGCACTTACTGTGTTCAGAGCACTATACTAAGCGCTTGGGAAGTACAAATCAACAACATATAGAAACGGTCCCCACCCAAAAATGGGCTCACAGTCTAGAAGGGGGAGACAGATAACAAAACAAGTAGATAGGTGTCCATACCATCAGAATAAATAGAATTATAGCTATATACACACCATTAATAATGTAGAGTAATAAATATTTATAAATAAAATAGAATAATAAATATGTACAAATACATACAAGTGCTGTGGGGAGGGGAAAGGGGTAGGGCACAGTGTGGGGCGATTGGCAGGGGAGGAGGAGAGGAAAAAGGGGGGCTCAGTCTGGGAAGGCCTCCTGGAGGAGGTGAGCTCTCAATACATAGCATTAATTGATCCTTATTTGAAAATATTTGTCCCCCCATTAGCGTCTGCTTGTATGAGGAGAGGCTGTCAGTATTTGGGCTTATATTTCTTAAATGCTTAGCACAGTGCACTGTACCCAGTAAAAGCACAAAAAGGTTATTGTCACTATCTTTAAGAAATGAAGTACATCAAGAAGGCTCACCCTAGGAAATGCTTTTCGGTGAGTCTAAAAGACAAGAAGAGCAGGGGTGTGTTATCACTTCATAACTTTCAACTATGGGTGTTTTGGAATCGTCTCTCAAAAGTCCTGAAGACGGAATCTGGGATCACAATCAACACACAGAGTTCATCCGGCATCTTCAAAAGGAGACCCCCATCATCACTTACTGAGTGCAGAACACTACTAAGGGCTTAGGGTAAAAGAGAAGTAAAGCACATGTTTCCTGCCTTCAATCAATGACATTTATGGAATACTTTCTGTGGGCACTGCACTGTACTAAGTGTTTGGGAGTACGTACTACTGAGTTGGCAGACCTGTTCCCTGCCCACAAGGATCTGACAGTCTAGAGTGGGAGAAAGACATTAATATAAATGAATTAGTAATGGGTACACAAGTGCTGTGGGACTGAAGGAGGGGGTGCAAATCAAATGCTTAAAAGGTACAGATACAAGTTCAAGGAGCTTGTAACATAATGGAGGTAGAAAGGCACAAAGTGACAGCAGGAAGAACAAGGGCATAAGGAGGACTATGAATATCAAGATGAAATATTAGAATAAGTGACTATATATGTACACAAGTGCTGAGGTTGGATATAAATACATCAGTGCTAAAGCTGGCTTTTGGGAATGACATGGGTTAGATGTTGGGAATTTATTCAGAAGACTAAAATGTCATAATACACTGTTCCTAATAAATATTACACACAAAGAATCAAAATCATTGACTCGCTGGTAAATGCTGCCCAAAATCCCTGTTACCTGGTAGTATCCTGTCCAATGAGGCAAAGATAGTTCAGGGAAAGACCACAGACCTGGGTTCTAATCTCATCTTTGCCACTTGTCTGCTGTGTGACCTTGGGCAATTCACTTAACTTCTCTGTGCCTGTTACCTCATCTGTCAAATGGAGAGTAAGACTGTGAGCCCCATGTGGGACAGGGACTGAGTCCAACCTGAAGAGTTTGTCTTTAGTGCTTAGTACAGTGCCTGGCACATCATAAGCACTCAACAAATACCATTAAAAATGTTTACCTAACTCAAAAATGGTTGGTGGGCAAGCAGGGGAAACCTAACTGAAAGGCTATTTGTTCTTCAGGGAACTTGGTGTAGTGGGCTAATTTGGTATCAAGATTCAGATCCAACTGAAGGTCGTGGGTTAAATAATAATAATAATAATAATAATAATAATGTTGGCATTTGTTAAGCGCTTACTATGTGCAAAGCACTGTTCTAAGCACTGAGCACTGTTCTAAGCACTGAACTACTCTATGCACTCTATACCTACCACTGTTGGTACATATAACTTCTACAGTAGTTCTTCCAGTGTCACCCAATTGGTATTCATGAATAATTATGGTATTCGTTAAGCGTTTACTATGTGCCAGGCATGTACTAAGCAGTGGGGTAGATACAGGGTAATCTGGTTGGACACAGTCCCTGTCCTACATGGGGCTCACAGTCTTAATCCCCATTTTATAGACAAGGTAACTGAGGCACAGAGAAGTTAAGTGACTTGCCCAAGGTCACATAGCAAACAAGTGGCAGAGCCGGGATTAGAACCCTTTTTGCTCCCAGGTCTGTGCTCTATCCACTAGGCCGTGCTACTTCCTCATATTGCATCTCCAATTTCAAATGAGGCACAGGGAAAATAAGTGATTTTCCCCCAAGGTCATACAGCATGCAAAGCTTTACATCGAGTGACATTATAGGATCACAGCTGGGTAGGACAACCAGTCTGCTTTATAAGCTACTTGTGAAGAGAGTAGCCATAGGAAAACATTTGAAGTCAATGAAGTAAAATCTCAAATGATATGGTTAGTACAGGAATGCTCCAGTCTGCCTTGGGATAAGTGAAGGGAATTTTTTTTTTCATGATATTAAGAGCTAAGTGCCAGGCACTGTTCAAAGCGCTGGGGTAGATACAAGGTAATAGGGTTGGACACAGTCCATGTCCACATTAATCCCCATTTTACAGATGAGTGAACTGAGGCACAGAGAAGTTAAATGACTTGTCTAAGGTCACGGTAGACAAGTGGTGGAGTGAGGATTAGATCCCAGGTTCTTCTGAATCCCAGGCCTGTGCTCTAACCATTAGACTATGCTGCTTCTCTAATTCTGGGGTATCTTTTGTCACTTGCCCAACCAGATGCTAATTCTCTCAAATTAACTGACAGTTAATCAAACATTAGAAGGGTCAAGGAATGAAGCTTCAGCCAGAAGCCAACCCCCAAAGCTCCTCTTCCTCTTTCCCTCCCCCCCTAAATTTTTTTTTTCTTCCAGTAAGCTAAATTCTCAGAGCTTGCCTCTCCCTCTTCCCAGATAATCTCAGAGTGGCGATTTATTTTGAAGAATGGGTCCAGCCGCTGTGAAATATTTACAGGGCTAATGGAATGCTAAGAAAATGGGAGAGTGGTGAAAGGCTGGGGCTTATTTAAATATACTGTTATTTAAATCAGCTGTGACTTTTAGCAAGGACACAGCTCTCAGCTCGCTGCTCTGTTTACCTTAATTATTCCCCCCCCCCCATTAATTATAATTTGAGAGGGAGGCTTGAGTAAATTGAAATAAATTAATCGAATTTGTTTAGGCTTTTGTGTTGCTGGCTTAGTTGGCTCTCAATTAAGCCGGCCTGTTGGGGAGTATTAAATAATGCATCATAGTTACTTACTCTTGGGTGAAAATGCCGGGAAGGGGGGAAATACTGGAATTACTAAAAAGCACGGAGCAGGATAGAACAATCATAAATCTTATCTTTGTGCTTTGCAAAGGGCAAAAGTTTTTGTTTGTTGGCTTTTGCTTGAGAAAAATCTTCCTCCTCAGTCTTGAACTGGAGAAGAGAGAATCGAAGAGGCTGGGAGAAATAAAGTCAGAAGTCTTTCTTCCTCACTTTTATTTCCCCAGGCCTATGACTTTGGTTTCAAAACGTCCCGAGCAGTGTCAGAAAGGGGAAGAGCCTCATGGAGGCAGGAGTGTTCACCAGGTGGAAAGGATAGGAAAGGATGAAAAACAGAATGGCTCAGTGGAAAGAGCCCGGGCTTTGGAGTCAGAGGTCATGGGTTTGAATC
Organism: Tachyglossus aculeatus; assembly: GCF_015852505.1. Classification (NCBI taxonomy): domain Eukaryota; kingdom Metazoa; phylum Chordata; class Mammalia; order Monotremata; family Tachyglossidae; genus Tachyglossus; species Tachyglossus aculeatus. The sequence goes on from NC_052101.1 coordinate 35,099,742, forward strand.
CCGACTCCACCATATGTCTGCTGTGTGATCTTGGGCAAGTCACTTAACTTCTCTGGGCCTCAGTTACCTCATCTGTAAAATGGGGATTAAGACTGTGAGCCCCACATGGGACAACCTGATCACCCTGTATCCTCCCCAGTGCTTAGAACAGTGCTTTGCACTTAGTGAGCGCTTAACAAATGCCAATTATTATTATTATTATGAGAGTTAACCAGCATCTCCGTGCTCCCACTAGAGCAGGGCACCAGGGTCTCCGTAGAAACTCTGCAAAATCTTCTCTAAGACTCTTTGAATGAGATACCATTTTTTTCCCCCCCTAAATCTAATCTGACTTGAAGAAGTTGTCCCTCATTTAATTCATTCACTCGTATTTACTGAGCACTTACTGTGTACTAAGAAGCAGCGTGGCTCAGTGGAACGAGCCCGGGCTTTGGGGTCAGAGGTAATGGGTTCAAATCCCGGGTCTGCCAATTGTCAGCTGTGTGACTTTGGACAAGTCACTTCACTTCTCTGTGCCTCAGTTATCTCAGCTGTAAAATGGGGATTAATACTGTGAACCTTCTGTGGGGACAACCAGATCACCTTGTAACCTCCCCAGTGCTTGGAACAGTGCCTTGCACATAGTAAGAACTTAACAAATGCCATTATTATTATTATTATTATTACTAAACTCTTGGGAGAGCACAATACAATAGACACATTCCCTGCCCCAAACAAGCTTACAAATAAGATCAATTTGTGCTGAGCCAAGGTGATTCCCTTAGTTTTACAGTAGGAAAAATGTGGCTTATTAGAAAGAGCCCAGTCCTGGGAATCAGAGGACCTGGGTTTCAACTCAACTCTACCACTTATCTGCTGTGTGACCCTAGCCAAGTCACTTGTTTGTGCCTCAGTTCCCTCATCTGCAAAGTGTGAATTCAATGCCTTTTCTCCCTCCTACTTAAACTGTGAGCCCCATGTGGAACTGATGGATCTTGCAGCATCGCTTAGTGGAAAGAGCCTGGGCTGGGAGTCAGAAGGTCCTGGGTTCTAATACTGGCTCTGGCACTTGTCTGCTGTGTGACCTTGGGCAATTCACTTAACTTCTCTGTGCCTGTTACCTCATCTGTAAAATGGGGATTAAAAGTGTGAGCCCCACGTGGGACAACCTGATTACTCTGTATCTACCTGTGCTTAGAACAGTGTTTGGTACATAGTGTTTAACAAATACCAACATTATTATTATTATTGTTGTAACGAACACTCATTACAATGGTTGGCAAATAGTGAGTGCTTAATAAATACTTATTATTATTCTCCAAATAAACTTCACAGGGGCCTGGATGGCCAAAAAAAATGTGGACCGCTAAGTGCTTTGTATTCATTCGTAAGGATGGATAATAGCCAAGGGAAGGGCTAAGCAATTCAGCAGTTTGGAAAACTTGTTCTGTGGGCCCTGGCCTCATTTTCTCATTGAAAATTGCTATGAAAATATTAAGTATTAGTAATAATAAAATGGATCGGATGGTCCTACTGCGTAGAGTTCTTTTAGTAGAAAGGTGAAATATAAATTCAAGGGAGTGTTCTGAATTGCTTGATCTTAAATTGGTAATAATGGGAGTAATTTGGCCAGGAAGTGACCTCCACCGCCCCTACAGAATTGCCTTTGAGGGCTAATTTGAGGGTATTTCTGCTTGACACAAAGGAGCACAGGACGACTCTTGTGTCTTTCTTTTTTTTTCCTTCCTGGGACTGTAGGAAGACAGAAATTGATGTTTGCACTGCATTTTACACCTGCCCTCTATTGCAGGAGATAGGACATCACCACCATTCAACCACCTTCCTCTGACCCTTTGTTTTCTCATTTGCAATTGGATTTACCTTGGTCTTGTATCAATATGTATTTTCTCTGTGCTCTGGACTTCCCATGGCAGAATTTTTTCTGTGTCTGTCACTTCTGCCAGAATCTAAGTGAGATCAGGGTTGCTTCTGCTCACAAAGAACTTGATGTCCTCCTCACCCCCCATCCCCAAAACATGCACGCACACACTTCTACCCTGCCTGCCTTGGATTGCAGGTAACAGGATTGCAGGTAACACACCTCCGGTCCTGGAAACTAGCAGAAGGATGTGAAGGAAAGAAGGAAGAAACTAAGCCTAACAATCACTCTTTCTCTAAGAGAAGGAGATGGATGTCCTAGCCCTTTGAAGGCAACCAGAACCACTGCCTCTTAAATTTAAATTTTTTTTTGGGGGGTGGGGAGAATAATTCACACCCTCCAGGGACTGCCCATTGTGATTCTTCAAAGTGGATGTTTATTTGAAAGCTGCTCAAATGCAGCCATGAAGGATAAAAAAAATAGGCTCTCAGCTTGGCTTTACTATATATAACAGTGTGTAGGGAATGCAAATAGATCATCTGAAATTTTAAAGAGAAGTTATGCAGTAACTCTCATCTGCTTTCCACTCTGGGCTAACATTCTTATGGCTTTCCCTGATTAACCCCTCATTTGCCCTCCCCTCTGTGTTTTCTATGCACTTGTGCCCATTAAGCACTTTGAAATTTGCTACACTGCATTTGTGTATCTTTTTATGGTATTTAAGTGCTGGGGTAGATGCAAGTTAATCAGGTTGGACACAGTCCCTGTCTCACATGGGGTTCAAAGCTTAGGTAGGAGGAACAACAGGTATTGAATCAAAGTTTTCGAGTTGAGGAAATTGAAGCACAGAGAAGTTGTGACTTGCCCAAGGCAGCAGGCTGGGTTTAGAACTCAGGGTTTTCCACTAGGCCATGCTGCTTCTCCGTCCTTCCCCTGTCCTCCCTCCCTCCCTCCACACATCTGCCAAACTAGTTCTCTTCCTCTCCTCAAAGCCCTACTGAGAGCTCATCTCCTCCAGGAGGCCTTCCCAGGCTGAGCCCCGCTTTTCCTCTCCTCCTCCCCATCCCCACCAGCCCTACCTCCTTCCCCTCCCTGCAGCACTTGTATATATTTGCACAGATTTATTACTCTATTTTACTTGTCCATATTTACTACTCTATTTTGTTAATGTGTGCATATAGTTATAATTCTACTTATTCTGATGGTTTTGACACCTGTCTACATGTTTTGTTGTCTGTCTCCCCCTTCTAGACTGTTAGCCCGTTGTTGATGATGATGATGATGGCATTTATTAAGCGCTTACTATGTGCAGAGCACTGTTCTAAGCGCTGGGGGGATACAAGGTGATCAAGTTGTCCCACGTGGGGCTCACAGTCTTCATCCCCATTTTACAGATGAGGTAACTGAGGCACAGAGAAGTTAAGTGACTTGCCCAAGGTCACACAGCAGACATGTGGTGGAGTTGGGATTCGAACCCATGACCTCTGACTCCAAAGCCCGTGCTCTTTCCACTGAGCCATGCTGCTGTTGGGTAGGGACTGTCTCTATGTGTTGCCGACTTGTACTTTCCAAGTGCTTAGTACAATGCTCTGCGCACAGTAAGTGCTAAAGATGATTGAATGAATTAATCACTAATCAATTGTATTTAATCTTTATACTCTGCCATTTCCTCTGTGTAATTTTTGTCTCTTCCTCTAGATTGCAAACTCCTTGTGGGCAGGGATAGTGTCTACAGACTATTGTGATGTACTCTCCCAAAGACTAGTACAGTAATCTGAACTTAAATACTGTTGATTGGGAAGCCTTCTTGCATTCCCTTTTAGACTGTGAGCCCACTGTTGGGTAGGGACTGTCTCTATACGTTGCCAACTTGTACTTCCCAAGCACTTAGTACAGTGCTCTGCACACAGTAAGTGCTCAATAAATACGATTGATGATGATGATGATTCCACAGCTCTGGTGAAATGCTTCATACTTTTTCTCTGGAATCACTATTCATGACAGATGACCCAGAATTAATTTAGGTTGTGTGGTAGACACTCCCCTGAGCCCATGGCTCTTGGACAAGTCACTTTCTTTCTCTGTGCCTCAGTTGCCTCATCTGTAAAATGGGAATTAATTCTATTTAAACTGTGAGCTCCATGTGGTTGGGGAGTGTGTCCAAAAAGATTGGCTATCCTAGCATTTAATACAGTGCCTCATACGTAGTAAACATTTAACAAGTACCACTAAAAAAATGAGTCACAAATCTACATCTCCAGCCCGGACCGCTACCCTTCTGTGCAGTTTCACGTTTCCTCCTGCCTTCAGGACATCTCTCCCTGGATGTTTTGTTGACACCTCAAACTTAATATGTCCAAATAGAGCTTCTCATCTTCCCATCCAAATTCTGTCCCTGATCTGACTTTCCCATCACCGTAGATGGCACCACCATCCTCCCTGTCTCACAAACCCGGAATCTTGTCACTACTGTCGACGCATCTCTCTCATTCAACCTGCATACAATCATAATAATAATGATGATGATCATAATGGTGATATTTAAGCACTATGTACCAGGTACTGTACTAAGTGCTGGGGAGGATACCAGCAAATAAGTTTGGACATGGCTCCTGTCCCACATGGGGCTCACCGTCTTAATTGCCATTTTAAAGATGAGGTAACTGATGCCCAGAGAGGTGAAGTGACTTCCCCAAGCCAGGTCCTTCTGGCCCCCAGTCCTGTGCTGTATCTACTAGACCACAGTGCTTCTCTATTCATATTCACATATTCATTCTATTACCAAATCCCATTAGTGCTACCTTCATAACATTGCTAAAATTCCCATTTTCTTCTCCTTTCAAACTGCTACTATACCTATGCAAGCACTTGACTAAGGCATAAGCCTCTTCACCGACCTCCCTGCCTCCTGTCCCTCCCCACTTCAGTCCATACTTCACCCTGCTGCCACTCCTCAAGGACTTCCAGTAGTTGCCCATACACTTATGCATCAAACTCCTTACCATCAGATTTAGAGCAATCAATAAGCTTGTTTCTGCCTTTCCTTACCTTGATGATTTTTCTGCTCAACCCAGCAGGCTCACTTTGCTCCTCTAACACCAACCTACATAATGTACCTTGATCTAATTGCCCACCTCTTGTCCACATTCTTCCTCTGACCTGGAACTCCCTTCCTTTCATATCTGACGGACCATCATTCTTCCACCTTCGAAGCCTTATTAAAATCACATCTCCAAGAGGCTTTTTCCAACTGACCTGATTTCCCTTACTCCCTCTCCCTTCTGTGATTGCCTTGGAACTTAGATTTCCACACTTGAAGCTCTTGATAGTCACCTCAGCCCCACAGCACTTATGCATATATTTGTAACTTATTTTAACGTCTGTCTCCCCGACTAGACTGTAAGCTCCTTGTGAACAGAGAACATTCCTACCACCTCTGCATTGTTTTCTCCCAAGTGCTTAATACAATGTCCTGCACACAGTAAATGCTCAATAAATATTGATAAGAGATTTATTCCATTTTTCTCCATATCACTAATGACTGGTAGAATAGATATATTTTTGTTTTTATCTAAGGAATTTCATTTTGCAAAATGTACTCAGTTTGCCATCTCATCTCAATATATAAAAATATGAAATCATGGGAGACAAACCTAGAGTGCATTATTACTAGAAAGCCATAGTGGAAGCTGAAGCTGTCTTGTTCTTTAACCTCTGCTACTTGAGTGTTCCCTCAACTGCCTAGGTGCTGTCCAGGTGCCCCTCCCATCCTGCCCAAACTAACAAAAATATAATCGACATGGACTAGATCCTCTTCAGTTAAAATAGCTATGGTATTGGTTAAGCTCTTATGTATGCGTCAGGCACTGTACTAAGCTCTGGGGTGGATACAGGCAAATTAATAACAATGGCATTTATTAAGTGCTTACTATGTGCAAAACACTGTTCTAAGTGCTGGGGAGGTTACAAGATGACCAGGTTGTCCCACGTGGGGCTCAGTCTTAATCCCCATTTTACAGATGAGGTAACTGAGGCATAGTGAAGTGACTTGCCCAAAGTCACACAGCTGACAAGTGGTGGAGTCAGGACTTGAACCCATGACCTCTGACTCCAAAGCCCGGGCTCTTTCCACTGAGCTGTGCTGCTTCTTTAAATTGGGCTGGCTATAGTCCCTGTTCCACATGGGGCTCACAGCCTCAACCCTCATTTTACAGATGAGATAAATGAGGCACAGAGAGGTGAAGTGACTTGTCTAAGGTCACACAGCAGATAAGTGGCAGAGCCAGGATTAGAACTCACAACCTTCTGACACTCAGGCCTGTGCTCTATCCACTATGGCATGCTGCTCCTCTATTGAGTTATATAGTTATAATCACTCCCTGCTGCTATTTTCTAGTTACTCTACTTTCAGTCCAGGACTGACTAACTAAATTTCCCTGAACTGCACACTCTCTACTATTGTAGGAATAAGGATTTTAGATTGGAAGCATTGTTGCATGAAAGCCAAGTGGTTCAAAGTCAGAAATGTGTCAACTTATTTTGGAGGAGTTAGGAAGGAATTGAAATGGCAATCTACCTATATTTTGAAATGTTGGTTACAATGGTTTTGTAGTTACTCTGATAAATTGAGTAGATCTCTTCCTCCTTCCCTATGTCAAACTAGGGGAAATAGTTGGGGTTTGCTAGGGTGCGAGACATAAAGAGGAATCCTTGAAGAACAGGGGAACACTATGGCCTAGTGGACAAAGAGCAGGCCTGGGACTCAGAGGAACTGGGTTCTAATCCCCGCTCTACCACTTGTCTTCCAGGTGACCTTAAGCGTGTCACTTCTCTTGGCCTGTTACCTCACCTGTAAAATGGGGGTTGAAACTGTGAGCCCCATGTGGGACCTGGACTATGTCCAACCTGACTAGCTTGTAACTATCCCAGCAGTTTGTGCCTGGCTTGTAGTAAGAGTTTAACAAATACCATTTAAAAAAAATTTAAAAACCCCAAAATGGTAGAAGGTGTTGAAATGAGGTGTCAGAGACTAATACTTTCCAGTTGCAGAATGGAACAAAGCAGCAACTGAAGCAGATAAGTGAAATAAACAGGTATGACTATTACTGCTGACTGCTTAGACTTCCCCTCATCAGTCTCCTGTGATTCCCTATAGCTGCTTCCACGTAGACTGAACTTCTGGCCACTAGCTTCAAGGCTCTTAATCACTGCCTCCTGCCTCTCTGATCTCTCCTTATGAGAGACTTTATATGGTCGACTCTGGATATATAAAATAAGAAGCTCTCCAGTTACCACCTAGCTCATGCTTCTTGCTCCTTCCAAGAAAGCCTCCTTACCAATCCCTGTTCTTCATTTCAATCAGTTGTATTTATTGAGTGCTTACTAAGTGCAGAGCACCATACTCAATACTTGGGAGGGTACAGTACAACAGAGTTTGGAGTCTTCCCCCTCTTATGAGTCATTGCTTTTTCCTTTTTCTCTCTGATTTAAAATGCCTTCTGACCTCAGCTTCATCACATTCTTCAAAGCCCTTCTAAAAGCTCATCTCCTTCGGGAGGCATTCCCTGACTATTTCCTGATCTTTTCCCCAATTATGCCATTCTCTCAGCCACCTCGATATTCTCATGAACACATCCGCTATTTCCTTATCCACCTGTTTAGTCTCCTCCTCTGCTTATTTAAATATTACATTTTGACCTCTCTGGCTTTGGGAGCAGCATTCACTTATTACTTCTGAATTCTCTCAAGCACTTATAGCAGTGTTCTATCCACAGCAAGTAGGTGCTTAGAAAAAGAAAACAACAACTGATGATGACTGATTCCTGGTGCAGGAGCTGGTGGGGGCAGGAAATCAGCCAGCTGGAGGCTTGCATTTCACCTACCTACCTTTTCTCATGGCATAGGTTTTTCCCCATAGATATCACCCTTGCCACTGGCTAGCTGATTCTCTGTCTCTTCTAGCTCCCACTGATCCATATTAGAAATTCTGATCAGCCTGGAGAGAGAACTTTAGCTGTAGCTGCATTCGTTATAGTTTCATTTGCCTCCTTGTTGCTAATCCTCTGGTCTCAGTTATGTACATGCATATGTGTGTGCATGTAAATATATATATATATTTAAATATATATATATATTTGTGTGTGTGTGTGTGAGAGAGAGAGAGAGAAAGAGAGATATGCATCTCTGACCACTCTGCCCCTCCAGGATTGGAACCATTTTGTATCAAGGGTATTAGAAGTAGGGGTGGGAATGATGCCCAGAGGGATGCCAGAGAAATGTCAGCTGATCTCACTGGAGTCGTCTTTTGTGACAGAAGCTTCTGCAAAGTTTCTCCCTCCAGGCACCTGCTGGGCTCATGTTTGAGTTAGTGCTTAGGCACGGCAACCCAGTAGCAGAAGTTCCAACTTTATATACCTAGGTGTTACTCCTCATGGTTCCCTCCCTAAATTCCCTCTAGGTTCCTGATGGCCAGCTGATCTGAGCCATGCTGATGGTTTTCTTGTTCTAAGAGCATTTTCATTCTTTCCAATTTGTGTGCAACATTTAGGCAGAGTAGTCTTCCAATCAAGTTAAACAACAGATAGGTTATGGATAAAAAGTAAGTTGAGTAATACAAGACTATCCTGGGGAAGGTTCTGGAAAACTCCGGAGTGACTGAAGAATGATTATAGTAATACGTACTAAGCCATGAGGTGGTAATAATGATGGTATTTAAGTGCTTACTATGTGCAAAGCACTGTTCTAAGCACTGGGGGGGATACAAGGTGATCAGGTTGTCCCACGTGGGGCTCACAGTCTTAATCCCCATTTTACAGATGAGGTAACTGAGGCACAGAGAAATTAAGTGTCTTGCCTAAGGTCGCAGAGCTGGGATTCGAACCCATGACCCCTGAATCCCTAGCCCGTGCTCTTTTCACTGAGCCACGCTGCTTCTCTAGTTGCAAGCTATCAGGCACGGTCCCTGTCTGACACAGGAAATGGTGGCCCAGAGAATTTGTGACTTGTCCAAGGTCACACAGCAGAATAGTGGCAGAGTTAAGATTAGAACCCAGGGGTTCTGACCCTCAGATCCTCATTTTTGTCATTAGTAGGAGCTGTATTTACTGAGCACCCACGTGACACGGTGCACTGTGCTAGGTGCTTGGAAAGTACCATGTTGCCTTCCAAAGAATCAGTGTTAAGGAGTGGCTGAGGTTCCTGTTGTCCTGGAAAGCCTTAAGAAGAGGATTAGATAGTGTTTTGGCCTGAATAGTTTCATGGACAGCAGATATGCCCACTAAAGATAAGGTGATTTTCCTCTTTACCTTCTCTTCTCTTTCGCCCCCAAAAGGGCTTACAATATTCATTCACTATTTTAGCAAAACCAGGTAGTTTGTGTTAGTTTGTGTTAGCCTCCCTGAAGTTAGCCTTCACAAGACATTTGAAGTCCAGTTCTGCTTTGTCATTCCAGAATTCTGTGCTTTCTCATGCCTTCCACCACCCATGGTGAACCAAGCTTCCAGTGCCTCTAAAGATAGTGTCTCTCTGTCTACCTGTGTCTCTCTCTCCCTCTCCCGCTTTCCCTCCAATAGAGCAAAGGCATGCAAAACTTCTGGGAGAAGATCCCAAGCCGGACAGTTGAAGGGATTGTGTACTGAGAAGAGATCCTTGCTTCTAATCATGACATCATCTCCAATTTATCAGACAAAGATCTCTGGCTTGCCATTAGGGACACTGAGCAAATTTATCTTTCCTGAAAATGATATTTTAAAGTTTTGCATGAATGATAATAGTACATTTCCTGTCCTCCTGAAATTCCAATAGAAAGAAGACTTTTAACCTCTATTAAATGCCCAAGCACTTAATGCAGCATTCTGCACACAGGTGCTCAATAAATATTTTATTGGTTGATCTTGGACACTATGCCACATTGTTTTCTGACCTATTTTGACTTCTCAAGATAGGAACAGGCTCACTGGAGTGAGTCTGTCTTCCTAGCCCACAGCCAAAGAAGACTAAGGCATCTACAATCTGTTAGTCAAAAGACAGGGCAGAAAAGTAACTCTTTGGGCTTCTGCAGGGAGGAAAAAACAGCCTGAGTGGCTTTGTTCTTAACTACATGCAGTCTGCTGGAAATTTTGAACTGGACTTGGCATAAAACTAAAAGCGGTTTCTACTACTGCAAACATGTCTAGAAGCAAAGGGCTCTTAGAGGACCCAGTTACCAACTAACAGACCCCAACCCTTTCTGTTTGCTTCTTGTGGCACTGCAGAACTTAACTGTTTGCTTCCAATTTAACCTCTAGAAGCAGGCAAATATTGAGTCATCTTTAACCTTTCACTACATTCCACAGAAAACGGTAAAGAGGAGGATCCACTCCCCCAAGGGGCTAACACAAAATGAACTTGTGTGTGTGTATGTGTGTCTCTCTCTCGCTTGCTCACTCCTTGTGGGCAGAGAAAATGTGTGGTGCCGGCATTCCTGAGGTACTTTTCCAAATGCCTAGTGTAATTGTTACACTCACGCTATCACTACTACTAAAGAGCTAGTCTGCAAGTCACTCTAGGTATCTCCTGGAAAAACACAGAGTATAGCAGCAATCACTGATGAGCATTTCCCCTATTAATAAAATAATTTAAAATGTTAGGGATTTTACCAATCTCTCTACCCTGTACATCTTGACTCCTCTCCCTCACGTGGGACAGGAGAAAGCACTGTTAACTGTCCCTCCTTTTTCTGTTCTCCTCCCTTCTGCTGGCCTCTGCTTAAGGGAGGTGCTGCTGATCGGTTCAGTGCCTAAAGAGAGATCTAAGAAAGCAGGTAAAACGCAAGGCTGAGATTGGCGACCAGCTCTGAAAAAACAGCCTGCTTAAATAGATGTGGACACTAATTATTTAAATAATGGATTTTTTTTCTGGGTCCCCTAGAACAGCCTAAAGCATGGGTTTAGGATCCAGCACGGCGACTCCTGGTGTAGCTCCCTGTTGCTTAAAGGAGCAACCTTCTTCAGGGCTAGACCTCAGAGGTGGTGGTGGAGTCCCTCCTGGTTCTGAAGCTTGGGTGTGGGGGAATTAACATTTTGGCTCTCTGCCTGGGTTTGTGTTGTGAGTTTGCAGGAGACCATCAAAGGCGGAAATGAAGTCTTGGAACCTCTATATGTCTGTCTGATATCCTTTTAACTTGGAGAGATGCAAAATCAGATTTGGCTGGCATAGGCTACAAAGTAAAGGAAACATCCTTGGGATCTTCAGAGGAACCCAGGGACAAACTCCCATGTCTCAGACAGGGGAATGCCACTGTCTTTGGAAAACAGCAAAGAAGATGAGGAAGGCTGATGAATGAGGAAATGGAGTTAACAGGCTATGCCAATTACCTCTGGAATACTGCAACTCCCTTTCCTCCCTCTTATGATCCTGCTTTATGTCCCTCTGGGTGGAAGGAAAATCATTGTTCTCTGGCACAGAAATATTAATCCCTCACATGACACTTGCCGCTTCTGTAGTACTTGCGGAGAACTTACTATAAGCCAAGCAATGTACTAAGGGCAGGGGTAGATCAAGATAATCAGGTTAGACAAAGTCCTTGTCCCATATGGGGGTGGGGGGGCACTCAGTCTAAGTAGGAGGGAATAGGATTTAATCCCCATTTTACAGATGAGGAAATTGAGGTTCAGAGAAGTCAAGTGACTTATACAAGGTAGCAGACAAGTGGTGGAGACAGGGTTAGAACCCAGGTCCTCTAACTTCCAGGCATGTGCTCTTCCCACTAGGCCTCGCTGCTTTCTTTGTGAAGGAGGTTGCAGTTTAGGGGATAAACTGGACCTTTGGGGAAATAGTTGCCTTGAGCTCCCTCTCCCAAGTACAGTGGCTGGTCGAGGCCTCAGATGATCAGGAGGCCAGCAAGCACCACTGCCAGACACCAAAGACAGCAAAGGAAAACCACACAATCAAGAGATTCCTAGGGCTAATTACTTTTTTTTTTTTTTTAGAAATTAGGTAGTCCATTTCCCACCTTCCAAGCAGGAACACTTCTAGGATGTTTAATCTGAGTTTAGAGAGCTCTAACAGTGTGGTCTAGAGGGAAGAGCACAAGACAAGAGTCAAAAGGCCTCATTTCTAATCCTATTTCTGCCACTTGTCTGCTGTTTAAGTGACTTCTCTGTACTCCAGTTTCCTCATATGCAAAATGAGGATTCAGTACCCTCCCCATCTAGACTGAGTCGTATGTGGGATAAGGACTGTCTGGCTGAATTGTATGAAGCCCGGTGTTTACTTCAGTGCTTGGAACAGAAAATGCTTAATATAGATTATTATTTTTCATTAGAAACCAATGACAGGACATCCTTTATTGCTGCTCCTGCTGCAATTTATTTCCAACATTGTCTTGTGGTCAACTGAGGGGGGATGAACAGCTGGTCATCAACCTCCATAGCAGATTGGTAACTTGTCTTGAAATTGCCAGAGGACAGATTTCACAGGCTCCAAGAATCCTGACAACTGTTCATTCATTCAGTCATATTTATTGAGGGCTTACTGTGTGCAGAGCACTGTACTAAGCGCTTGGAAAGTACAATTTGGCAATAGAGACAGTCCCTACCCAACAATGGGCTCACAGTCTCGAAGGGGGTGAAGACAGATAGCAAAACAGAACAAGTAGATAGGTGTCAATACCATCAAAATAGAATTATAGATCTATACACATCATTAATAAAATAGAGTACTAAATATGTACATATATACACAAGTACTGTGGGGAGGGGAAGGGGGTAGGGCAAAGGGAGGGAGTAGGGGTGATGGGGAGGAGAAGGAGAGGTTAAGGGGGGCTCAGTATGGGAAAGCCTCCTGGAGGAGGTGAGCTCTTAGTAGGGCTTTGAAGGGAGGAAGAGAGCTAGTTTGGCAGATGTGAGCCCACTCTTTTAGACTGTGAGCCCACTGTTGGGTAGGGACTGTCTCTATATGTTGCCAATTTGTACTTCCCAAGCGCTTAGTACAGTGCTCTGCACATAGTAAGCGCTCAATAAATACGATTGATGATGAGGGAATTCCAGGCCAGAGGTAGGATGTGGGCCAGGGGTCAAAGGTGGGATGTGAGAACAAGGTATAGTGAGGAGGTTAGTGGCAGAGGAGCAGAGTGTGCAGTCTGGGATGTAGAAGGGCTGGGCTGTTCTGCTACAAATGTATACCTCAGCTGGGCAGATCCCCTTTTAGACTCCCCCCCCTCCCCTTTTAGACTGTGAGCCCACTGTTGGGTAGGGACTGTCTCTATATGTTGCCAATTTGTACTTCCCAAGCGCTTAGTACAGTGCTCTGCACATAGTAAGTGCTCAATAAATACGATTGATGATGATGATGATGATCTCCCTCACCTGGCTACTGAATTAACCCAAATATGAGTAAGTTTCTTGCAGCTCTGTCTTGCCCTCTTTCCCTCCCTCCCGCCACACACACACAATTCTCCAAGTACAAACCAACCTCTCTCTCCTATACAAATCCTTAAACTTCAGCACCCATCCCCCACACAGGTACCCAAAAGTCTAAAGGCCAAACAATGAGCCATTTTTTAAGAGCAGCTTGATGGAAGCAAGAATATTACTTTGTCTGAGCTTTGGATTTGCAAGTTTAAATCTTCTCTAGTGTCAGGTGCATCCAACAAGACAAGGGTGTTAGGTGTATTTTCATGTTAGAAATACATTCTGAGATTTAATTTAAACCATCTTATTGAACTCAGTATTTATAAATTTCTCATTATCATTACTATTCCTCTCCCAACACTTGACTTTTTTGCCTGAAACAATCTCTCCCCCCACTCCCACCCACAGCCACCACTCATCCCCATAATTTCTCTAGAACTGAGTCTCTTTTGGAAGACAAGCACATCTTGGAAAGTAGACAGGGATTTGCTGAACCGGTCTGATGGAAAGCAATGGCTATCGTGCCAGGGTACAGTGGAGCCACCTTGATTTAGAGAAGCAGCGTGGTCTAGTGGAAAGATCATGAGCCTGGGAGCTGCAGGATTTGGGTTCTAATCTCAGTTCTGCCACTTGCTTATGTGACCTTGGGGAAGTCACTTAACTTTTGTGCCTTAGTTTCCTCATCTGTAAACTAGATTTCTTTGCTCTCCTACTTAGACTGTGAGCCCCATGTGGGACAGGGACTATGTCCAACCTGATAAATATGTATCTACCCTAGTGCTTAGAACAGTGCTTGACACATAGTGTTTAACAACTACCATTAAACTTAGATTTTAAATGCTGAAAGGATATCCATTTTAGGGGATTGAAGTTGCAAAGATGAAAATGCATGGCCACAGACTTGCTTCCTAAGGCCATATTCATTTATTCATTTATTCAATCATATTTATTGAGCATTTACTGTGTGCAGAGCACTGTACTAAGCGCTTGGGAAGTACAAGTTGGCAACATCCAGAGACGGTCCCTACCTAACAGTGGGCTCACAGTCTAGAAGGGGGAGACAGACAACAAAACATATTAACTAAATAGAATAAATATGTACAAGTAAAATAGAGTAATAAATATGTACAAACATACAGGTACTGTGGGGAGGGGAAGGAGGTAAGGCAGGGGGATGGGGAGGGGGAGGAGGAAAGGGGAAGGAGGGGGCTCAGTCTGGGAAGGCCTCCTGGAGGAGGTGAGCTCTCAGTAGGGCTTTGAAGGGAGGAAGAGAGCTAGCTTGGCGGATGTGCGGAGGGAGGGCATTCCAGGCCAGGGGGAGGACGTGGGATGGGGGTCGACGGCGGGACAGGTGAGAATGAGGCACAGTGAGGAGGTTAGTGGCAGAGGAGCAGAGGGTGTGGGCTGGACTGTAGAAGGAGCACACCTTGAGCAAGGAATAGTGTTAAAGGAATGTGGCAGTAGTTGGGAGCCCCCCAAGAGGCAGCCAGCTGTTAGCAGTAGGTCAGTAACAAAGTAATCTGCCAGATCTGCCCTTCCCCTGCTTCTGCCACAGCCCATTCAGCTGTTGCTGCCACCACCTTTGCTGTAGAAGAAATAATAATAATTGTGGTATTTAAGCACTTACTATGTGCCATGCCCTGTACTAAACCCAGGGGTAGATCCAAGTTTAACAGGTTGGATGCTGTCCTTGTCCCACATGGGGCTCACCGTTTCAATCCCCATTTTACAGATGAGGTAACAGACCCAAAGAATAAAGTGAGTTGCCCATGGTCCCACAGCAGACAAGTGGTGGAGGCAGAATTAAAACCCATGACCTTCTGATACCCAGACCTGTGCTCTATCCACTTCACCAGGCTCTCTGGATTTCTGGTTTGGATGCTCTGAGTGGAATTTCCTCTGTCATTGCAGTTGCTCCCCAGGGCACAGTTGCAATATCTGCTCCAATCTGGAGCAGATGTGCTGGCTGCAATGGAGGAAATATATGGGAGTTTTCTTGAGTCTCTGTCCCTCTTGGTTTTCTCTCCCCCCTCTCCCCCACCTTTTCTCCTCTCTCTTCTCCCCCCTCTCCCCCCTCTTCCCTCCCGCCTCTTTTCATTCATTCAGTCGTTATTTATTGAGCGCTTACTGTGTGCAGAGCACTGTACTAAGTCCTTGGGAAGTACAAGTTGGCAACATATAGAGACAGTCCCTACCCAACAGTGGGCTCACAGTCTAGAAGGGGGAGACAGACAACAAGACAAAACATATTAACAAAATAAAATAAATAGAATAAATATGTACAAATAAAATAAATTAGATTTGAAAACCTTGATGCCTGCTTCCCCTCACATCCCCCTCCCCCACCTTTCATTTCCTAACTCTACTTCCCCACCCTTTCCTTCTCTAAAATGGGGGCTATCCAGTTGCAAAGTTAAGGTGCACTTCACTAATTTCTCAGGTTGGCCATTATGTAATAAATTCCTTAAACATATACTGAATAATAACCATTGTGCTATTTGTTAAACCCTATGTACCATGCATTGTACTAAGTGTGGGGTGGATTCAAGACAGCTGGGACTCAGTCTAAGTAGGAGAGAGAGGTAGTGAATCCCCATTTTTGCAGATGAGGGAACTGAAACAGAAGTTGAGTGACATATCATTAAAGCTGACAGCAGATAAGTGGTGGAGCTGGGATTAGAGCCCAGGCCCTCTGACTCAAAGCCTGTGCTCTCTCCACTAGGCCATTCCAACATGCATGTGTTTTTTCCATCTATATAATGGGAAAAGTCCATCTATATACAGTGAAAAGAGTATTATTATTCTGTTGTTTAAGCATTACTATGTGTCAAGTACTGGAGTTACTACAAGATAATCAGGTCAGACACAGTCCCTGTCACTGTCCCATATGGGGCTCACAGTCTAAGTAGGCGGGAGAACAGGTAGTGAATCCCCATTTTACAGTTGAAGACTTTTACTACAGGTAAATCACTTTCATTGGACCCTGTTACATTTAGCCAATACACAGCCACTGGAACCAGTGAGTGACTCCTCAGCAGGGGTGAACTGGCATTCAAATGATTTCAGGTTTTATAATCTGGACAATTAGAAGAATGGAAAGGTAGAAAGCAAACAGGACTTCAGCCTCTAGAAGAACCAAGGATTGAATTCATATCCCTGAGGAGATGGGTAAACTCGGTTTTGCAAAAGACTTAGGCCCCTTGTTTGCTAAGAAAAATGAGCAATTTTGTTGTTTTTTTTTTCATGGAAAGGGACTGGATGGGGAGAAGTGAGGGAAGGGTTGGGGAGTTACACTTATTTCCCTCCTAACTGGGACTCCCTCCGTGGCTTTCTGACTGGCCAACAGTGGTAATGGTCTTGCAACCCTAGAGTTTAGGGCAGAGGGAGGGGAAAGGATAATAGTGCTGCAGAGGCATTGTGCCACAGATACAGGAAGGGTGTTGGCACAGCCCTTCCCTGACACACACATGCATTTGCAGACGTATTTGCGGGTTAGGTACAGGCAAGGCCAGAGGGGTCCAGGCTGGAGCATGGAACCTGGTAACGGAGGGGAGTAGGATTTGGTCAGAAAAGAAAAGGAGGTGGAAGGGGGCACAAAGGGGGCTCAAAGAGGAGGTCATGGTTGTGAGAGGGTCCCAAGCTGGGCGAGCTGGTTCCCTCCTACTTCCTCACTCCTCCCCAACCCTCCGGTCAAACAGCTAGATCCAATCATCTGCAGTGGGATAGGCCCAGTCCAGCCCATTATATTGAGAGATTGACATTTCTGTTGGACTTCCCATCAGGGTTTTGCAGCATCACGTGGAAGGAGAATGGAAAGCAAAGAGAAACCAATAGAGAAAGGGGTAATCAGTGCTGTGTCTCTGGGCACATGGTACAGGATTGCAATTGGTAGGGTGCCAGGACTATCCATCTTTGTGGGGTGTACTCAAGTCGGGATTCAGGTCAGGGACGTGGAGGGCAGAGAGCGGAGACAGCGGGCCTGATTAATGCTACATATCAATGATAATAAATTAACATATATCAATAAATGTATTGATAAAAATAAATGCAAGTTGAAAAGAGCTTGGACCTGGGCGTCAGAGGATCTGTGACTTAATCCCATTCCGCCACCTGCCTTTTGTCTGATTTTGGGCAAGTCACTTAACTTCCCTGTTCCTCAGTTTCATTATCTGTTAAATGGGAATTCAATATTTGTTCTCTCTCCTACCTAGACTGAGTCCCATGTGGGACAGGGTCTGTGTCTGACCTGATTATGTTATGTCTCCTCCAGCACCTATGCCTTGCTTGGCATAGAGTAAGTGCTCAACAAATACCACAGCAGTTATTATTATTATTATTATTATTATTATTATTGTTATTATTATTATTATTATTATATATGAACTAAAACTTGGAGGGGACAGTCCATGGTCACCTCACCATACCCAGACTGAGCCCCCTTTTTCCTCTCCTCCTCTCCTCCCCATCACCCCCCACCCTACCTCCTTCCCCTCCCCACAGCACTTGTATATATTTGTACATATTTAATCCTCTATTTATTTTACTTGTACATATTTACTACTCTATTAATGATGTGCATGTAGCTATAATTCTATTTATTCTGACAGTTTTGACACCTGTCTACATGTTTTGTTGTCTGTCTCCCCCCTTCTAGACTGTGAGCCCGTTGTTAGATAGGAGCCGCCTCTATATGTTGCCGATTTGTACTTCCCAAGTGCTTAGTACAGTGTTCTGCACACAGTAAGCACTCAATAAATATGATTGAATGAATGAATGAATTAACAAATTTATGAGGAAAATTAACAAGTCTTATCCCTTTACTCTCTTGGCTAACAAGCTATGAGCTACTTTCTTCTTCTTAATATGCTTCGTAGGCCACTTCATTAAGCCTCCCAATCCCTCTGAAGATGGAAGCAGAAAAGTGAGGCCAGAGGTGGTTAAGGTGGTTGGTGACGATAAATGCCCAAATGCCAACTCCATGGTGTGACTGCCTCCTTGGAGAATGCCTAGGGGCTACCGTACAGATTAGGGCAGAAGCATGTTGGCAGAGAAGAAAGGAAAATACTCCTCTGGGCTGGGATCAGGCCAATGTTATATGTCCATCACTCTTAGCAGTTTATTTTTGTAAAATAAGTCTCTTCGACTGGGAGCTCTATGTGGGACAGGGACTGTGCCTGAACTGATTGTGTTATATATTACCCAGTGCTTGGGACACAATACATGCTTAACAATTTTTTTTAAAGACCAATGGTTATTTAATAAACATTAAATATACATTCTCATGTAGTCCTTTCATCTACAGTCAGGAGTGGGGGGAAAAAGAAGCATGCTGAAAACTCATAATGGAGATTAAATCAAATTCACAGAGACATTTTCCATCCAGTTCCATATCACATCTTTTCTCTTTCAGGTTTCCACTCTTGTGAGTTCAATGAAATACACCCAGCTTTCACTATCACCTCAGCCCTGGCTGTTGGTCAAATCTTCCTTACCTTCAGGGAGACAAAAATGAATCAATAAATAATATTAAACAACATGGAAAACCACAATGATTTAACATTTCCCATAAATGTCAGCTTGCCCTGGAGCCGTGCATGGCAGGGATGCTGCTCTTCACAACTCCCATTTGTCATTTTTTTTTTATCCCTTCTGCTCAGCGTAGAATTCTCTTTTGTCCATTCTATTTTTGTCAAGGTCTCTGCTTTCTGTTAATGGCTGTGAGTCCGTGAAACACTCCTGACTCAGGAGGGGACTCAAGCTGGTGTGTCAGAATGGAAGGGTGCTGGCCCCAGCTCTAATAGTCATTCCATCATATTTATTGAGCGCTTACTGTGTGCAGAGCACTGTACTAAGCACTTGGGAAGTACAAATTGGCAACATATAGAGACAGTCCCTACCCAACAACAGGCTCACAGTCTAGAAAGGGGAGACGGACAACAAAACAAAACATGTGGACAGGTGTCAAGTCGTCAGAGTAAATAGAAATAAAGCTAGATGCACATCATTAACAAAATAAATAGAATAGTAAATATGTACAAGTAAAATAGAGTAATAAATCTGTACAAGCATATATACAGGTGCTGTGGGGAGGGGAAGAGGAAAAAGAGCACTCAGCCTGGGAAGGCCTCTTGGAGGAGGTGAGCTCTCAGTAGGACTTTGAAGGGAGGAAGAGAGCTAGCTTGGCGGATGTGTGGAGGGAGGGCATTTCAGGAAAGCAGAAACTGAAGTGAAATCCTGCTACCTACTACTGAAAAGAACAGAAAACTACCTGCCCTTGTTCAGGATGAATATCCCAGAAAGTTTGAACAGCTTCAGAGCCCCTAAAGAAGCTGAACTCTTTGCACTTTTTCAGACCACAAATGGCAAACCCTGCCCTGACAGGAAGCTACCCCCAGTAATGATGTCCAGTTTCTCAGATCTCCCAAAGGATGGTACATTTTTTTTATGGTATTTAAGTGCTTGTTTACCTGCCAGGTTGTGTGCTAAGTCTTGGGGTAGATACAAGCTAATCAGGTTGGGCACAGTCCATGTCCCACATGGGGTTCACAGTATAAATCTCCATTTTACAGAGGAGGTAAGTGAGACAGAGAAGTTAAGCGACTTGCCCAAGGTCACACAATGAGCGAGTGGTGGAACCAGAATTAGAACTCAGGTTCTAATGGTAGATTAACGAATACCAGCATTATTATTAACGGTACGTGGGGCTTTGTTTAGGGGCCGGGAAACCTGGAAATTTGGCCTGCAGGTGCAGGGACTTGACCTGGTCCTTGACTTAGTGTTATAGCTAATAATGGTGTTGGTTAATCAACTGTATTTGGGCACTTTATATGTGCCAAGCACTGAACTAAGTGCTGGGGTAGATTCAAGGTAATCAGGTTGGCTACAATTCTTGTCCAACATGCCGATCACAGTCCGAGTGGGAAAGAATACGTATTTAATCCCTTTTTTACAGTTGAGGCTATTAAGACACAGAGATGTAGAGTAACTTGTCAAACTTCACAGAGCAGGCACCAGGGAAGGCCAAGATCCTCCTGAACTCTGGGCATGTGCTTTTTCTACTAGGTCATGCTGCTTCCCTAAATGTTTTTTAGGGACCATTTGAAACTCTTGTTTTATTCTAACACCTGCACCATGAGATCAAGCTATAATGAGGACGAGGGCTTCCAAAAAAACCTGTTGCTAAGATTCTGCCTCGTCCCCATTTCTGTCTTTTGGTGACTTCTGTGGGAGAGAGAAACCTGAGATAATATACAGCATCCCTGGTGGAAAAACACTGGTTTGACTTGTCTGCCTAACCTAGACAGCATTATAATAATAATAGTAATGATGGTACTGAAATGCTTACTACATGCCAAAAACTGTACTAAGTGGGATAGATATGATATGCCAGACACAGTCCAGGCCCTACACAGGGATCTCAGTTCAAGTAGGAAGGAGAGCAGCACCCTGTCCGTCCCTCCCTTTCTCTTTCCCTCCCTCTCTTTTTCCCTCCCGCTCTCTTTCCCTCCCCCCTCTTTCCCTCCCCCCTCTTTCCCTCCCCCCTCTTTCCCTCCCCCCTCTTTCCCTCCCCCTCTCTCTCCCTCCCCCTCTCTCTCCCTCCCCCTCTCTCTCCCTCCCCCTCTCTCTCCCTCCCCCTCTCTCTCCCTCCCCCTCTCTCTCCCTCCCCCTCTCTCTCCCTCCCCCTCTCTCTCCCTCCCCCTCTCTCTCCCTCTCCTTCCCTCTCCCTCCCTCTCCCTCCCTCTCCCTCCCTCTCCCTCCCTCTCCCTCCCTCTCCCTCCCTCTCCCTCTCCCTCTCCCTCCCCCACCCTCCCCCACCCTCCCCCTCCCCCTCCCTCCCCCTCATCCCCCTCTCTTCCCCCTCTCTTCCCCCCTCTCTTCCCCCCTCTCTTCCCCCTTCCCCCCTTCTCCCCCTCTTCCCCCCCTTCCCACCCCTTCCCCCCTCCCCCCCTCTTCCCCCCTTCCCCCCTTCCCCCCCTCTTCCCCCCTCTTCCCCCCCTCTTCCCCCCCTCTTCCCCCCCTCCCCCCTCTTCCCCCCTCTTCCCCCCTCCCCCCCCTCTTCCCCCCCTCTTCCCCCCCTTCCCCCTCTCTTCCCCCCCCTCTCTTCCCCCCCTCTCGTCCCCCCCTCTCTTCCCCCCCTCTCTTCCCCCCCTCTCTTCCCCCCCTCTCTTTCCCCCCTCTCTTCCCCCCTCTCTTCCACCCTCTCTTCCCCCCTCTCTTCCCCCCTCTCTTCCCCCCTCTCTCCCCCCTCTTCCCCCCCTCTTCCCCCTTCTCTTCCCCCCTCTCTTCCCCCCCTCTTCCCCCCCTCTTCCCCCCCTCTTCCACCCCTCTTCCCCCCCTCTTCCCCCCCTCTTTCCCCCCTTCCCCCCTCTTCCCCCTCTTCCCCCTCTTCCCCCCTCTTCCCCCCCGTCCCCCCTCTCTTCCCCCCTCTCATCCCCCTTCCCCCCTTCCCCCCCTCTTCCCCCCCTCTCTTCCCCCCCTCTCTTCCCCCCCTCTTCCCCCCCTCTTCCCCCCCTCTTTCCCCCCTCTTCCCCCCCTCTTTCCCCCCTTCCCCCCTCTTCCCCCTCTTCCCCCCTTCCCCCCCTTCCCCCCTCTCTTCCCCCCTCTCTTCCCCCCTCTCTTCCCCCTCTCTTCCCCCTCTCTCTCCCCCCTCTCTCCCCTCCTCCCCTCTCTCTTTCCCCTCTCTCTTTCCCCCTCTCTTCCCCCCCTCTCTTTCCCCCCCTCTCTTCCCCCCTCTCTTTCCCCCCTCTCTTTCCCCCCTCTCTTTCCCCCCTCTCTTTCCCCCCTCTCTTTCCCCCCTCTCTTTCCCCCCCTCTTTCCCCCCCTCTTTCCCCCCTCTCTTTCCCCCCTCTCTTTCCCCCCTCTCTTTCCCCCCTCTCTTTCCCCCCTCTCTTTCCCCCCTCTCTTTCCCCCCTCTCCTTCCCCCCTCTCCTTCCCCCCTCTCCTGCCCCCCTCTCCTTCCCCACTCTCTTTCCCCCCCTCTCTTTCCCCCCTCTCTTTCCCCCCTCTCTTTCCCCCCTCTCTTTCCCCCCTCTCTTTCCCCCCTCTCTTTCCCCCCTCTCTTTCCCCCCTCTCTTTCCCCCCTCTCTTTCCCCCCTCTCTTTCCCCCCTCTCTTTCCCCCCTCTCTTTCCCCCCTCTCTTTCCCCCCTCTCTTTCCCCCCTCTCTTTCCCCCCTCTCTTTCCCCCCTCTCTTTCCCCCCTCTCTTTCCCCCCTCTCTTTCCCCCCTCTCTTTCCCCCCTCTCTTTCCCCCCTCTCTTTCCCCCCTCTCTTTCCCCCCTCTCTTTCCCCCCTCTCTTTCCCCCCTCTCTTTCCCCCCTCTCTTTCCCCCCTCTCTTTCCCCCCCTCTCTTTCCCCCCCTCTCTTTCCCCCCCTCTCTTTCCCCCCCTCTTTCCCCCCTCTCTTTCCCCCCTCTCTTTCCCCCCTCTCTTTCCCCCCTCTCTTTCCCCCCTCTCTTTCCCCCCTCTCTTTCCCCCCTCTCTTTCCCCCCTCTCTTTCCCCCCTCTCTTTCCCCCCTCTCTTCCCCCCTCTCTTTCCCCCCTCTCTTTCCCCCCTCTTTCCCCCCTCTCTTTCCCCCCTCTCTTTCCCCCCTCTCTTTCCCCCCTCTCTTTCCCCCCTCTCTTTCCCCCCTCTCTTTCCCCCCTCTCTTTCCCCCCTCTCTTTCCCCCCCTCTCTTTCCCCCCTCTCTTTCCCCCCTCTCTTTCCCCCCTCTCTTTCCCCCCTCTCTTTCCCCCCTCTCTTCCCCCCCTCTCTTCCCCCCCTCTCTTTCCCCCCCTCTCTTTCCCCCCCTCTCTTTCCCCCCCTCTCTTCCCCCCCCTCTCTTTCCCCCCCTCTCTTTCCCCCCCTCTCTTCCCCCCCCCCTCTCTTTCCCCACCCTCTCTTCCCCCCCCTCCCTTTCCCACCCTCTCTTCCCCCCCTCTCTCCCCCCCCTCTCTTCCCCCCTCTCTTTCCCCCCCCTCTCTTTCCCCCCTCCCTTCCCCCCTCTCACTGCCCCCCCCCCACCTTTCCCCCCCCCTCTTTCCCCCCTCTCTCTTTCCCCCCCTCTTTCCCCCCTCTCTTTCCCCCCCTCTCTCTTTCCCCCCCCTCTCTCTTTCCCCCCTCTCTTTCCCCCCTCTCTTTCCCCCCCTCTCTTTCCCCCCCCTCTCTTTCCCCCCCTCTCTTCCCCCCCCTCTCCTTCCCCCTCTCTCTTTCCCCCTCTCTCTCCCCCCTCTCTCTTCCCCCCTCTCTCTTCCCCCCTCTCTCTTTCCCCCTCTCTTCCCCCCCTTCCCCCCCTCTCCCCCCCCCTCTCTTTCCCCCTCTCTCCTCCCCCTCTCTCCTCCCCCCCCCTTCCCCCCTCTCTCTTCCCCTACAAACTGTTATATTGTACTCTCCTAAGGCTTTAGTACAGGGTTCCACATACAGTAAATGCTCAAATACTTTTATTGATTAAAAAACCTGTTGATACCCCTTAAGCATCCAAATACAATTGTCCAGAAAGTATACACACAAAATAATTTCCCAAAATTTGATATCTACCCTTCAGTCAGCTTCTCTTAGCTGTTATTTTCAAGAGTTAAGAAAAACAATATTAAACTTTCCTGGCTGTGCTACCATCCTACAATATGTTTGGATTGTTTTTCCCTACAGAAGGAATGTAACAGGATGCCAGTGTGTTATTGATCTGCATTGATGAAGACTGAATTCTCACATCCTTGTTCAATCAGTAACAGGGCAACTTGCTAAATGCTGGTGAGTTAGGTTATCTGTTTCTCTCAACTCACAGGGAGCGTGATTAATTCACTCTATGTGGTTATTTGCTTCAGCAAATAAAAGCCCATATAGGTTCAGGAAAACAAGAGATTTTTAAAAATTATTTTTATATGATATTTCAGTGCTTGCTATTATGTGCCAAGCACTGTGCTAAATATAGGATTCAATATGATCTAAGCAGACCAGACACAGTCCCTGCCTCACAAGAGTCTCCCGGTCTAAGGGTGAAGGAGGATAGATATTTAATCCTAATTTTACAGATGAGGAAAGTTAAGAGCCAGGGAAGTTGTGACCTATCCAGAGTCAGACGGCAGGAAAGTGGCAGAGCTGGGATTGGATACAAAATACATTAAAATCTCACATCTTATGTGAGGAAGAAAACAAACTTGTGGTGAAGTCTTCAAGTATTTTTGGGACTCCAACAAACAGAGTTGGTTTGTATAAACATACACCCAGTTTCTAAAAGCTGTAAAATGGGACAAAACTCTATTTAAAGCCATTCTGATCTAGGCTCCTCCTGTGTTGAGTAGTCTTAAACCAAAGGGGCAAGCTCATGGGGAGGAAATTTATGTGGTTTCACTGGACTTTCAGAACCTCATCCCACCACTTCCCCGGAGGGTCAGCAACTTGAGAAGCAGCATGGCTCAGTAGAAAGAGCCCGGGCTTTGGAGTCAGAGGTCTTGGGTTCAAATCCCGGCTCTGCCAATTGTCAGCCGTGTGACTTTGGGTAAGTCACTTAACTTCTCTGGGCCTCAGGTCCCTTATCTGTAAAATGGGGATGAAGACTGTGAGCCCCCCGTGGGACAACCTGATCGCCTTGTAACCTCCCTAGCTCTTAGAACAGTGCTTTGCACATAGTAAGTGCTTAATAAATGCCATTATTATTATTATTATTATTATCCAAAAGTCAGAATGACACCAGCATCTCCTAAAGTCTCAGCTACTCTCTACCTGTAAACTAGACATCATGGTAGTTTCAGGCCAACAGAGTGATTACTTGTCTAGCTTGCTAAGTGATAGCTGGGAGACTGAAAGAGCCAACATAAGTTCCTGAGGGACTAATGTACCTAAATCTATGTGTAGAAGATAGTGTCTGAGTCACTGCCTGAAAGTTTAGAAAAGGAGGCTTTGCCATTTTTGCTGGGCTGTGCCCTGCTCCAGATGGTATATGTACATATTTATAATTCTATTTATATTAATGATGTTTATATATCTATAATTCTATTTATATCGTTACTATTGATGTCTTTATACTTGTTTTGATGTCTGTCTCTCCCCTTCTAGAATGTGAGTCTGATGTGGGCAGGGATTGCCTCTATTTGTTGCTGAATTTTCTTTTCAAAATGTTTAGTACAGTGCTGTGCATACAGTAAGTGCTCAATAAGTACGATTGAATGAATAATAATAGTAATGATGGCATTTGTCAAGTGCTTACTATGTACAAAGCACTGTTCTAAGCACTGGGGGGATACAAGGTAATCAGGTTGTCCCCCATGGGGCTCACAGTCTTAATTCCCATTTTACAGATGAGGTAACTGAGGCCCAGAGAAGTGAAGTGACTTGCCCAAAGTCACACAGCTGTGGAGCTGGGATTAGAACCCATGATCTCTGAATCTGAAGCCCGGGCTCTTGCCACTGAGCTCACTGCTTCTCTACTGAATGCATGAATTAATCTGACAGTAAGCTCTCCCACCTGTCTGGCTGCCACTACAACAGTTTCTGTCCTTCAGGAGTGGAATTGGGATAGTGGTCAAGGTTGGCCATTTTAGGAAACAATGGCATCATTGAGGAGAGCAGAGCAACAGAAATAAATATGTATCTCCATGTTTGTCCTTTCCTGCTCTTGAAGTGTCTTTTTGCTTCTATAACTCCTCTCACCCCTGGTATTACCACCCTCCCCTTTGTGGCATCCGTGTGTGCCTGGAACTCCTCTGATTAATTTTTTCTTAGGCCTTTTTGATCCAGGCAGGGAGACAGAGCATTTTGCTCACTCTGGGGCAAGTACCGGCTTAGCTGAAACCTCTTTCCTCACCAGTTGCCTCTGCCCACGTTTCTAACCTGGAAAGAAGGTCCTCCAGAGCGTGACTCCGTCCTCAGGTGCTTTTCCCCCATTCCGCTTTGCTGTGACTTTGTCTGCCCATGCTCTTCTTACTCCATTCTGGCAGGGGGGCGATGAATGTAACTGATGAAAGCCCTTTGACAGAAATGTGTCTGTTCCTTTGTTTTTTGTGGTTGACATTACTAGCCGTAAGAGCCTTCACAGGTGCAAATGTGGTTGGGAAGAGCAATGCGGGACAGTCAAATCTTGCAGCATTGCTTGCAATTAAGAAAAGATCCAAGTCATGGATTCAGTGCTGATGCCTGGTCCTGTAGCTGCTCAGAGTCTGACAGCGGAATGGGTGGGCAAACGGTTAAAATGGATACGTGTCCGACATCTCTTCCATGTGACTCGTTGGCTCCAGGCTAACGGGGATTGTGAAACTGCTGGTTCAGAGAACTTTTTGGCAGTTCTTTCCCAGCCTCCTCTCACTACTTGTCTCTTGTGGCCATAGCTTGTGGTAATAATAATAATAGTGGCATTTGTTAAGTGCTTACTATGTGCAAAGCACTGTTCTAAGCACTGGGGAGGATACAAGGTGATCAGCTTGTCCCACAGGGGGCTCACGGTCTTAATCCCCATTTTACAGATGAGGGAACTGAGGCCCAGAGAAGTTAAGTGACTTGCCCAAAGTCACACAGCTGACAAGTGGCAGAGCTGGGATTAGAACCCATGACCTCCGAAGCCCGGGCTCTTTCCACTGAGCCACACTGCTTGGTAGCCCCAAGGGATGTGGGTTAGCATTGCTAGACTGGCTGCCAGTATGACCACAGCAGATGGGGGTTGTGGACCTAACTCTCTGTCACTTCTGAGTCTCCAGCTGCCAGAGATGCCCAGGGGAGACATCACCTCATCTCTTCTTCCTGCAGAGACCACCCGCCAGAGCAATCTCTAAGCTTTCTGGATCTGCCTGGGGCGGGGTTCGAGAGCAGCCAGACAGACAATCCCCACTGTGGTAGTTGAGGGATTTGTTGAATGTCCATTGGGTGCGGTGTGCTGTGAAATCCACTGGACTGGAACAAGTGAGATTCCTTCTTCCCTGTCAGAAACCTGGGATTGGGTAGGAAAGGGACAGTGGACCTGATGCCCAGTCATTCATTCATTCAATCATATTTATTGAGCACTTACTGTGTGCAGAGCACTGTACTAAGCTCTTGGGAAGTACAAGTCGGCAACAGTATGAACTGTCTGCTGTGTAACTCCGGGCAATTCACTTCTTCATCTGTTAAATGGGGATTAATTAGTTCTTCCTCTTACGGGCACTGCATCCAACATGATCATTTTGAATCTAACTCAGTGCCTAATAGAGTGCTTGGTGTATAGTAAGCCCTTAACAAATACCTCTTGTGACTATCATTGATATTGTCATTGTCCTCCATGTGGGAGAGGGTCTGACTTTTTTAGACTCTTTTAGACTGTGAGCCCACTGTTGGGTAGGGACTATCTCTATATGTTGCCAACTTGTACTTCCCAAGCGCTTAGTACAGTGCTCTGCACACAGTAAGCCCTCAATAAATACGATTGATGATGATGATGACTTGATTATCTTGTATCTACACCGGTGCTTTGCATAATGTTTGGCACGTAGTAAGTGCATAACATACTAGTATTGTTAAATTATTGGTTCTATCCTCCCTCTTGACAGCTCAACGTACATGGTGCCTTTGAAGGAGACCTTAAACCTTCTCCATTCTGCAGTGCGCTAGGCTGGTTTGCCCACTGCACTAGCCTCCCAAATATCCACTGCTATAGCACACTGTAGAAGACTGCTCTGCTGCATCTTCACACTCTTTATTCTGCCATCCTGGCTCGCATGCACCCCCATTAAGTTCACCACTGACAATGGATTAGGGATCCTGCTTTTGTCTATTCTCTTAGGCCCTGCCCAGTGGATCTGTGGTATTATGAGCGTTACTTCTTGGCTGGGATGCAGACAGTGTTCCAAGACCTCTCTGCCTCGTACTGCTATTTGAAGCTGAGTAGGACTTGTAGATGGTGCTAGTGAAATTGCTGTGGAACCTGTTTGCTTTCTGCAGTAGGTCCAGGTCTCATGGCCACATCAGAAGTTGGACAGCAAAGCAGCCTCTGAGACCTTCAATTTAATATAAAGTTGGTTGCCTCATGGTTGTTGAGAAGCAGTGCGGCCTAGTGGATAGAACGCCAGCCTGGGAGTCAGAAGGAGCTGAGTTCGAATACTGACTCTGCTACTTGTCTGCTGTGTGACCTTGAGCAAACCACTTTACTTCTCTGTACCTCAGTTACCTCATCTGTAAAATGGGGTTAAGACTGTGAACCCACGTGGGACATAGATTGTGTCCAATCTGGCTTGTACCCACCTTAGTGCTTAGTACAATGCCTGGCACATAGTAAATGCTTAATATATAGCATTATTATTATTATTGTTATCATTACAATGTTTTGCTTTTTGCCCAAACCCATGGCTTTCTTGATTCTGTTTTCCATTTTCTTATCTCTTCAGATTTAATTGGACAGAATATCGCCCAGGTAGCTAAATTCAGTTAATGCTTAACAAATCTGTTGTTGATGGAAAAAACTTTGACTGTGTAAAATTTTCTGAGTGTGGCTCGTTCATAGCTTTCACTTGAGAGTTATCATCAGTCCAAGGAGCTGGGTTGAATCTGCAAAGTGAGCCATTACTTTGCTTGTTCCTGTGTGCCTCAGGGCACCAATACGTGGATAAAGTAACTCCTCAATCACAGTTGGACTTTAGAAAATGTTCACAATATTTTGAGCTGGAAGAATTTACCAGTGGATTGGAAGCGAATTTGGATTCTGTCTCCCAGATTCCGTCATTACCTAGCAGACCTACTCAGCAGCCTAGCTTCACTCTCATGGGAAGTGGGAAAGAGTCAAACATAAAGCCTTCTACTCTGACTCATTCAGTGATTCCAGTTTGATGAAGTCAGGTTTACTTGGAAGCTTCCAGAGTGTTGGTTACAAACACTTTTGTCAAAAAGCATACTGTTGAGGCCTTTCATTTTTAACTTTATAAAATAGCAAAATATAGCTCATTGTGATCCGTGGTATTTTTTGAGTGCCTAGAATATGCAGAGCCCTGTACTAAACTCTTGTATGGGAAGACTTGATCATTTGAAAATAGTGGGGGCAGAAGTCAGAACAAGAATACAGCAGTAGTACAAATATCAAGATGAAGTAGTTGAATATGCATAAGTGCTGAGGATGATATAAATACACTTATGCTAAGCATGGCTGTTGGGTTGATGAGACTTAGGGTATTGGGAATTACTCGGAGAAGGCTGGGGGTAGTAATGTTTCCTAGTGGAAAAAACCATGGGACTGAAGTTGCCCCGCCATATGCTTGCTGTGTAACCCTTGCTGTGCAACTCATTTAACTATCCCATGCTTCAATTTCTTCATCTGTAATAA
Source organism: Tachyglossus aculeatus (assembly GCF_015852505.1). NCBI lineage: Eukaryota > Metazoa > Chordata > Mammalia > Monotremata > Tachyglossidae > Tachyglossus > Tachyglossus aculeatus. The sequence goes on from NC_052101.1 coordinate 35,129,241, forward strand.
ATGGGGATAATATACCTCTTCTCCCTCCCTCTTAGACCTTGAGCACCATGTGGAACAGGGAACATGTGAGTACTATGTGGATACATAAGCACTTAAATGGCATCTCCAATATTATGGCTTCTTCGTCCTCTTCTCCATAAAGTCTAAAAAGCTCCTCAGATTAACTTTTCTTCAATCCTCACAATGCCTTGAGGTTGTATAATAATAATGATTGTGGTATTAAGCACTTATGTGCCAAGCACTGTACTAAGCTCTAGGGTAGATACAAGATCATCCGGTTCCACATGGGGCTCACAGTCTAAGCAGGAGGGAGAACAGGTATTGCATCCCCATTTTGCAGATGAGGGATCAGAGGCCCAGAGAAGTGAAGTGACTTGTCCAAGGTCACCCAGCAGGTAAGTGGTGGAGCCAGGACTAGAACCCAGGTCCTCTCAGGCCTGTGCTCTTTCCACTAGATTATGCTTCTTCTCTATCGGACGTCCTCCCTTAGCTCCCATTCTTGTTCTTGTGCCAGGGTTTGCTTTGGTTATGCCCTTGGATAGTTATTTCAATTTTGTGTTTGGTATAAGAGATCTCCTGCCGTGAATTGGTGAGCGTGGGAAGACTGTGGGCTGGCCTCACCTTCTGGATCTGGACTATACCACTCCTGGGGGAAGTTGGGCCAGAAACTGGTGCTGGGACAAGAAGTGCTTTCCTAGAGGCTTCAGCATTTCTAATTACAGAAGTCAGTCAATCATATTTATTGAGTGCTTACTGTGTGCAGAGTACTGTACTGTTTGGGAGAGTACACTATAACAATATAATAAACACATTCCCTGCCCCAAATGAGTTCATAGCCTAGAGGGGTACCCTAGAGGTACCATTTTCTTTCTAATGCAACAGCCCCCTCACCTTGCAGTCAATTCCCCCATGAGAGCGGCCTCTTAGACTTCATGAACCAGATGGCAACGAGTCCTGCACATTTAGATATGTCCAATGTACTTTTAACTCTGACCAAACACTTGGTGAATTGTCATTCACAAAAGAGTTATTTTTTATCACTATTGAATTTCTTTACAGGCCAGATGATTCATCACGCTACTGCGGTTCCCAAATTCTCTAGGTACCAATTATCGTATCTGCTCCTGGCTTGAGTGCACTTATAGATAAAATTCAGTCATTTTTTTTTTTCCCCAGGAATGGCCAGCACTATCTTTACTCTATCTCTCAAAGCCAGATACAAGGCTGCATTTGCCATTTAACTTTTAGTTTTGGCTTAATGTGAGACAAGTACGGTAATTTCTTAAACGTTTAGAGAAACAGCATGACCTAGTGGAAGGAGCTTGGGTCAAGGAGTAGTAGGATCTGGGTTCTAATTCTGCTCCTCTACTTGTCTACTGTGTGATCTTGGGTAAGTCACTTCACTTCTCTGGGCCTCAGTTCCCTCATCGGCAAAATGGAGATTCAATACCTGTTCTCCCTCCTACTTAGACTGTGAGCCCCATATGGGACTTGATCTTTTACCTACCTCAACACTTAGCACAGTGCTTGACACAGAGTAAGTGCTTAACAAATACCACTATTAAATGTTTGGAAAAGCAAAGTATATGATCTATTTTCTTCTGCCTAGTGTATGACCCCCAAGTTAAAATTGTGGCTTTAAAAAAAAAAAAAGGTTTCTCAAAGAATAGGGATCCCAAATGGGTTTGTCCTGAAAATCTTTAAAGTAGAACTCAGGAACATGAAATGTTAGTTCCACAGGGAACTTGAGTATGGCTGGTACCATGTTTTTGATTGATGTATTACATTTCTCTCACATGTTTGAGTCTAATTGAAAATACCCACACACAATATCATAAAGGATTTCTAAGACCTTAAGCCCAATTCCAGGGGTAAAACACCTGCCTAGGAATCACACAATAACAGTGACACATTCCCTGATGACAAAGAGCTTGCATTCTACTGGGGGAGACAAAGATATTGACAAATGAAGAGTGGGGAGAAAGAGAGCGAGACAGACAATAAGGAGTGTGTAAATACATTTATAGAGGCTAGAATTGGATGAAGGGTGCTGGGAAATCAATCGGGGAAACCTTGTTGGAAGAACTTGGATATTAAGATGGTTTTGAATATTATAATACTAGTGGTATTAAGTGCGTACTATATGCTAAGCATGGGGTAGATAGAAGATTTTTGGGATTCAGGCCCAACTGTATTCTACATAGGGCTCAGAGGGTAAGAGGGTGGGGAGGGCATTTACAGATGAAGAAACTGAGGCATAAAAATTAAGTGACTGGTCCAAGGTAACACAGCAGGGCAAGTGGTGCAGATGAGATTAGAACCCAGGTTCTCAGCTCCCACACCTGTGATCTTTCCTTACACCACACTGCTGTGGGCTCTCTGTCTTTGGGATATTTAGCACTTACTGTGTGCAGAGCATTGTACTAAGTGATTGGAAGAATACAGTATAACAATATAACAGAGTTGGTAGACACATTCCCTGCCCACAATGAGCTTACAATCTAGAGGAGTGGGAAGACGTTCCAAGCTGGGTTAACCGCAGGAGTGAAGGGATGGAGGCGTGAGCACTGAAAGTGAGGTGTAGTTAGAAAATTGGCTTGTGGGAGCAAAGGGAACAGTTGAGAGTGGCTAGTTACGTTGGGGGCAGGTGATTGCAAAGCCACAAAGTGCACCAGTTAATAATAATAATAATAATGGCATTTGTTAAGCGCTTACTATGTGCAAAGCACGGTTCTAAGCTCTGGGGGGGGGGGGATACAAGGTGATCAGGTTGTTCCACGTGGGGCTCATAGTCTTAATCCCCATTTCACAGATGAGGCAACTGAGGTCCAGAGAAGTTGTGACTTGCCCAAGGTCACACAGCAGACATGTGGTGGAGCCGGGATTCGACCTCATGACCTCTGGCTCCAAAGCCCGTGCTCTTTCCACTGAGCCATGCTGACTTTGTTGCTGAAGAAGGCATCTGAGATGGTGCCCTGACCCTGGACAGCAAATCTGGTCTTTGGAAAAGGGTCCTGGGCCACCCCCAGTCCAGCCCCTTCAGGGCTCAGCGCCTGGCTGGTTTGCTGGTTGTGTGTCACCATATATGAGCCAAGAATGGTATGTGGCAGCACTAGGACATCCAGGCACTCAAGTGTATCTTATGTATGCTCATCTTTGCTGTTTCCCGGGAAGGGAAGAGGCAACATTCTGGGTCCATTGAGATGCAGTCTGTTCTCCCAGCCAGATGTCAGAAGATAGGACTTTGTAGGATTTTAGTCCTGATTCTGTGTGCTTTCTAATAATAATAATAATAATCACAACATTTGTTAAGCGCCTACTACATGCAAAGCACTGTTCTAAGCGCTGGGGAGGATACAAGGTGATCAGGTTGTTCCACATAGAGCTCACAGTCTTAATCCCCATTTTACAGATGAGGGAACTGAGGCACAGAGAAGTGACTTGTCCAAAGTCACACAGCTGTCAATTGGCGGAGCTGGGATTTGAACTCATGACCTCTGACTTCCAAGCCCATGCTCTTTCCATTGAGCCACGCCCCTTCTATCAAGCAGATTTCCAGCGATCTCTGCTATGATCATATCTTGCCCCAACTTGTGATTCTCATTTCTTAGTCTCATGATCTTCCCCAGACTTCTGTCTAAAAAAAGAATTCTCCTGCCTTGGTGCAAGCCAGGTTAGCCTGCTCTTTTTCCAGCGCTGCCATTAAATTCAAGTGTGTCAGGGTATTTTTAAGGAATTTCTTCTGGTCAGCCCATATCCATAGTCTCACCAATCACTGAGTGGCACTTACTGGGTGCAGAGGCACTGTATTAGGCTCTTGGGAAAGTGCAGTGAGATAGAGTAGGTAGGTATCTCTCTCCACAAGGACTTTATAGACTAGAGGGGGAGACACAATAAAATAAATTACGTATGCGAGTGCTGTGGGCCTGGGGGAGGGGTGGATATCAAAGTGGTTAAGGGATACAGGTGTGGTACAGTGGCCACTGAAGATGAAGTTAGATTTTCCAGAATTGGACTTGTTTGGAATACTTAACCACCTTGAATCTCTCCCTCCACCCCACCTTCTTCTCACCAGCTTGCTTTCCTCATCACTTCGAGTTACCATCTATATAATCATTGTAGTATTCTTACTCCTGCCTGTTTACTTCGGTTAAATAAATTTCTTGGTCTTTCTTTCTCCCTTCCCATCTGCCATCCATGTACAGTAAGCTCTATCCCTAGAAGAAAGGTCATTATGTCTTCAAACACTTTGGAGACCTCAGTGAAGGGACTCCCCTCTCATTTGCTGTTCATTTCTGGACCGGAAAAATTCTTCCTGGTAGATCACTAGACTGAAAAGGCTATCTCTTGTAACTGCCTTTTGGGAGCCCTGAAGAGGTTGGTTTGTAAACATCTCCTGTCACCTGCTGAGTTAACAAAACCAGATCATTTTTGCCTTGCATCTGTTCCTCCTTCTCTCTTCCAAACTAGGCACATTCACTGCCCCTGGGCAGAAAGAAATCTTAATGCAGGGAGGAGAGAACCATGAAGAAACCCCAAATTACATGTTCTTTTACTGCAGGATTTTTTTTTTGAAGTCATATTTCAGTGGTTACGTTGTGCGTGCTAAGAACTTTGTTTAAGAAACATTAACAATAAAAAATCCTGAAAGTGGATTACTTGAAGTTGAGTAAATAATTGCTTAATTTAATAAATAGCTTTAAAACATGCCATTTTTTCTCAAAGCTGAGTTTGCTGAAAGCACTGCAGGTATTTTATTACCAACTCTACAGCATAAAGTAATTGTGTAATTAGTAACACACTTGACACGGAGAGATTCAGCTTTACTTCAAGTACAAAATACTTGTGTTAGTGCACTTTGTAGGTTTTTTGGAGGTTTTTAGATTTGCATTTTAAAATACCTGCACTGTCAGGTCAAAGTGACAAAGGAAGAGAAATAGCTGAGTTTACTTATCTGTATATGTATAATTATGTACATATACATGTTAGACTTGAAGTAGTGAAATTTGCCTATGGATCTGTACATAACTAGGGGTGGGGGAACAATTCAGTTCTCAAATCCTGACCACACCGTGCATCCGCAAGTGGTATGTGTGTGTGTGTCTGAGCATCTGATAACTGCTTTCACTTTTGCCTCCTGTTTCAGGATTCTTCTAAAGCTTTTGCTCAAACAGAGCTGTTCCTTTCTTGATTGCAGTGCTCCATGTTGGCCTATCTGTGGCATTTGACTTTTGGTTTTCAGCTGGGATGCTGTATTGACTGAAGCTTTGTTTACAGAAAGTGGATACAGTCAGGGAAGATTATTTGGATGCTGTTTTGAGCCCATCCCAGGTATCTCTCTTACTAGGTGCCCAGTCTCAGGGGTATCTGGAATGCCCTCCTGTCCTGAAATGCTCTCCTTCATCATATTCAACAGACAATCTGTCTCCCTACCTTCAAAGTCTTATTGAAGGAACATCTCCAAGAGGCCGTCCCCGTCTAAGCCCTCATTTACTCTTCTCCCACTCCCTTCTGCATCACCCTTATATTTGGATTTGTACTCTTCATTTATTCTTCCCTCTGCCCCACAGCACTTATGTACATATCCATAACTCCTTTATATTTCCTTCTCCCCCTCTAGACTGTGAGCTTGTTGTGAGCAATGTGTCTACCAACTCTGTTATTGTACTCTCTCAAATGCTTAGTACAGTGCTTTGCACGCCATAAGTGGTCCGATAAATATGACTGATAGAGATTGGTTGTAGCAATAGTATTGATGGGGCACCCATTACTGTGTCCAAACGCTTGGGGAACATACCAAAGAAGTAAAAGATGAATCTCTGCCTTTGAGAAATGTACAGTTTAGTGGGGGGGAAAAAAGTAGATTTAAATGGCAAGCTACTTGGGGGCAGGGATTGGATCTCAACTCTTGTGCTAAGCAAAGTGCTCTGCACATAAAAATTGTGGTGTTTGTTATACTTATGTGCCAAGCACTGTTATAAACACAGGGAAAGACACAATATAAGCAGATTTGACACAGTCCTTGTCCCACAAGTGCTCACCATCTAGGGAGGGAGAACAGATGTTCAATCCCCACTTTACAGTCCTTGGACTGCTTAGGCTTGTCTAAACTGGCCCTTCGGTAACAGGATGATCAGTTGGTGATGATTGTGATCCAAATGGGTTTCTACACCACTTTGTCTTGAAGTGGCTTTGCATGTGGATGCACCTCTGTCAACCCTCCCTGTCCTGAACACTCACCCTTAAATCCAAGTCTGCAGAGCCCTCCTAAGTCACTGAAGTACCAAGTGGGTCCTTTTCTTTGGTGTGTTGTAGGCAACCTGAGTGACTTTTCTGGATGTAGTTCTTCAAATCCAGACTTCCTGGGATCTGTTATACAACAAAAAGACTATCCATTTTTGAACTGCCCAGTTTGGTATTGTGGATGGTGCCTGTAGTTTAATGGTCAGCTTGCCTCTTCGGACTGTATTTCTGCATCAAGCACACTCCCAGTCTGACAGGGTGAGAGCTGAGGGATGTTGGAAGATACATAGCGAGGGTAGAGGCATGATTCTATTGCAATCAAGGAAGCATTAGTTGTAAGGAGAGTGGAGAAGCAAACACTACAAATGCTATGAAAGATACCCGTTTGATAGTCCTTGTTGAACTGATGCAGTGGGTAATTTAATAAGCCATCTGCTTAGCTCGGTCTTTGTTCCCCTCTCAGCAGGGAGCCATATGGAAAATCCTACACCCATAATGATAAAGAATGATCCTTCTCCTGGCCTGGGATCTTGGGTTTTAATTTGGACCGCATAGGCGTTGAGCTCTGGTTTCCTGAGTGGTGGGACAGTAATGGCCAGGGATGGGCACATCTTCAGAGACTGTACTGCAATGATGCCTGGACCCTTAGGTATCTGATTCCATAAAACCCAGTGGGCTGATATTGAGAGGGGGGTTTGTCATTTTTTTGTTCTGAGACTCACCTTGTTTCCTATGAGCCAGGTGTACTCCCATGGCAAATCAAGTTACAGAACAGGAAAACTATGGGGTAATTTCACTGCTTAGTGGCTGAGCAGTGTGTGAAGAGGATTGCTTAATTTGCCCGATTCACCCTCCTTATCCTTTTCCTGAATCCCTGACTCGATTACAGGGCTTCCTTCCTATTCCTGTTTTGGGCCTGCCTCAGGAGAGCTTTGGGAGGGGCTTCTCCTGACAGGTGCACAGTAAGATGGCTGCTGACTGGCCCCATTGCATGCCCAGTGTGCCTTTGCCAACCCACAGCTGATAGACAGTAAGCGCTCAATAAATACGATTGATTGATTGATTGATTGACTTCTGCTACTTGTGCTACAATAATAATAACAATCGTGGTATTAAGCGCTTACTTTGTGCCAAGCCCTGTTCTAAGCTCTGGGGTAGATACAAGGTAATCACGTTGTCCCACTTGGGGCTCACAGTCTTAATCCCCATTTTACAGATGAGGTAACTGAGGCACAGAGAAGTTAAGTGGCTTGCCCAAGGTCACACAGCAGAGGAGTTGTGGTGTTATGCACCTTTGCGACCCCTCACAAGCCCCTGTGAACTCCCGAACTGCCGCCGGTACTCAGAGGCAGAAGCTGAGATGGAGGGAGCTTGGGGGCTGAAAATAAAAAAGAAATTCAGACACAAAGGAGGCAGAGGCCAGGTCTGTTCCAGAAAGAGGATGGTGGGCCTGTCTGAAACCAGACGAATGGCTATCCTAGTGCACAGGCCTCACCGGTTTCACCCATAGCTTCAGAAGTGTTCAGCTACTGAGGGAACAGCTTGGGGGGACCTCACCCCCAGAGCTGGAGTGCAAAGGAACAGCACTAGGGAATCGGGGTCCCTACTGAATAGGACGGGGAGGTGGCTGATGAGCCCACCTCCGGATAATGCTTGCAGCACTTGTCTGGAAAGAACATGGACTGAGCTCGAGGAAAAGGGAGTCAGGCTCCCTTCCCCCATCCCCTCCTGCCGCCTCCTCATTCCGCTGCGCTCGGTGACACTGTTTCCATGGTGCTTGGAGCAGCATTTCGGAACTGGGGCAGGAAAGACCTTGGCAGGGGCTGGCTTTCTTTAGGGGACTTCTCCCTGCAGTCAGTGCTAATGACATGGAATCAAGCGGGGAAGCGGTGATTGACAGAGAAAGCGGGGGCGGCAGAGGGGGTGGAGGGAGAACTCTCCCGCTGCCACTTATCGCTAGACAGCAGAGACAGGCTTTCTGGCAAACCACTGCGGAAGAATAGAACCAATCTGGGGAAGAACTCCCCCTCCTCCCTACCCACCGCTTCTCCAAACTTCCCCTGCCTAACATCGCTGCAGCTTGGAGTTCCTCTTAACCCTGTTTATCTATTATGAGAAAGGAACAGGCCAACCTAAGTTTTTTGGGAAGTGGACAGGTATTGCCAGAGCAATCTGGCTCTGGTCCCTGAAGTGGTGGAGCTTCAGTTCTCTCTCCCCAAAAGCCCCATTGTGAAAATGATCAGGAGACATCCTTGACATCCATCCTTCTCTGAGCTGGGATCCTGGAGCTGTAAACTAGGATTTGGCCCATCCTGACACTTGATAAGATGCCAGGGCAGCTCCTGGCATTTGTCTTCCAGCTAAAAGGTTTGAATTAAACCCAGAAAAGCTCCCCACAGTTTTGACCATTCAGCCTAAACGGCTGACCGGTTCCCTCCACCTCCACCCCACTGTCTGTTGGAGTTGATGCTGCTTCCTGCATAGTAATCAAGGTTCCTTGAGTTTCCATGGTTCTCTGCCCCAAGATCTGAACCTAAAGGGCCCCAATCAGGGCCCCATCCCTGTCAGCTTGGAGGGGGAGGTGAGATTTTCCTCTGTATTTCTCAAGCACAGAAATGCCTGGCAGGGGTGAGCAATTTTCCTGTCCTGGGGTGAGTGGGTGGCAGTCTGAAAAGATCCCAGAATCCTGTTGGCTACTGTCTCCCACAGGGGACAGCTAATGAGAGCAGAACCCAATTAAAGCCTGAGGGTCCGAGGTATAAACCTGTATCAATTGTATTTGAGTGCTTACCATGTGCAGAGTGTTGTACTAAGTGTTTGAAAGAGTACAAGATACCAGAGTTCGAAGACAGGTTTCCTGCCCACAACAAGTTTATGTCTAGAGGGAGATACAGATTTTAATATAAATAAATTACGGATATGTACGTGCTATGGGCCTGACGGAGGCCCGTAGGTAGGGTTTATAAGGACTTGTTACCTCTGGGTTAGCAAAGAGGCTCCGGGAATTTTTAAGTGGCATCAGGGGCCACCTTAACTATACATCAGGCATATTTAACCAAAGGGATACAGGGTCATTGCATTCCTGGTGCAAGTGGGTAGGAGATGGGAGGTAGGGAGGGTGGGTGGAGTAAGGCCAAATGGAACCTGCTGAGGCAGTGATTTCCAGAGGAAGAGGCTTGTGGTTTTCGGGTCATTGCTAGTGCACACAGCATTCAGGAGTGAATCCCCAGCTGGCCTGGGGGTGCAGGGTCCCTTTTGACCAGGGGTTAGAAGCACAGTCGGTTAAAGACCATTCCTATAGAGGACATACCAGCTGGAAAGTGGGCTTTCTATTATCACACCAGACGAATGGCCCCCCGAATGGTTAGAGACTCCCACTGGGCTGGGAAAAGGATCTGGACTCAACCCTGAATTTGGACTTGGCTCCTTGGACCTAGATCCTTGGGAGGCCCCTTTCATTTTGATAATTTAAAGGGGATTGTGGGTGTGGATCAATCAGGGGTATTTCTTGAGCACTTACTGTGTACAGAGCACTGTACTAAGTGCTTGGGAAAGGACAATACAAGAGAGTATTCATTCCTTCATTCAGTTGTATTTATTGAGCGCTTACCATGTGCAGAGCACATGGTAAGCGCTTGGGAAGTATAAGTTGGAAACATATAGAGACCGTCCCTACCCAACAACAGGCTCACAGTCTAGAAGGGGAAGTAGGAAGAGTAAGATACATTCTCCGACTGCATGGAGCTTACATTCAAGAGGGAGACTAGAGCCCTATTTTGGAATCTAATAAGCCTCTAGATGCCACACTGCTGTGTCCTGCTGGAAAAGCTTCTTCTCTCCCAGATGTTTCTCTGGCAGCCTTGGAGAAGAGCTCCCATCAAGTTTTTGGACACTTGTACTAATGAGTTCCAGGGCACCAGTGATTTATCACTGTTGCTTCTTCTTTCCTCCTGATGGGCCTGAAAATCAGCTGGTTGCCCAGCGCCAACCCAATCTATTTGCACTGAATAAAAAAAAAAAAAGAAAGAAAGAAAACACAAAGAAAGGGGCATGATTCAGGGCTGGGCTGCTCACCAAGGCAGAATGAAAGAAACAGAATATGGTCTTGGTAATAAGTTCAGCCTGACTGCTTGACTACAGTGACAGGATCGCTAATACTAGAAAAGTAGTTCTACATAGAGCTGTTGATTTTCTTATTTTTTTTTTCTCCTTTTCCTCTCTAGCTGATTTATTAGAGTTTCCTCTTTTCCCCTTTACTTCTCCAGGTTTGAAAAGATTTCTCCAAATACTGATGAATCTCCTCCACACATAGGGATGTCCTGGTGTCACCTTGCTGATGACACCCCTCCTCCCCCTCTCCATCCCCCTGCCTTACCTCCTTCCCTTCCCCACAGCACCTGTATATATGTTTGTACGTATTTATTACTCTATTTTACTTGTACATATCTGTTCTATTTATTTTATTTTGTTAATATGTTTTGTTCTCTGTCTCCCCCTTCTAGACTGTGAGCCCACTGTTGGTTAGGGACTGTCTCTATATGTTGCCAACTTGTACTTCAAGTGCTTAGTACAGTGCTCTACACACAGTAAGTGCTCAATAAATATGATTGATGGAAAATAATGATTGTGGTATTTAAGTACTTACTATATGTCAAGCACTGTTCTAAGCACTGGGGAAGATACAAGATAATCAGATCAAACACAGAGCTCACAATCTAAGTAGGAGGCAGAATAGGTATTGAATTTCCATTTTACAGATCAGGTAACAGGCACAGAGAAGTTGTGACTTGCCCAAGGTCATGCAGCGGGCACCAGTAGAGCTGGAATTAGAACCCAGGCCCTCTGACTTTCAGGCCTGTGGTATTATTGAAATTACCCCCATTTTACAGGTTTAGAGGCTAAGACTTGACAGGACAAAGGATACATGAAGCTCTTTGATTTCCCTAGTATATAAAGTTTGTCTTCAGTGGAGGAGTGTATGCGGAGTATGAGACCTGCCCTGGTGGGGACTGAGCTAGTGTTACATGAAATTCAATTCAGGCAGAATTTCAGTCCCTCTGTATGTCTCTGAGGCTGATCTTACCAAGCGATAATATTAGGGACAGATGTAAGGGGGGAAAAGACCATCCTGGAAACAGAATGACCACCTATCTCTGATGTCAGGCTTTGTTGTATATGAATTGATGAGAGGGTGTGGAGTTCATCAGTGTGTCAGATGACCAACTGTTTCCCGGACTTGTAATGACCTCATTTTAGGATTATTATTATTTCCATTAATAATAATAACAATGATAGTAATAATGTGCTATTGTAGCTGTTGGGTGATAACCATTTTGAAACCTATTTGGGAAACCAGTCTAATGAGGCATGTCCAGCTCCATCTGATGGGATGGCTTCCTTATATTTTCAAGTGCCCTGCTGTTCTAATGAGCCTTACTTGCTTTTGACTTGGTGTGAAAGATGAAAAATTGAGGGGGTCTTTGCTAGTCTTTTTTCCTTACCAAGTTTTAATACTCTTCTCCTCTGCCCACCATATTCCTCCTCAGGAAGTAGGAACAGAAGCAGTGTGGCCCAGTGAAAAGAGTATGGGCCAGTACCTGTTCCTCCCTTTTTTTTAATGGCATTTATTAAGCACTTACTATGTGCAAAGCACTGTTCTAAGCACTGGGGTGGTTACAAGGGGATCAGGTTGTCCCACGGGGGGCTCACAGTCTTAATCCCCATTTTACAGATGAGGTAACCTAGGCACAGAGAAGTTAAGTGACTTGCCCAAAGTCACACAGCTGACAGTTGGTGGAGTTGGGATTTGAACCCATGACCTCCGACTCCCAAGCCCGTGCTCTTTCCACTGAGCCAGGCAGACTGTGAGCCCCATGTAGAACAGGGACTGTATCCAATCTGGTTTTCTTGCATATGCTTTCCTTTAGAATATTGTTTGGCACATAGTAAACACTTAACGGATACTTCTTATTATTATTTTATTATCCAATGTCTTCTGGGTGCACATATTAAGTTGGAGATGGATTATTCAATTGTCACTATGATTCCAGGTAAAGAGTTTTAATTTCTGGATTTCTCACAGAAGGTGTTAACATTTTTTTTTTCAAAGTCAGTGCTTCTGATTGCCTTTTAACGAGACAGTGCCTGCGAGGACTAGATAACATTGGGTCCGATTGGCGGGCACTCTCAGGCAGATTAAAATAATTGGGCAAAAGGAATATGGACCTCGGTTGGCCTTGGCTTAAGCAATTACACTAGTGCATCACTCAGCTGTGAACCGTTAGTGATTGCCATGATGTGCCATTCAGTCAAGGCAGAGGGTGACTGGGCTTCCTTTGCGTTTGGGGAAAATGGATGTTAATGAACAATGGAGTCACACATGGATTGCAACAAGTGCATAGGTGTTTAGAGGAATGGTGTCTTACAAAGTACTTGCAAATATTTATTTACACTTTTCAGGAAATGACATATTTAAGTCCAAAGTGAGTCATACTACTAACGTGCTCCTGCTATGCCATAGTTCCTTAAACTGGCAGGCAGTTGTGGTAGCCAACCAATGGTTTCATCCAATGGAACCATAAATTGGTCTCTCATTCCCTCTAGACTGTAAGCTCCGTATGGGCAGGGAACGTGACTGCTAATTCTGTTGTACTGTACAGTCCCAAGCACTTAGAACAGTTCTCCGCATGTAGTAACTGCTCAATAAATACCACTGTTTGGTTGGAACCAGGTTTTGGGCCTTTCCTATCTTGTCCCAAATTTCTCCTGGTTTGATGTTCTCCTGGCAACCACAAAGGGGACTGACAAGGAGCTAAACCGGTCTGGGATAAGAACGAAGCAGATTGGGACACGAATTTCCCACCAGGGCAAGGCTTTGTGGGCCATTCTTTTTGGTGTCAAATCACTGGGGGAGTTTCTAGAAAGGAAGATGTCTAATGGAAAACTATGGACTATGGTATTCTGTGTAGAACTTGGTAGCCAGCAAATGCTGCTACTTCTCTACTTTCCCTGGGAAAATACAAGCTAATAATATAATTTACTATTGGTCCAAAGCATTGGGCTAACCTCTGGGTTAGATGCAAGGAAATCAGACACTGCCCTTGACCCCCGTGGGACAAGTACTACTAGTAGTAAGGTCACTGTGGGCAGGGAATGGGTCTACCAACTCTGTAGTATTGTACTCTCTCAAGTACTTAGTGCAGTTCTCTGCACACAGTAAACACTCAAAAATACAATTGACCCCATTTAATATTCCCCCATGGCCTGGAATGCCCTCCCCTACACATCTGCCAAGCTAGCTCTCTTCCTCCCTTCAAAGTCCTACTGAGAGCTTACCTCCTCCAGGAGGCCTTCCCGGACTGAACCCCCTTTTTCCTTTCCTCCTCCCCATCCCCCCTGCCCTACCTCCTTCCCCTCCCCCCAGCACTTGTATATATTTGTACAGATTTATTACACTATTTATTTTACTTGTACATATTTACTATTCTATTTTGTTCATGATGTGCATATAGCTATAATTCTATTTGTTCTGACGATTTTGACACCTGTCTACATGTTTTGTTTTGTTGTCTGTCTTCTCCTTCTAGACTGTATGACCGTTGTTGGGTAGGGAACCACCTCTATATGTTGCCGACTTGAACTTCCCAAGCGCTCAGTACAGTGCTCTGCACACAGCAAGGGCTCAATAAATATGATTGAATGAATACATTTAACAGATCAGGAAACTGAGGTCCAGAGACGTTAAGTGATTCACTCAAGGTCACACAGCAAGTAAGTGGTAGGGCTGGGACAAGAACCTGGAGCTCCTGACATCCAGTCCCTAGCTCTTTAGGCTGAACTGCAAAATGGGCTGGTGCCTTTTCAAAGCATCCAGTTAGATGTGAGATATGCCACAATGGGAATGTTTTCAATTGTCTTTCTTTCCATTCTCAGGCAGAAAACCCACAAAGATTGAGCTCTAGAGTCCCGGAGGTTAATGGGTACAGACTATATTGGAAAATTTCCTCAAATGCTGATGCATCAACCCTGGTGGGGCAGTGGGACTGGCTGGGAAGGGGAATTTAGTTAGCTATCCTGGGCTCAGCAAGTACCAACCAGGAGGCTATCAGAGCATGGCTCAAGCAACACGCTCTGGTTTTAACTTTTAAAATCCTCTTGGGCCAGAACTGCATGCATCTTTATAATCACTATTCTATTTACTTTGTCAATAATGCACATATAGCTATAATTCTATTTGTTCGGACGATTTTGACACCTGTCTACATGTTTTGTTTTGTTGTCTGTCACCCCCTTCTAGACTGTGAGCCCGTTGTTGGGTAGGAACCGTCTCTATATGTTGCCAACTTGTACTTCCCAAGAGCTTAGTACAGTGCTCTGCACACTGTAAGTGCTCAATAAATACAATTGAATGAATGAATCTTTGCATGCTGTAGTCCAGGACATGTTAGCTTTTAACTAGTGATTACTGTCAAGCCTGTATGAAAGAGAGGTTGGGAGGTTCACCTTGGGCATTTAGCCCCCATTGTTCCCTTTTCGTTGAATGTGCAAGATACCCATTAGCCTGTATTCCCAATGGCAAGTTATTTTGCTGTCTTTAAAATGGCCAGGTCTTGATCTTTCAAAAGCTTCCTTCTCTAGTTTTATTCCCTGCCAGTTTCATTCTCTCCACAGTTCTCTCCCATTCCAAACCCCTTTCTGCTTCTTTGTCTCCCCCCTCCCTGCCCACATGAAATGAGGGAAAACTTGCCTGCCAAGTTTCCTTAGAATGTAGAGTTCTCTAACATCTTTGCAGAGTCTCTGCTGCACTCCATCTTTGCCATCTTAGTTGGACAGACTTGGATTTAGGATTTGCAGTGATAGAAAAGGAACGGCTCATTCATCCATCCATCAATCAATCAGTGGTATTTATTGAGCTCTTATTGTGGCTCCTGTCCTGCCTCTGCAGCCTGGGTTAATAATACATTCTCCATCTTCTGCGAGAAGATGGAGTTTATCTTGGAGAAACTGAAAAACATGTTTTATTAGAAACCGCTTTTGGCCTCCCACCACCATTTCATTTTAATTATTGATGTGAATTTATCATGTCATGCTGGATCTGCTGTATTTGTTTTCTGTTTGACAGTTTTAAGGCTTCAGCATTGTTTGTGAGGCACTTAGGATGCTCCTACAAATTGGCACCACCAAAAGGAAATTGATCATTGCTATTACCATTCTCATTCTCCAAAAGATGCAGCAGTTCCCTGGAGAATTTAATTCTGCCTTCTTTCTCTGGGGAATCCACTAGCTTCTGAAGAATGCTGAAGCTGTGATTGAAGTAAAGAGCTTTGGCTACGTCCTTATCCTTCCATTTCCTTCTGCTTTTGCTTAAGGTATTTCATTAATAAGTAGTTGAGTGGCTGAATTGTTGCATTGTCTCTCTCCAGTAGACTGTCAGCTCCTTGAAGGCAGGACTTGTCATATATATCCTACCCCCCGTCCAATAAATTTGAGTTTGTACTGTGATGAGATGTCCTAAAGGCCTTGGGAGAGTGCCATAATAATAATAATGGCATTTATTAAGTACTTACTATGTGCAAAGCACTGTTCTAGTTAGACACTCTAGCACCTAGTACAGTGCTCTGTGAAAAGGGCACTTAATAGCACAGGATTGGGAATCAGGGGACCCGGGTTCCAATCCCGTTCTCAGCTCTGCTTTATGACAATGGACAAGTCAGTTCTCTAGGCCTTAGTTTTCTTACCTGTAAAGCGGGGATTCAATATCCATTCTCCCTCCCCTTTAGTTGTAAGCCCCACATGGGTCAGGGACGGTGTTTGACTTGATTGTATCTACCGAGCACTTAGCATGTGCTTAAATGCTTAATAAAAATCTGGAATTATTATTATTCATTACTGAATGTCTGAAGAGGAAAGGTTTGTGGAGAGGAATTTCACTCTGAAGAATTTTCCCCACTCGATTCGGAGCATTGTCTCCTGCTCCTTGTTCTCTAAGTCCTACATTGCTTCACATTTAGGCTAGCAATGTGTCTGAGTCCATGTGTTGGATTGTCCAAAATTGCTGATGGGTTGAAGGTTAATCTAGAACTTTCGCAGATGCTGTTCTCTACCCAAAGTAAAGTTTTTTTGAGTTGATGCCGTGTATTTTTCAATGCTATTTGATTACGCTTGACTGCTTTGGAGGTTGTCTCTCTCTTGTTCAATTAAGCTCATACTTGCTTTTCAGCCTGCTAAATGAAGGCTTTGATCACGATTGCAAATTCACTGTTTCAGTTGGTATTACAGCTCTAAATCTGCCCATTTCCAACAGCCCTGATTCTAACTGAAATGGAAGAGCTGTTTTGGGGGTTTTTGTAAAACTTCCTTTGGGATTTAATTGTGTTTTTGTCTATACAAATTGCTACCTGATGGTCTCCTTAAAGAAAGAAATTTCTTGGGCTTAGAATTCTTTGCCCTTTTTACTGTAGATGAGTCTGCTCCAGTAAGCCAGTGTCCAAAAATCAGCCAGCTGCTGAGACATGAGCCACTGTGGGAGACCCTCTGATGTTTTACTTGGGGTTTCTTAATCTTGAGCAAATGAAGGGTAACTTTTGCTCTTGATCTTGAGGATTCATTCATTCATTTGATCATATTTATTGAGCACTTACTGTGTGCAGAGCACTGTACTAAGCGCTTGGGAAGTACAAGTTGGAAACACATAGAGATGGTCCCTACCCAACAACGAAATCACAGTCTAGAAATGAGGGTGTGTCTAGATGGGAGGGTGCCCTATGTATTCCAACTGGGAAGATGAGCCTTCTATCAATTAATCCATAGTATTTATTGAGCACATTCTCTGTGCAGAGCACTGTAGTTAGTGTTTGGGAGAGTGCAATAGAGGTAGTAGACATGATCCCTGCCCTCAAGGAGCTTATCTAGTAGGGAAGATGGATACTAAAATTACAGAAAGGGAGAAGCAACAGAGTTTCAAGACATACACATAAGGGCTACAGGTCAGGGTGTGTGTGTGTGTGTGTGTGTGTGTGTACGTACACACACCCGAGAGCTTAAGCGAAGTGCTGGAAGTGTTGATGTGACGGTAGGAGAGGGAAATAGGGAAATAAAGTGGGGACATGAAAGAGTAGTCATGGAATAATTCCAGGAAGAGAGATGAAATCAGAGGGGCTTTGAAGATAGGGAGAGCTTTATATTATTATTATTATTATTGTTAGTAATAATAATAATTGTATTAGGAGTTTACTATGTGTCAAGCACTGTTCTAAATGCTGGGGTAGATATGAGCTAATCAGGTTAGAAGTATTCCGTCCCACAGTCCTCTAGATTGTAAGCTCCCCTCTAGACTATATGCTCCTTGAGCAGGGAACATAATAATAATAATAATAATAATGGCATTTGTTAAGCACTTACTATGTGACAAGCACTGTACTACATTCACCAACTCTGTTGTACTGTGCTCTCTCAAGCACTTAGTATAATACTCCCCACACAGCAAGTGCTCAATAAATGCCATTGATTGAAAGCTGGGTGTGAAGGGGCCAGGAGTCCCAGACAGAAGGGAGTGTGATCACTAGCTGATGGAAGAGTGGGCCAGAGATGAGACAGGAGGAAGGGAGATCTTTGGAGTTTGAGGTTCATGATTTTCCCCCAAATGACTGTCTTACATGTTGAGGGAGTTGGGACTTCAAATATAGAACATAGGCCAAGGAGAGAGTCATAGGTGTAGGAGAGTTTTTAGTCTATCAGTGGTACTTGAGCATTTCCTGTGTACCGACCACTGTACTAAGAACTTGGGAGAATACAATAGTGCAGAGTTGGTAGGTACATTCCTTGTACATAGTGAGCTTACAGTCTCGATAGGGAGGCAAACATTAATATAAATAATTTACAGATATGTTCGTAAGTGTTTTGGGGCTGAGAGTGAATTTTCCAGCAGAAATCCTGCGTACCATTTGGCCTGGCTCCCGAATGCAGATAGTATAAGATGACCTTGTTCCAACGAGAAGCAGTTTGGCCTAGCAGAAAGAGCATGGGCCTGTGAATCAGATGACGTATGTTCTAATCCCCAACTTGTCTGCTGTGTGACCTTAGGCAAGTCACTTCTCTGGGCTTGTTACCTCATCTATAAAATGGAGATTGACTGAGCCCCAGGTGAGACATAGGCCTTGTCCAACCTGATTATCTTGTATCTACCCCAACCTGCCACATAGTTAGTGCTTAATAAATGCCATAAAAAAGGATCCTGCCCAGATAAATGCATCAAAACAACAGAGGGCCAAGTTGTTCTATTATACTTTTCTGAACAGTTCTGGACTTCGATCAAAAGAGATGCTGCCTTGCTCTTGACCCTTCTTTATCCCTTTTCCCCTGCATTTTGACTTCTTTCCTCCCCTCTGTTTTACTACTGCTGTTGGGCCAACACTTTTCAGTAGATAGGGAAGAGTGTTTTCAAGAACCAAAGCTTGTGTGGACAGTGCTACCAGAGCAAGAAAATCAATGGACATGTCTATTGTATTTTTAAAGCAGGGAGCACTATCCCTGCATATTGGTCTTTCCTGGGAGCAGCTCTAATCAATCAACCAATGGTAATTACTGAGCACTTACTGAATGTTTAGAACAGTGCTTGACACATAGTAAGCACTTAAATACTATTATTATTATTATGTGCAGAACACTGTGTTAAGCACTTGGGAAGGTACAATATGAGCAGATAAACATGCTCCTTGCCCACAGTTCTATCTCAATGGTCACCTCAAGAGCCATTCTTCATTGTGATGCTTGATGATTGCCCCAGGCACCAGATCTTACGCAGGTGGCAGATATTTTACTCATATGACAAGGGATGATTTGGGATTGAATAGTTTGTACCCCTCTCCATGCTGAGGTGGTCAGAAAATTGCTAGGGGCCTTCACCCCAAAGAAATAGCATGGTCTAGTGGGTAGAACAAAGGCCTGGGAGTGAGAAGGATCAGGGTTATAATCCAGTAAAAATAAAAAAGTCATAGAAGAATAGACTCTGCTGTCACTAATAGCTCTGACAGTGCTCCCCCAAATTATCTAGGTAACTTGCTGCTACAAACACATGTGTAGATAGACTTGAATCCCTAAGGGGTTACGTGAGACTTTTGCAGGGTGGTTTTGCTGCTGCCCTGTGTTTTCAACACCCAGGTGGGGAAGAAAGTCAATTACCTCAATTCCCCACACGAGTAGCACTGTCTCCACAAAGTAATGGGCTCACAGACTTCACAGAGATCCCTTTTTATTAATAGTATATATTACTATACATTTACAAGTCAGAGTCCTAAGCTTCCTTGAACTGGAAAGATGTATTCTAATAGCAATAATAATTGGGCAGTAGAGATTTGACCCTCAAATCCTGGTTTATCTTTGGACTAGTGAGGTAGAATGTTTTGTTTTTTGTGTCTCTCTTCCTTAGTTTTCACACACACCACACACACACACACCCCTCATGAGCTTTACTAAGCCACTTTGAGTATCATAATCAATAACTGCTTAGCAAATGGATGAGAGCACAATGGTATTTGTTGCTAATGAGGTCTCAGATTACATACTCTTGGTTCCTATTAGCTGTTGCTCAGTGCATATGTTACTGGGCAGACAGGGGCTGGGAGCAAGAATGTAAAGGGCTCAGTCCAATCCATCACCAATCATGTATACTGAGTGCATACTTGGTGCAGAGAACCGTACTAACTGCTTGGTAACATATGATTACTGATGTCACATATAGCACTCTTCTAGGTCTCAGACCATTCTGAAACTAAAAAGCATCAGAAATCCCAGGGAGGAGTGGGTGTGCTTGGAGGTTGACTTTTTGGGTTGGAGTTTCACAAGTGATCTCAGCCTGAGAACTTACAGAGTCTTTAGGTGGTAAGCTTGGAGGCCAGCCCCCTCATTGGCACTGCTGCCCTTCCAGTCAATGGGTTCATTTATGAAGTCCTGCTGCACATGCTATCTTTCAGGAAACTAGAGACTGGTTTCTCCATAGCCACTGGGATGCTAAAGGGGTGTTCTGACAGTTGATAATCATGGTGATGATAATTGGTATTCATAATGTACTTCTTATATGCTAAACGCTGAAGCAGATACAAGATAATAAGGTTAGCACAGTCCCTGTCCCATATGAGGCTGTTCCCCACTCCAGTCCATAGTTCACTCTGCAGCCTGGATCATTTTTTTAAAAAACAAAACAAAAAAATCCTTACATCCACATCTTCCCACTCCTTAAGAACCTCCAGTGGTTGACCATGCACGGCGACATCAAACAGAAACACCTTGCCATCAGCTTTAAAACACTCAATCAGCTTGCCCCCTCCTATTTTACCTCACTGATTTCTTACTACAACCCAGTCTGCACACCTTGCTCCTCTAAATGTCAGTTTACTCACTGTACCTTGATCTTATCCTCCCTTGCCCATATCCTTAGAACAGTGCTTTGCACATAGTAAGCGCTTAAATGCTATCATTATTATTATTATCATTATTATTATCCTCCCTCTGACCTGAAACTCCCTCCCCCTCCATATATAACAGACCACCACACTCCCCACCTTCAAAGCCTTATTATAATCACATCTCCAAGGGGCCTTCTCCAATTAAGCTATTTCCCCTTATTCATTCATTGTCATATTTATTGAGTGCTTACTGTGTGCAGAACACTGTACTAAGCGCTTGGGAAGTACTAGTCAGCAACAAATAGAGATGGTCCCCCTAGAAGGGGGAGACAGACAACAAAACATAACATGTAGACAGGTGTCAAAATCATCAGAACAAATAGAATTGGACACACTCCCTTGTCCCATTTGGGGCTCATAGTCTAAAGGGGGACAGAGGACAGGTCTTTTATCCCCATTTTACAGAGGAGGAAATGGAAGAACAGAGAAGTTAAGTGACTTACCCAAGATCACACAACAGGAAAGTGGAGAAGCCAGGATTAGAACCCAGCTCCCTCTCGTGTCACCTATGCATTTGGATCTATGCCTTTTAAGCTCTTGATATTCACTCCACCTTCAGCCCCACAGCACTTATGTACCTATCGATAACCTATTAGTGTCTATCTTCCCCTCTAGAATGGAAGCTCCTTGTGGAGAAGGATTATATTTACCAACTCTGTGGCATTATACTTTCTCAAGTGCTGAGCAGCATAGTGTAGTGCATAGAGCATGGGTTTGGGACTCAGAAAAGCATGGGTTCTAATCCTGGCTCTGCCACTTGCTTGCTGTGTGACCTTGGGCAAGTCACTTCACTTCTATGTGCCTCAGTTCCCTCATCTGTAAAATAGGATTAAGACTGTGAGCTCTAATTTGGGACAGGGACTGTGCCCAACTCAATTAGTTTGTATCTACCCCAGACCTTAGTACTGTGCCTGGCACATACTAAGCAATTAATACCACAATTATTATTATTATTGTTACAGTGCTTTCTGTATACAGTAATTGTTCAATAAATATGATTGAGGCTTGTAGTTCAGTGGAGCAAACTGTATAAACTGATCAGCCATCTCTAGCACTTTACATACTTACCTATGCTCATTCTCAGCGCATATATATTCAATTATTTCATGACTTGATTTGTTAATATTTTTGTCTCCCTCCCCCATAAGAATGTAAGCTTCTTTCGGGCAGGGACTGTGTCACTACTTTTTTTGGTACTTCCCAAGTGCTTGGTACAGTACATTGTACTCAGTGGGAATAATTGGAACTGATATTGCTAAATGCCTTTTGTATGCCTTCTAGTCTTCAGATGTTTTTATTCTTGAGGGCAACACCACTAAACGTATACCTCCCCTGAACAAATAGAAAAAACAACTATGCTTGGCCTAATTGAAACACAGAACACACTAAAGTTTGTTTTTCCTAAGTGAATTAGGAGCAGTATAGTCTAATGGAAAGACCACAGACCTAGACTCTAATCCCAGCTCTGCCAACCTGCCTGCTTTTGTGACCTTGGGCAAGTCACATGACTTTTCTGTGCCTCAGTTTTCTCAATTGTAAAATGAGGATTCAATACCTGTTCTCCCTCCTACTTTAACTGTGAGCCCATGTGGGACAAGGGCTATGTCTGACCTGATTAACTTGTATCTATCAATCAATCAATCAATCGTATTTATTGAGCGCTTACTATGTGCAGAGCACTGTACTAAGCGCTTGGGAAGTACAAATTGGCATCACATAGAGACAGTCCCTGCCCAACAGTGGGCTCACAGTCTAAAAGGGGGAGACAGAGAACAGAACCAAACATACCAACAAAATAAAATAAGTAGGCTAGAAATGTACAAGTAAAATAAATAAATAAATAAATAAATAGAGTAATAAATATGTACAACCATATATACATATATACAGGTGCTGTGGGGAAGGGAAGGAGGTAAGATGGGGGGATGGAGAGGGGGACGAGGGGGACAGGAAAGAAGGGGCTCAGTCTGGGAAGGCCTCCTGGAGGAGGTGAGCTCTCAGCAGGGCCTTGAAGGGAGGAAGAGAGCTAGCTTGGCGGATGGGCAGAGGGAGGGCATTCCAGGCCCGGGGGATGACGTGGGCCGGGGGTCGATGGCGGGACAGGCGAGAGCGAGGTACAGTGAGGAGATTAGTGGTGGAGGAGCGGAGGGTGCGGGCTGGGCAGTAGAAGGAGAGAAGGGAGGTGAGGTAGGAGGGGGCGAGGTGATGGACAGCCTTGAAGCCCAGGGTGAGGAGTTTCTGCCTGATGCGCAGATTGATAGGTAGCCATTGGAGGTTTTTGAGGAGGGGAGTAATATGTCCAGAGCGTTTCTGGACAAAGATAATCCGGGCAGCAGCATGAAGTATGGATTGAAGTGGAGAGAGACACGAGGATGGGAGATCAGAGAGAAGGCTAGTGCAGTAGTCCAGACGGGATAGGATGAGAGCTTGAATGAGCAGGGTAGCGGTTTGGATGGAGAGGAAAGGGCGGATCTTGGCAATGTTGCGGAGCTGAGACCGGCAGGTTTTGGTGACGGCTTGGATGTGAGGGGTGAATGAGAGAGCGGAGTCGAGGATGACACCAAGGTTGCGGACTTGTGAGACGGGAAGGATGGTAGTGCCGTCAACAGAGATGGGAAAGTCAGGGAGAGGACAAGGTTTGGGAGGGAAGACAAGGAGCTCAGTCTTCGACATGTTGAGCTTTAGGTGGCGGGCGGACATCCAGATGGAGATGTCCTGAAGGCAGGAGGAGATGCGAGCCTGGAGGGAGGGGGAGAGAGCAGGGGCAGAGATGTAAATCTGGGTGTCATCAGCGTAGAGATGATAGTTGAAGCCGTGGGAGCGAATGAGGTCACCAAGGGAGTGAGTGTATATTGAGAACAGATGGGGACCAAGCACTGAACCTTGGGGAACCCCCACAGTAAGAGGATGGGAGGGGGACGAGGAGCCTCTATCTATCTATCTACCTTAATGCTTAGAACAGTGCTTGACACAATAAGTGTTTAAGAAATGACATAATTATTATTATTAAAAAAGCCTTGCTGTCACCCACTACCTCTATACCACCTTCTTATTTCCATACAAATGAAGTCCCCCTTTTCTCTGCCTTCAACCCCCCACTTCTTGGCATGTCTTCTGGGTTCCGTCTGCGAGAAGAACATTTCAATGCTGCAGTCACAATGGTTATTGTTCTAAGCACCCAAGAGCCAGGGGATATGGTAATCTTATGAGTCATCTCTTGTCTTCATGTCCCCCTAACAATAGCAACAAGAAGAGAACTTCAAGTCAGGATTTCATTAGCGATTCCCTCAAGGAAGGGAGACCTGTTTGAAGAAAGCAAATCCCATTTAAAAATGGGGGTTGAGACAGGAAAGCGAATCAGTGGGCACATTTTGAAATTCATAGGGTTTAAAAAAACAAATTTCACATTTCTCTTGGTATTTGTCTCTACTCTGCAATCTTCAATGCCTTTTTATCAAGTTATGGACTAAGTTGCTTATGCTCACAAAGTTCACCTACTGTTCAACTTCTCATGAGGTTATGATTTCCCTCTTCTCCCAAACACCCCCTCCCATTCTCTCTGTCTTTCTCTCCCTCCCCATCCCTCCCCTCCCCTGACACATTCTCTGAATCCCTTTCTGGTGATGCCTATTCTTTTCTTACAGCTTCTCTGTCTCATTCCCTTTGCCAGACAGACCTCATTCTCTTTCTCTGTTTTCTCCCCCTGTACCTCTCTCTCTTTTTCAGCTTCTTAGGCTGTTTCTCTGTATTCCTCCCTACTCCCCTTTTTGGTTTGATCACAATGGCTCAAGAAATCAGAACCTGTTAAGAGGCAGATAATAATAATAATGGTATTTAAGCACTTACTATGTGTAAAAGCAGTGTTCTAGGCTATGGGGAGGTTACAAGGTGATCAGGTTGTCCCATGGGGGGCTCACAGTTTTAATACCCATTTTACAAATGAGGTAACTGGGGCACAGAGAAGTTGTGACTTGCCCAAAGTCACACAGCTGACAGTTGGCGGAGCTGGGATTTGAACCCATGACCTCTGACTCCAAAGCCCGGGCTCTTTCCACCGAGTCTTGCTACTTCTCTGATGTCAAGTTTAGCATTCTGACACTGTTGAAAGAAAGGGCAGGCTAACAGAAAGATTGCCTTTGCATCTTGGCTAAAATAAACCCTCAGAGGAGTTCCAATCACTTTAACAGGACTGAGTATAAAAAAATTGCTTTGATTCACACACGAGTGTAATTTTGGTGAAAAAATAATTTGAGAGAGAAGTTATGAAATAAGCATGTGCAGTAGATAGCCACTTAATTCAACCTGAATGTGTGGAATGGCAGGTTAAACAATGAAGCAGGTGGCACAGGATTTCTTAGCGGAGCAGTACCGTCTACTGAAGTTTCAAGCAATTGGTTAGTGGTTGGAACAGTTCTGGGTCATCTTGTACCTCGTTAATTATCCACCTAAATTCCTTCCCCTATTCTAAACTCTTTGCTGGTTTTGTTTCCTTTCCTCAATTTTGTTATGTTTAATATTTCCTTCCTGCCTCATACGAATGAATCCTTCTCCTTCCTGGCCATTATATTTTCCCTCTCTGTTCACTCTCCCTAGGCCAAATTAATATAGTGAACATATTCAATTTTATTCCTGATCTTCCTTCCCAAACCCTCCAGTTTTTGGATGATGATGATGATGCTAATTAAGGTATTTGCCAAGCACTGGGTTAGATACAACATAATCAGGTTGGTCACAATCCCTGTTCCTCATGAAGCTTCAAATTTAAGAGGGCAAGACAACTGGCATTGAATACCCATTTTACGGATGAGGAAACTGAGGTCCAGAGTAGTGACGTGACTTGCTCAAGGTCCCACAGCAGGCAAGTAGTGGAGTCAGGATTAGAACCCAGGTCCTCTGACTCCCAAGCCTGTGTTTTTCCACTCCTTCCTGCTGCTCCCTTAGGTCACCCAACTGAAAATAACTTTCAGCATGGCCTCTAGTCTCTCCAGAATTTGCGAGAGAGGGGATTGTGCCTTGTGTGATCCATGATCTGATGATTTCTCATTCTGCTGCACAAGAAGCAGCTTTGCCACACAATTTCAACTCTAGCATTTAATCACTGTCACCCACAGTACTTATATTGATTGATTCATTCAATCATATTTATTGAGTGCTTTCTGTATGCAGAGAACTGTACTTTGTGCTTGGGAGAGTTCAATATAACAATAAACAGAAACATTCCCTGCCCACAATGAGCTTACAGCCTAGAGAGGGAGACAGACATTAATATCCATAAATTAAAGATATGTACATAATTGCTGGGGGGATGAATAAAAGGAGCAAGTCAGGGCGACGCAGAAACACTGAGAGAAGAGGAAAGGGGGTCTTAGTCGGGGCCTCTTGGAGGAGATGCACCTTCAATAAGGCTTTGTAGGTGGGAAGAATAATTGTCAGATTCCATTATGTACCCTACTATTTGATATTAATGTCTCTAGACTAAGCTCCTGTGGACAGGAGTTGCATCTACCACCTCTATTGTATTGTACTTCCCAAATGCTTAGTACATTTCTCTGCACACCATTAAGCCCTCAAAAAAATACCACTGATTTAAGCATCTATTCACCTCACCATCTTTCCATTCTTTCTCCTCTTATCTCTAAATTATTTTGCAACCAGGGAAGGGATCATGTCTTTGGCCTTGATCCTCTCCCAAGTATGCAGTACAATCTTCTCTGTTAATGTTAGGCATTCAAAGATTGATTGGCCCTGTTTATTGCCATTTCTTTTTGCAAGAGCATAGCTTTTTTTGAATTACCACCCTTAAATTAACTTTGGCCTGAAATGTGTTCCACCCATGGTGTGGGGGGATTTTGGTTCATCTCTTCCCCACCACATCTGAGCTGCTTCAAGTGATGGAACTGAGCAGGGCTCCTTATGATAGGATTTGCATTCACTGGATTTTCCCGAAGGTCCCATTGGGAATATATTTCCATCCACTGTATTGCTTATTCTTAGGTTAGGTGTTTTTTAAGTTACAGTTGAAATAATGCTAGTTGAAAGCTGTCATTTCTAGATTTTTCTGTATTCCTCATCATTCATCCACTTCCGTTAACCCAGATGTCTTATGTTGAAAATATAAAGCAACAGTGAATGGGATCCCATCTGGCTCAGTAAGTGGGGTGTTGAAGGCCACTCAGTGTTGCTAGTAAATTTTTAAAATTCTCAGGAAATTCAGTGTGGGTCCCTGGTCTCCTTTGCTCTGAATCTGAGAGACTGGAGGAAGCGTGGGAGAGAGGCAGGTTGTGGAGATTCTCAGCCCCAAGGTAATTTCATGCTTCATAAATATCTGTAATCTTCCCAGGAGGGTCTATGAAGATTAAATATCTCAAAGATACAGTGTAGTGACTGTCCTGACTTGTACTACTAGGACCTGCTTGTCAGGCTGCAGTTTGAAGAACACTGCTCCAGTCTCTTCATTTTCAGAGAAAGTTAGAGTTATAGATCCAAACCCTCCCTCGTGGAGAACGGTATTTCCACCCCAGAGAACAAAGCCAAAGCAAAGAACTATGCTGGGGTGGGGATCTCGTGTGGCAGTGCACATTACTTCTGCTGGCTACCCTGCCAGATTCCCAGGGAAGCATCTTCAAATCCATGCTCTGCTTCTCTTTCCCATTACCCAGGCTCTCTAGAGGGGATTACAGGCACACACCACTCACTTTCAGTACTCATGAACTTAGATGGAAGTGCAGTCTACTGTCTTTTGGGGTATTCACTGCCTGGGCTAAACAAGATCTTTGAAATCGTCTGGTCTATTCTTTTGCTCCCTGGAAGTGCTATCCCCATCCCAGATAAGTGGATCTTCATCATCATCATCCATGTTATTTATTGAGTGTATACTGTGTGCAGAGCACTGTACTAAGTGCTTCGAAAGGTAGAAAACAGAGTTGATGGTAGACATGTTCCCTGACCACAATGAGCTTACCGTCTCGAGGATGCCAGTCATTCAACAGTATTTTTAGATGTTTGGATCACAGCCAAGCAGTATGCTGCAAAAATTTTCCAGGTTAGTTTGGCTATAAGCAGGCAAGAAAATTGAGGAAAAGAAAGGGCAACACCCCATCTCTCTTACCTCCCCCCTCCCCCGAGGCCTAACATGATACAAAATGCAGTGGAGCTGGTTTGGCTATGTCTCCTAAAGGCTACTGGGATATGGGATGAGTTTGCCTCTGCCATAAGGAGAATATTTCACTTTCCCACCACTCCATGGGACAGAGTTTAGCTATTCTAAGGGATTGATTGCTGCAGAGTGAAGCTCAGTCTCTTCATGTGTTATGATTTCACTCCTGCTGGCTGCTCTCCATTTTTTTTTAATGCTGTTAAGCACTTACTATGTGCCAGGCACTCTATTAAACACTGGGCTAAATAAAAGCTGATTAGATTAGGCACAGTCTGTCCTACATGGGGCTCACATTGTTAATCTTTATTTTACAGATGAGATAATTTAGGCACAGAGAAGTGAAATGACTTGCTGTAGGTCACACAAGACGAGTAGTGGAGCTGGGATTAGAACAAAGGTCATCTGATTCCCAGGCCCATGCTTTATCCACTAGGCCACATTGATGTCTATTTATTTTGAAGGTATTGACACCTGTCTACTTATTCTGTTTTGCTGTCTCTCTCCCCCTTCTAGACTGTGAGCCCGCTGTTGGGTAGGGACTGTCTCTATATGTTGCCAAATTATACTTTCCAAGCACTTAGTACAGTGCTCTGCACACAGTAAGTGCTCAATAAATACAACTGAATGGATGAATAGCCCCCAAAGTCCCAGACTGAGCTTTCTTTGGGACAATCCCTTAGGCTGAGCTTGGCTCAAATCTGAGGTCTAGCTCTCCACCCATGGCAGAGGAAGAATAGTCCTCTTACGATGTCCCAGTGTGTTCTGGAAGATTTAGGTAAAGCAACCCTTTAGGGTCATGTAGCTTTTCTGCCCCCTTTTTCTTTTGCAATTCTCTCACAACCTTTCAATCAGATCTGTCTGGAGAGTTGTTTTTTTTTTTTTAAAAAAAAACACACCTTATTGGCTGGAATCTAGCCATTAAGTAGCAAGTGATCAGTAAATAGAGCACTGTATGAAATGATTTGGTAGACATGATCCCTCCCCTCAAAGTTTACCATCAATTGATGGATTGTCTTGGGAGTGGCAATGGCTAACAGGCTCAAGGAGTAATTTGGAATCTTTTCAGGCCTTCCTGGAGACTTTTTTTAATGGCACTTCTTAAGCGCTTACTATATGTGAGGCACTGTACTAAGTGCTGGAGTTGATACAAGGTGAGTTGGATGCAGTCCCTATCCCACATGGGACCCACAGTCTTAATCCCCATTTTACAGATGAGGAAAATAATAATAATAATAATAATGGCATTTATTAAGCGCTTACTATGTGCAAAGCACTGTTCTAAGCACTGGGGAGGTTACAAGGTGATCAGGTTGTCCCACTGGGGGCTCACAGTCAAGCCTCATTTTACAGATGAGGTAACTGAGGCACAGAGAAGTGAAGTGACTTGCCCAAAGTCACACAGCTGACAATTGGCAGAGCTGGGATTAGAAGCCAGGTCCTTCTGACTCCCAAGCCTGTGATTTATCTCACATCTCGGGTACAAGGAGAGATTTGCCTTTTAGTTCTGAAACCATGAACCTTTTCACAGAGACACACCTCAGTGCTGGAGACCTACAGGGTTTTCTAGGGAGGTTTCACTCTGATCTTACAATTTGCCTTCTAGTTCTGAAACCATGAACCTTTTCACAGAGACACACCTCAGTGCTGGAGACCTACAGGGTTTTCTAGGGAGGTTTCACTCTGATCTTACAGTCATGTCCAGGCATAATTTCCAGAAGGAAAATGGAGATAGTTCTCCTACTTGGTCTTGAAGGCCACATACTGCTTATTTCTTAACAGCCCTAACAATTTCTCCTTGATTAACCTCCTATATTAACTTCTCCTGTTTTGGATTTCTCTTAGAAGGATTGTTGTTTTCTCTGCAGCCTGGCTGCACCCAAAAGCTCTAGCTGGAGCTGTAAAAGATGGGGAACTCTGTCTGAAATTGTAGCCTCCTGTGAGCCTCAAAGTCCACTTGGGGTGTTGCTGAAGCTGAACTTCTTCCCCCTCCCACAGATGGGCAATAGGGTCAGAACAGCGCTTAGTACAGTGCACCACATTCAGTAAATACCATTGATTTGAGATGGGACTCAGCTGAAAGAGCCAAATGTGCTCCATCTATCAAAGCTGACATGAGAGTAACTGAAGGAGGCAGGGAATAGATGTATGTGGAGCTAAAATGGTTCAGCCATTTTCAGCATGGCAAAATACCCACAATATTAGACTGATGGCTTGCGTCAGGTTTGCTCCTGGCAAATCTGGGTAGCAAACTGCCTCCCCTAAGCATTGATAACTCACATAAAAATGGGGGTCACAAAGAATACCCCAGGATTGTTCCCCTAAGGACCTGATGATTTTAGACTGTGAGCCCACTGTTGGGTAGAGACTGTCTCTATATGTTGACAACTTGTACTTCCCAAGCGCTTAGTACAGTGCTCTGCACACAGTGAGCGCTCAATCAATACGATTGATGATGGATGGATGGATAACTGTTTGTGGACAGGTTGCAGAGGACCCAGAAACCCTGGAGGAAAAAAAGGGTGCATTGCAGATGTGTTTGTGGACATTGTGTATTAGGAAGATGTGTTATGTTTCCTGAGGCATGTCAAGATAAAGGAGTGGAACAGTTAGCTAGTGGTGTGTCAATAAACTAGGCTACCCCAGGGATATGCACATAAATGTCAGCGCTCTGAAGTCATTTCTGTTTCCCTTGACTAGCTAGAACACAGCCGTTCTGATTTCTTAGCCAATTATAGGGACTTGCCCGGTGATTGCAGTGCATTTAATGTACAGCCACAAATCTGGAGCTAATCGTTTCTTTGAAGATTTTCTTATTTCATCTACAATTTTCTCTTACACCTATCGCACTTGGGATCTTAATGGCAGAGCAGATGAGAATAAGCAATGGCTCAGTGGAAAGAGCATGAGCTGGGGAGTCAGAGGTCATGGTTTCTAATCCCAGCTCCCCCACGTGTCTGCTGTGTGACCTTGGGCAAGTCACTTAACTTCTCTGAGCCTCAGTTACCTCATCTGTAAAATGGGGATTAAGACGGTGAGCCCCGCGTGGGACAACGTGATCACCTTAAATCCTCCCCAGCGCTTAGAACAGTGCTTTGCACATACTAAGCACTTAACAAATGCCATCATTATTATACTCCAGGCTCAGTCACTCTGGGCCAGAAATCCTCTTAAAGATCTGGGTGTCTCCTGATGATGATGATGATGATGGCAGCATTTGTTAAGCCCTTACTATATGCGAAGCACTGTTCTAAGTGCTGGAGGGATAAACGTGGCTCAGTGGAAAGAGTACGGGCTTTGGAGTCAGAGGTCATGGGTTCAAATCCCGGCTCCATCACTTGTCAGCTGTGTGACTTCGGGCAAGTCACCTAACTTCTCTGTGCCTCAGTTCCCTCGTCTGTAAAATGGGGATTAAGACTGTGAGCCCCACGTGGGACAACCTGATCACCCTGTAACCTCCCCGGCACTTAGAACAGTGATTTGCATCTAGTAAGCACTTAATAAATGCCATTATTATTATTATTATTATTACAAGGTGATCAGGTTGCCCCACGTGGGGCTCACAGTCTTAATCCCCATTTTACAGATGGGGTAACTGAGGCCCAGAGAAGTTAAGTGGCTTGCCCAAGTGCTGGGGTAGACACACGATAATTAGGTTGGACACAGTCCCTGTCCCATATGGGGAGAAAAGGTATTTAATCCTCATTTTACAGATAAGGAACCCGAGGCACAGAGAAGTTAAGTGACTTTCCCAAAGTTACACAGCAAGTAAGTGACAGAGCCAGGATCAGATTTCTCTGACTCTCAGGCCGCAGCTCTTTCCACTAGGCCATGCTGCTGCCTAACATTTTATAGGAAATAATTTCTACTCCTTGTTCTGTCCTCTGATACATGTCTTCTCATATCCCCTAGAACTCTCTGCTGAGAAGCAGCATGGACTAGTGGCAAGAGCTTGGGAGTCTGAGGTCATGGGTTCTAATCCCATCTCTGCCACTTGTCTGCTGTGTGACCTTTGGCAAGTCACTTAACTTCTCTGTGCCTGTTACCTTATCTGTAAAATGGGGATTGAGACTGTGAGCACCATGTGGGACAGGGATTTGCTCAACCTGATTATGTTGTATCTGCCCCAGCACTTAAAATAGTGCTTGGCACATAGTAAGTGCTTAAAAATAACATTATTATTATTAATAAAACTTATTATCCAACAAAAGTAATGACCTAGCAGATTAATAAATCAAAAAACTGGGTAGAAAATTCCTTGTTCTTTTTCTTCCCACTATTTGCAAATAATTTTTGTCCGTACACCCCATTAAACTATAAGCTCTTAGAAGGAAGAAACCAAGTGTATGGTTGGTAGAGAAGCAGCGTCGCTCAGTGGAAAGAGCACGGGCTTTGGAGTCAGAGGTCATGGGTTCAAATCCCGGCTCTGCCAATTGCCAGCTGTGTGACTTCTCTGTGCCTGTTACCTCATCTGTAAAATGGGGATTAATACTGTGAGCCCCCCGTGGGACAACCTGATCACCTTGTAACCTCCCCAGTGCTTAGAACAGTGCTTTGCGCACTGTAAGTGCTTAATAAATGCTATAAAAAAGTGTCTAACTTCCGTTGTTCTTCCCAAATTTTTAGTATAGAGCTTCACAATCAGGTGCTCACTAAACACCACAGGGGATTGGGAATGAGAGTTTTCCTTTTAAAAGGCTATTTGGGCTGGGGCTATTTAACCTAGAGAAGGAAAATATATGGAGGATCTTTTTCTCTAGTATGTATTATAAAGATAATCGGGGTCAGGTAGCTCTCTTCTAATTCCACTGATGATGGAACAAAGAAAAGTACTTAATTTTGGATACAAAGAATTCCTCAACTGTACTGGGTGAGATGTGGAGTAGGTGACTTACTGAGATGGTGCTACCTGCTTCCTTGGTGACTTTGGGAAATGGAGAAGAATCCTATCAGTCTGGGTGGATTATATGCCACTCTACCTGGAAACAGATGAATGGGCTATAGGGGTCTGATTTTTGTCCCTTTAAATAAAATATTTTGCACAATTCCCAATGAAAGAGCAGCGTTGCTTTGCTTTTTATCAGCTGTATGCTAACCCATAACCAGTTTTTCCAAAGAAACAATGGCTAATTCTGTTTAGAAAGCAGGGGAGCAGCTTTGCTGCTTACTCAAAATAGGCACAGGACAGTTCAGGATCACAGGGCCCTGCTTGTCAATAAAAGGGCACATACTTACTCGTTTTGAATTTTGTTTTCTGGGCACTGTGATCTCACATAATCGAGTGACTGTCCCTTTTCAGAAGCTTGAAAGAACCCTGAAAAACAGTGGGGACATTTCCAATTTCTTAGCTCCCCTGGGCTGTTAATGAAATGATCCACGTTGGGTTTAGGAAGGTTAAGTCCAAAAAGACTTTACTGGAAAAAATGGTCCCTGGGCTTTTGTGTAGCAAAGAAGCACCTCTTTTTACAAGGAGAGATGGAACAGTGAGATTGTTAGCAGCAAACTGAGTCACATTTCATCCTAGAGCTAACCTGGGAGGAAGAGGAAGAACACCCGAAGCTACTTCCCCATGAGCCATTGTCTCAGTGTCCTGTGCTATTTTCCAGCATGTTTGTGCAGGAATGAGAGAGTACCTCTTCACCACAGCCTGCTCCTTTTATCCTGGATTCAGCTGTCATGTCATCGTAATTCAGTATTTGCCACATAACTGTCTATTTCTCTGGATAATAATGTGATTTGTGTCATGAATTCAACATTGATTATGACAACCACATCATGGGACTTAGGAAGGAGAAAATACTGTGAGAGTGGGGAGATATGGGTGAAAAAGCACTGGCAAGTCACTTCACTTCTCTGAGCCTGTTACCTCATCTGTAAAATGGGGAATTAAGACTGTGAGCCCACATTGGGACAACCTGATCATCTTGTAACCTCCCTAGCACTTAGAACAGTGCTTTGCACATAGCAAGCACTTAATGAATGCCATCATCATTATAATTATTATTATTATTATTAGTCATTCACAAACCTGCCAGGGGATGGGATAAAAAGTTTTGGTTTCTTTTTTTTTGTCTTTCTGTTCCTACCCCCTACTCTGCCCCTCAAATGAACTTTTTCTATCCCTCAGAAAATTGTGCATACAGATGCCGTTTGACTTGTTTGGATTTGTATTAGTTACAATTAAATCTCTATGCCATTTCAAAAAATCGTATGTGAAGTGGTCTCCTTGCATCTTAACTCCCATCTTTCAAGTCACCTTGGAAGTCAACAACCGTCCAATTTAGATGACCCACACTGAAATCAAGCAATCAATGGTATTTGAGTGCTTATTATGTGAAGAGCACTTTATTAAGCACTTGGGAGAGTACAGTATCATTATCCATTCTTGGTTCCCTCCAAACCAATCTCTCAGAGACTTTCTGGGGCTACCTTTCTTGGCAGGAACAATGCAGCCTCACCGTTGACTACTTCTCCGCTCAATCAGAGGTTTTGGTGGTGCTGCAGGAGGTACCTGACATCATTCTTAACAAAACGGCAGCTATACCTGGTACCTCCAGGACAACAAATGGAGGCTATTATTGGGCAGTTGTTCTCAGAGTTGCTTTCTCACTTGAGAGGAAAGAAGCTGAATCAAGGATGGAGCTTTCCCTCAGCGTTGAAGGGAACAAAGAGCCAAATGAGAAACATTCAATCGTATTTATTGAGCGCTTCCTGTGTGCAGAGCACTGTACTAAGCGCTTGGGAAGTACAAGTCAGCAACAGAAACAGTCCCTATCCAACAACGGGCTCACAGTCTAGAAGGGGGAGACAGACAACAAAACAAAACCTGTAGACAGGTGTCAAGTCATCAGAACAAATAGAATTAAAGCTAAATGCGCATCATTAACAAAATAAATAGAATAGTAAATATTACAAGTAAAATAGAGTGATAAATCTGTACAAACATATAGAGGTGTTGTGGGGAGGGGAAGGAGTGCAGGGGGGATGGGGAGGGGGAAAGGAAAAAGGGGGCTCAGTCTGGGAAGGCCTATTGGAGGAGAGGAGCTTTCAGTAGGGCTTTGAAGGGAGGAAGAGAGCTAACTTTGCAGGAAAACTTGTGGGAAAAACCTCATCACGAGCCTGGATTGGAGCAATGCTGTTGGGATGGAGAGGAGGGACATCAAGAAATGGGGGGAGGTGTGTGTGTGTGTGTGTGTGTGTGTGTGTGTGTGTGTCCTAAAAATGAAATATCACTCCAGCCTAGACATTCCAGGGAGGTGGAAGAATTGTTTTGCTTTCTTCCAGGGAAGCAGCATGGCCTAATGGATGGAGCACAGGCCAGCTCTAAAGGATGGAGCACAAGTCTGGGAGTCAGAAGGACCTGGGTTCTAAGCCCAGATCTACCACTTGTCTGCTGGGTGACTTTGGACTGGTCACTTCTCTGTGTCTCAGTCCCCTCATCTGTAAAAATGGGAATTAAGACTGTGAGCCCCAGGTGGGACAGAGACTGTGTCCAATCTGAATAATTTATATCTACCCCAGCACTTAGAACAGCACTTGACACGTAGTAAGTGCTTAACAAATGCCATCATTCTTATGTTTTAACAACTGGAGAATGGTTAAGAGGGCTCGGCTTAACACTCAAAGGAAGCCACTGCTGCTGATTCAACAACATTCTTCTCCCTTTCCCTTCAGCTGATGTAGCTCTGCTGAATTGTTTGACAGTTACTCTGCCCACTTTCAAAATCTTATTAAAGGCGTATCTCCTCCAAGAGGCCTTCCCTGACTAAGCCCTCATTTCCTGTTCTTCCACTCCCTTCTGTCACCCTGACTTGTTCCCTTTATTCACCCCCCCAGCCCTACAGCACTTACGTACATATCAATAATATATTTATATTAATGTATGTCTCTCCTCCTAGTCTGTGAGCTTGCCGTGGGCAGGGAATGTCTGTTATACTGTTATGCTGGATTCTCCCAAATGCTCAATGCACTGCTCTGCACTCAGTCCGTGCTCAATAAATACAATAGCTGAAAATAGGAATGGAAGTGAGCTGGAACTTCTGGTATGTTGCACTGGTAAATCACAACTGGTGTGGATATTTTTGTGTGATTTCTTTCAAAGCAGACACTTTCTCTAGACTTTCAGCTCCTTGTGGGCAGGGATCATGTCTATCACCTCTATTGAATTAGAAAAGCAGCAGCTTGGTAGACAGGGGGTGTGGGTTCTAATCCCAGCTCCCCCACTTGTCTGCTGTTTGACCTTGGGCAAGCCACTTAATTTCTCTGTGATTGTTACCTCATCTGTAAAATAAGGAATGTAAGCCCCATGTGGGACAACCTGATTACCTTGCATCTACCCCTGTGCTTAGAAAAGTCTTGGCACATCATCATCATCAGTCGTATTTATTGAGCGCTTACTGTGTGCAGAGCACTGTACTAAGTGCTTGGGAAGTACAAGTTGGCAACATATGGTAAGCTCTTAATACCATTGTTGTTATTATTATTATTATTGTTGTTCTCCCAAGCACTTAGTGTGGTGCTCTGTGCTCAATAAATACCAATGATTGATTTGGCATGAGCTTCCCTCTGACCTCTCCCTCTGATTGGGGGCTCAGGGTACTCCAGCATGGCGAGGGGGCAGGGCTGTTTCTTCTTCTCCCCCATCTTTTGCCCAGTTTGGGGGCTTTAGCAGTGGACTTGGCCCCACATGAGATGAGGCTACAGCTGGACTGCAGTGTCAGCAGCCAATCAGTAAGTCAGCCAATCAACACAACAGTAATGATGGCATTTAAGTGCTTACTATGTGCAAAGCACTGTTCTAATCATAATTATTGAGCACTTGTGTGTAGAGCACGGTACTAAGCACTTGGGAGAGTACAATATAACAGACACGTTCCCTGCCCACAACAAGCTTACAGTATAGAGGGGGATACAGACATTAATATTGATAAA
Organism: Tachyglossus aculeatus; assembly: GCF_015852505.1. Lineage (NCBI taxonomy): Eukaryota > Metazoa > Chordata > Mammalia > Monotremata > Tachyglossidae > Tachyglossus > Tachyglossus aculeatus. Next base: position 35,166,030 of record NC_052101.1, read on the forward strand.
TTAAGTATGTACATATCTAATAATAATAACGATGGCATTTATTAAGCGCTCACTATGTGCAAAGCACTGTTCTAAGCACTGGGGAGGTTACAAGGTGATCAGGTTGTCCCACGGGGGGCTCACAGTCCTAATCCCCATTTTACAGATGAGGTAACTGAGGCACAGAGAAGTTAAGTGACTTGCCCAAAGTCACACAACCGACAATTGGTGGAGCTGGGATTTGAACCCATGACCTCTGACTCCAAAGCCCGTGCTCTTTTCCACTGAGCCACGCTGCTTCTGCATACCTGTGGGATTCATATTAGACTGTGGAGTGCACTGGAGTTCGCCAGCTTCCTCCCCTTTCTCCTGGAGCAATGCCTTTTTGCTGTTCTAGTAAAAATCATTTTTTATGGTATTTGTTAAATGATTACTATGTCCCAGGCATTGTACTAAGTTCTGAGGTAGATACAAAGTAATCAGGTTGGATACAGTCCCTATTCCCCACTTGGGGCTCACAAACTTCATCCCCAATTTACAGAGAAGGTAACTAGGTAACTTTGGTCCCTAGCTATAAGGTTCAACCCTAGCTGTAAGGTTCACTAAGGCTGGGGATGCTCCTTTTACTCTCCCAAGTGATTAGTTCCAAAGGTGGCCAGTAATTTGTCAATATCATTGAGATTGCTGAGGTGGCCCCACCATGGAGGGGAGAGGTGATTGTGTTGGAAGATGGAGCACATGTTGCCCCTGGTTGTCTCAGAAAGGCTAGACCTTGGCAGTGGAAACTCCTGGGCTTCCAGTGCCTCCCTAGAGCATCAATCTGAGCCCTTTACCTACATTAATTGACACCCAAGTGGTTTATTTCCATTAACTAATAATTCTAACAACAAATGCGCTTCCTGTCCATTTGACTCACAACCGAGTGTCTGAAAGAGTAAATTGAGTGCAAGGTTTTGGATTGTATTTCATTTTATTCCGGGCACTGATGCCGCTGTAAGTGCAGTAATAACAATTAGCCAGTGACCTTTCCATTTTAAAAGGCAAAATAATGGCAGCAAGAAGGACTATAAATTGGGCACCATGGGCAGGGTCTCTGATTATGGAGTAACCTCAGAAATCCTGGCATTGGGTCTGGGGACAATAAGAAACCAATCAGAGAGTCTGCTCCTCATTTCCTCTGTGCATGCCCCAAATACTTACAAACCTCCCTATTTTAGCTTTTAATAAAAGTTGACCTAATGGCTTTTCTGTCTTCCTTTTGGAAAGAGCAATTAGTAGCACCACAGGTTGCCCTTTCATGTTGCCGTATAGATCACCACTCTAAAGGGATTTGGTTAAAAAGGTCAAAAGGCCTGACATTTTCATCTTGAAAGAGCTGTCCCGGGGAAAGGGTTTTGTTTCACCCCCCCCCCAACCCCAACCTTTATTGTTGCTGTTTTAGGTCCACACCTAGCCTGGGTAAACAATCAATAGCTTTTGACTTAAATGTAGGCTTTATTAGTCTTAGGAGGTCTTGGAAGCTTGACTCTCCTTATCTTCCCATCACAGAAAAACAGCCTCAGATGCAGAAGGGATTGACACCTGGGTCTGGTCTTTGCCAGAAGCAGGATCTATATTGAGATGTTTCTCTTCTCCTGGACACATCATGCTGGGAACAGCTCTGATGTAAGATGAGGTCCTAGGACCGTTACCCCCACAACCACATAACTGGAAATCCTACTTACTCTCCACTGCAGCCATTGCTGTGGTCATTCCATCCTTTCAAGCACCCTCAGCGTTCCGGTTAGAAATATAATTTTTCTCTCAGCACAGGATCCCTCTCACTCTGGAAATTAGAGAGAGGCAAACCTAGTTTTTCATTCAGAAAAAGGGATTTGGTGCCTAACTCATTGAGGTTGAATCAAGTCATTTGCAATCTAAAATCACTCGAATCTGCAGTTGTGTGTGTGTGTTCCTCATTGTCCCAAGCCTACCAGAATCTTCCCTGAGTGTGAGGGTTTTTTTTGAGTTTGCACATGCCCTGTCTGCTTGGCCAGAATTGAGAGAAGTGGATGTGTTTGGCTTAGCTGAGAGCTTCTGGGGGCCCCTGGAGCATCAGTGCAGAAGACCACTTTGGATAGTTTTGCCAATCCTTCTGGTGCCCCTGAGTAATGAATTAGGAAGTCAGCAGAACTGAGTAGCGAGCCCCTTGGGATTGCAGCATTCATTCATTCAATCGTATTTATTGAGCACTTACTGTGTGCAGGGCACTGTAGCACTCTGGGGCTCTACCTGGGTTGAAGTAGCTCATGAAAGCTACACACCAGTTGCTCCTGGAAGGACAGGAATAGGGGAAGCTCAATGTTCATCAGGCCTCAGGCAAGGCTTTGGGGCAACAATGGAGTGGCAGAGTTAAAAATGTCTAAGTATGAACACTTTGGAAGTATCATCATGAAAAACAGCTGTCTAACATGGTTGATGAAGACTACTGCAGCAATTACCAAGACAACTGCCTGCTGGCTTATGATACTACAGCACAACATTGACACTATGCTGCAGTCATTTTGGCCGGAAATAGGGCAGTATGTTTAGAAGAAACAATCTTCGCATGCCCTTCTTGATAGGACACATCAGTGCTGACCAATCTGTTTGTTGTACTCCTAAGGCCACCCCTGGAAAAATGGGTGGCATGAAATAATGAGAGTGTGCAAGCGCTACTGTGGAGCCACTAATGCCGCAATCAATTTCTTCCAGTAGTTTTCTTCCAGAAGTCTCGGAACTGAAACTCAACTGTCACTCTCACTGAGAGACTCCATCATTTTGGGCCGTTGATTTGCTGATGCTATTCAAGCTGCCGGGGAGAGATTCTAAGAAATTCATTGCCTTGTAGATGATGCAACATGCGTAGCTTGTTTTCCCCCTCTTAGCCCATTTCCAAAAAATCCTGCATTGCCACTACATGCATTTAGTCCAGACACAATAGTTCCCCCAGTTTTAATTGTGATTCCTAAGCATGGAATGTCTTACATTAGCAAAGGACACTCTGTTGTCAGTCTTGGTTTATTGCAGCCCTGTTGATGGTCATTTTTATGGATTGTAAAGGCTGTTTCCTCTTCAGGAAGGCAGGAGTGGGTGAAAGAGATCCTGGCTCTCACTCCTGTATTGGGATGTTAGAAACAGTTAAAACTATGGGATCCAACTGAGAAGAATTCATTGCCAAGTGTTTAGAGGACCTTTAGAGACAATGGTCCGGAGAAGAAAATCAAACCTAGTTCAGCTCCTTCAGACTGTCATGGATCACTCCATAGTGACACTTATATATGAGATACATTTTCTTAACAAATAAGAATCTAACAGATTAGGTCGTATCTAATTATGCATTCTGCATTAAGCCGGTGTGCCCACTGTCTGCTGCTGCTAGTTTAATTAAACTTAATGCACTTTTAATGATGTCTTCTTAACTCATGCATTCATATGCGATTAGAAGCAAATGTGGACGAGCTGTCACCAATCCAGGAGAGGCTTTCTCTACAACTCCTGATGAGACTTGTGTTGAAATATTAATAATTGCAAATATCAAGGTTAACAGCATTGGTTTGGAAGCCGCGAATCCTTGAAACACCAGTTGAGCTAATCTGAGTCAAAAAAAAAAAAAATGGCAAGGCCTTCAAGTTCAAGTGCTTCAATCCAATGGAGAGGGCACTAGATTCAAGGATGCTCTCTATGCATGGGGCAAATTATTAGCCTGATAATGTAGAGATTTTAGCTCTAAGCACAGGAAAGGTAAGGGGGTAATCTGGAAGGACTGTGACTACTAAGGCAGCATCCACTCTTCATCAATTGGCAGAATGAGCAGATGCCCAGAGTTTTATCACTGACTGTTGAACTCACTGCTTGGATACTGGGAGACAAGACATTGGCAGGAGAAGCAGAGGTGGCAATAGGACGAAACAATTCTGCAAGTGCCCTCCCATCGCTCTCTTTTTTTTTTCCTTGGTATTTAAGTGCTTATTATGTGCCAGGCACTGTACTAAGTGCTGGGGTACTTACAAGTTAATCAGGTTGGACTCAATCCCTATCTTTGAGAAGCAGAGTGGCTCAGTGGAAAGAGCACGGGCTTTGGAGTCAGAGGTCATGGGTTCAAATCCTGACTCCACCACTTGTCAGCTGTGTGACTTTGGGCAAGTCATTTAACTTCTCTGGGCCTCAGTTACCTCATCTGTAAAATGGGGATTAAGACTGTGAGCCCCCCTGTGGGACAACCTGATCACCTTGTAACCTCCCCAGTGCTTAGAACAGCACATAGTATGTGCTTAATAAATGCCATCATCATCATCCCATACGGAGCTCACAGTTTTAAACCCCATTTTGCAGATGAGGTGGGGTAACAGGCCCAGAGAAGTTAAGCGAGTTGCCCAGGGTCTCAGAGTACACAAGTGGAAGAGCTGGAGTTAGAACCTATTCCCTCTGACTCCCAGACTTGTGTTCTATTCACTATGCCGCACTGCTTCTCTAGCTTTATTTAGTGTGGGGCTAGGAGCAGTGTGCTAGAGGAATGGATGGATGAGTCCTGAAAGTCAGGGGCAATACCTTCTCTTCGCTCTCCGCATGCCACCAAGTAACTTCTGCCTACAAAGAGGCTAGGAAGTTCTTGGGGAAAAGACCCCCTAATTTATACATTGCCTAGGGTTTGTCAGTTTCAAAGCAGGACAGGGTGAAAAGATCTAGATTTTTCATCAACTCTGGTTAGCTGGCAAGTTTACACTTTGCCCTTGAGTTCTTTATATTTAGATTTCTTACCTGGAAATGGATGCTAAAAATGCAGGAGTATCACACTGGTTCATTCAATTATATTTGAGTGCTTTACAGTTGCAGAACACTGTACTAAGCACTTGGGAGAGTACAATCCAATAAACAGATATATTCCTTGCCCACAGTGAGCTTACAGTCTAAAGGGGGTGAGACAAACATTAATATAAATAAATTACAGATGTGTACGTAAGTGCTGTGGGGCTGGGAGTGGGGAATAACAAAGGGAGCAAGTCACAGTGATCGTGGCTCAGTGGAAAGAGCTTTGGAGTCAGAGGAGATGAATTCAAATCCCAACTCCGCCAATTGTCAGCTGTGTGACTTTAGGCTAGTCACTTAACTTCTCTGGGCCTCAGTTCCCTCATCTGTAAAATGGGGATTAAGACTGTGAACCCCCCGTGGGACAACCTGATCACCTTGTAACTCCCCAGCACTTAGAACAGTGCTTTGCACATAGTAAGCACTTAATAAATGCCATTATTATTATTATTATTATAAGGGAGTGTGAGAAGAGGGAAAGGGTGTTCCCTAAACAGTCAGGGAAGGCCTCTTGAAGATGTGCTTTCAATAAGGCTTTGAAGGAGGGGAGAATAATTGTCTATCAGATTTGAAGAGGGAGGGTGTTTCAGGCCAGAGGCAAGATGTGGGGAAGGGGTTGTTGTCGGTGAGGAAGATGAGATCGAGGCACAGCGAGAAGGTTAACATCAGAGGTTCAGCACCTGAAGCTGAGAAACAAAGTATGAGAGGGCAAAATTGCACCATGTCCAATTACCTAGCACATTGCCCCCTCTACCCTTGTGGAGAATAGGTCCACATTTTGTAGCTGATACACAGCTTTTGTTTTCTCTTTTTGTCTAGATTACAAACTGTCAGAGAACTTCTCTCCTCATTTCCATCCTTCAGCAATCATTATGGTATTTAAGCATTTACTATGTATCAAAAACTAATTTTTAGTGGTATCAAGTACTTACTAATGTGCCAGGCACTGTTCTAAGTGCTGGGGCAGATATAAGGTAATCAGGTTGGACACAGTCCCTGTCCCATGAGGGCCTCACAATCCTAATCCCCATTTTACACGAGGTAACTGAGGCACAGATTATTAAGTGATTTGCCCAAGGTCACACAGCAGTTTAATGACAGAGCTGGGACTAGAACCAAGGGCCTTCTGATCCCCAGGCCCATGCTCTATCCACTAGGCCATGCTGTTGGTCCATTGTAAGAGCTATTCTAAGAATTGGGGCAGATACAAGTTAATCATGTTGGACACTGTCCCTTTCCCAGCTGGAACTCACAGTATAAGTAGTAGGGAGATCAGGTATTGAACTGAATCCCCGTTTTACAGTTGAGGAAACTGAGGCACAGGGATGTTAAGTATCTTTCCCAAGGTCACACAGCAGGCAGGTGGTAGAACTGGCATTAGAATCCAGGTCCTCTGACTCTCAGGCCACTGCTCTTTCTACTAGGCCACATTGCTCCTCCTAATTAATACAGTTAGTAAAATTTGCCCTGTGGGTGCTCTGTAAATCAGTCAACTAATGCTATTTGAGCGCTCACTTTGTGCAGAATGCTATTAGGCTCTTAGGCGAGAACAGTATAACAGAGTTGGTAGACCTGTAAATATTGACCGATGATCCAGTTCCACCACCTTATTCAATGACAAAGTGCTGACTGGAGATCCGGATCTGTCTGAGCACAGTGCCTGATAAGAATTATTCCTCTCTTTCCAAACTCCATGTCATCCATTGGAAGCTCCTCTTCAGGTAGTGTGAATGTTGATACTCCCTGACTATGATTCCAGACACTTCGCCTCTCTTGCCAGTAAAAGCTTTGCTGGGGAGTTCCTTTCTGTTTCCTGATGCTCAGGAAAAACATCAATGGACCAATGACAGTGGAAGCTGTTGAGGCCTCAGCGACCTTCTCTTTTGGAAGTTCCCTCATAATGATGCCCTTGAATTTTTATAGTGGCTTTTTTATTTTCCAAAGCACTTCCACATTTTGTTCTCAAAATAATAGGGAAAGGTCCCCACAGACAGTCTATCAACTGCATTGTACTCTCCCAAGAATTTAATAGATTGCTCTGCACACAGTAAGCGCTCAATAAAGACCACTGAAACTAAGACAGAGATGAAATAACTGCCACCATCCTGATGTGTGACTTCCAGTCAGTGGTAATAGAACCCAGGTTCCCTGTTTTTCCAGACCTGTTACCTTTCCACTGCAACTTATCCTTAAATGATTAATTGCCTCGATTCCCAACCTTTTGAGTTCATTCTGAGTAAATACACTTGTCCCTCAACAAGCACAGGTTTTCTCCAAAGCAAATAGCAAAAAAGAGCGTGAGTCTCATTAGAGTGCCAGGGCCCACCAACTCATAGAGTGAGAGGTGATCCTTCAAAGTATTTTTTTTTTTCTGGTTAAGGTGGAAGTTAAGTGACCCTCAGCCCAAAAGCTTATACCAGGGATTGATTTTTTTCCAACTGATTTTTCAACAGAACTTTCCATTTTAACCATGATTCCATCCAGGGCAGACCTGACATCTAATATAAAACTTGTGGTCAGGGTGTTTGGGTTCCAGAAGATGGAATTATCTTGGGGAGACTTCCAGCCGTCCTGCCCCCTAGACTGACCCAGAAGCCCTGACATCACCCCACCTGCCTGAATGACCTTTCTAGCTCTCTCCAGCTGCCATCCATGCAGCTGCCAGCCCGGGGGTGCCAGAAGTAGTTTGCAGAGTACAGGCTGACCAGAAACTGAATAAAGAGGGGAGAGGCTGCTACCACTCTTGACCATCAGCTCTCCATCATGTGAACTGGCAGACTCCTTGGGAAACACACACCATAGACTTCCATGAACCCCAAACAGTGCTCAAGTGTGACAGAGTAATTACCAAAACCTGCCTCAGTAGATGAGAATGAGATTGGAGTTATGTATATCATTAAGGAGCAGGCAGTACTCATTAATATGTGTTTCCAAACCAATGAAGTATACTTGTTGAAGACAAAGCCTGTGGGTTGTCAAAGATTTTTAGGCTCTACTAATGTTCAAGCAAGCATCAATCAGTCGATTGAATTTATTGGGTACTTACTGGGTGGAGAACACTGTACAAAGTGCTTGGTGAGTACAGTTCAACAGAGTTGGTAGATATGTTCCCTCCCTACAAGCTACCAGTCTACAGGATCCATTTCTCTAGCCTCTCAATATCTTCCAGAAAAACCAGTGCTGGATTGGTTTGGTTTCCAAAATAGGGAGCTGAAATCCTTTTGATGTGAAAGGAGTGATTTATTTATACTGCAATACATAATGTGAATAACATCATGTATCTTTCATCTCAGAAGTCAGGACTTGTAGAACATGACGTCCCATTAATTTTTGCTGCCAGGAAGGATAGAGGTGGAATTACTGCTGAAGGAATGCAGAGACCACGCTCAACCTCTCCAGTGCAATGGAGGATGTACTTTAAGGCTGTTAATCCATTAACTTGCTCCCTAGGATTGAAAGGAGGCTAAGGTGATTCTTTAAAGATTCTTAATGGCAGTGCATGTGAATAGGGATCAAAAGAAGTCAATGTGTAAAGCAATGGGAGCAGCAAGGGCCCACCTATAGCCTGACAGTTCACGAAGAGCATTCTTGGGCTTCCCTATTAGTACGATGGAGTCAATCTCAAGAAATATATTTTCCACGAGCAAGATGCTAAGATAAGGTTTATGATGCTAGTCTAAAGTGGTGTCCAAAGTGATCCTTTCCCTGCCGCAGAGACCAATTTGGAGACTTGGGACAAGTTTTTTCTGAGTTTTTTTAGGACTAGGCAGAAGGGATTTTGTGTGGAAGGGATCTAAGACGACTGCTCAGCCCCTCCTCCAGTCCTGTAGAACTATCGCAAAGGACCATGTTGACTTAGAAAGGTGACCTGTGCAAAAATAATTTACTGCACTCATTCCTTCTCTTTCCTTCCCTTCCTTGTCTCTAAGACCCACATGCCACTGACCCTCTGGCCTTTCCAGCTTTAAGGGGCTGGAAAGGCATATTTGTGATCCATACCCATAGGAAATACTGCTGTTCGATAGATCTACTAGGATTGGGATAGAGGAAGTGGAATGGCCATCCTATTTGGATAATCAATCAATGAAATGCATAACAAGTGTGTTATTAAGCGCTTACTATATACCAGACACCGTCTAAGCTCTGGGGTAGATACAAGGTAATTAGGTTGGACACAATTCCTGTCCCACATAGGGCTCACATTTTTAATTCCCATTTTACAGATGAGGCAACTGAGGCACAAAGAAGTGATTGACTTGCTCAAGGTCACAGAGCAGACATATGCCACAGTCAGGATTAGAACCCATGACTTCTGACACCCAGGCCTGTACTTACTCTGTTTACAGTTTTTACTGTTTACAGAGCACTCTACTATGTAGCACATTCCCTTTAATGCAACTTCACCTGTTAACTCTCTCCCTCCAGACTGTCAATAATGGCACCTTATTCCAAATCTATATTCCCCTTTAACATTGTAAATAAATGTAACCAAGGAAACAATATTTTTTTGTGTGGTATTCAAGTGCTTACTATGTGCCAAGCACATCAATCAGATGAGGTGCAATCTTTGTCTCATCTGGGGCTCACAATATAAGCAGGAGGGAGGTAGGATATTTAATCCCCATTTTACAGATAAGGAGGCAGAGGACCAGATAAATGACTTGTCAAAGGTCACCCTGAATGCAGGTCCTCTGACTCCCAGCACGGCTCAGTGGAAAGAGCACGGGCTTTGGAGTCAGAGGTCATGGGTTCAAACACCGGCTCTGCCAATTGTCAGCTGTGTGACTTTGGGCAAGTCACTTAACTTCTCTGTGCCGCAGTTACCTCATCCGTAAAATGGGGATTAAGACTGTGAACCCCCCGTGGGACAACCTGATTACCCTGTAACCTCCCCAGTGCTTAGAACAGTGCTTTGCACATAGTAAGTGCTTAATAAATGCTATTATTATTATTATTATTATTATTATTTGATCTTTCCCCTAGGTCACACTACTTCTAATCCTCATGCCTCTAACACTTCCATGTTCTGTAAACCACCCTCTGTTCTACAGCCATCCAGGGATCATCTTGCCAGTGGCAGCCTTACTGCCATGAACACAAGGAGAATTTTTGGGGGGTTAGTGGACATGTCCACTCATGTTGCTATTCCACTTCTGAAGGAAAAGGATAGCAGTCCTTGCACTGTGCCTGACTGCCTTTGCTTAGATTCTGCATTTTCTCTTGAAGTGACTTTTTTCAGGAAGTTTGTGAACCTAAAATTAACCCTCAAGGTCATTCGAGAGAAACTGGATAGTGTATAGGAATATCAATTTCTCACTGATGAAGTAACAAGCACTGGGATTTCCTCAAATTCGACCTATCTTTATCCAATCAAGTGTTGTGGCAGCCCTTAATATCATAGCTTTGTTTAACACTAAAGGAATTGAAATGTATCGAAGATCCCTAGTTTTATTTCAATTGCATGTTTCTAATTAATATTTGGAATAAGGGACCATATTCTTTTTAACAATGCCTTAAACTCTGTGGCTCATGCTGCTTTCAGAAAACAATCAATAGAGATTTGGGTTTTTAAGGGTTTGGGGTTTGTTTTCTCTGAGTGTGTGCGTTCGTGTAAGCAAACAATCCTTTTATCCATCCTTTGTAGTTTTGAAGTTCTTTATGCTTTTGACTAAACATAAACTACTCCAAACCTGGGGTGCTTTGAAAATATGTAATAGAAAGTTAGTCTTCAAATACAATACTGCTTATTCAAAAAAAAATCTCCAAAGCTAAGTCGTATAGTCAAGAAATGCAATAGGACTCTAAAACCATGCAGCACAAATCAATTGAAATAAGGCCAAGCCCTTGGAAATAATGATCTTTCATCATAAAAGAAAGCACTGTGGATACAGGGTGGTAGCACTTTTAAAGTGGCCTTTGTATGCGGGTCTGTAAAGACATTCTATTAAAGTCTACCATCTAGCCATCTCTTTGTCATTTGCTAGGGGAAAGATCCCTTTGTAGTTTGTTACTGCCTGTGTGTGGTCATGATTCCTGGCAGCAGTGGGAGGAAAATGAAAAATCCCTATCAAGGTTTTCAGGAGAGAGTGTGTGCTGGAATTAGAACCAGTGTGGCGACAATAGAAATTTACTTGAGTCCTTTACTTCATTAAGGTCAATTCAAAGTAAAAAGTCCCAGCACTAGTTCAGAACAATTCTCTCCTTAATTCTACATCATTCTTCTGAGTTATTCTCACTTTGCTTTATTCTTCTTTCAGTCTTTCAGCTAAAAAGTTCTGTTTGTTTAAGCCAAGCAGTTAACCTGTTAGTAGTTGGACTGTGTTTCTTCAATTTGCATGTGTTGTCAGGAACTGCAAAACTTTCATCAAAAGTGGAGCTCTGTCTCCTCCTGAATTAAGAGCTTATAGAGCCAACTCTCTCTTCTCATCCTTTAATTGCATGAATGCAAAACTTCCAGGAGAAAAGCTTCTAAAGGCAAGTCCACATCAAAACAGACCGTGTGCTGACTGAAGAACAGCCCATGTGGAACTCTGAAGCCAGAAAAAAGTCCACCTGTGGTCTGCTCCCAAGGGTTGGGACTACAGACCATGAATAAAATCTTTCAAACTATGCTACAATTTTTTGGCATTTTCCCACGAGGCTCTGTCTAGCTGGGGAATAAATTTCCAGGGAACTAAGGAAGGAAAGTAACCATGGTAGTGAAGAGGAGATGGGAATCACTCTGGGAGAAATGCAGCTATTTCATAGGCCACACTGAGTCCTTCTAGAGCAGTTTATCCATCCATTCAAGGTCCAAGACACTATAATAAGCACTGGGGTAGGTACAAACTAATCATGTTGTGCACAGTCCATGTCCCAGATGAGGCTCAGAGTCTTAATCCCCATTTTACATATGAGGTAACTGAGGCACAGAGAAGTGAAGTGACTCACCCAAAGTGACACAGCAGACAAGTGGCGGAGTCAGGATTAGCATCCAGGTCCTTTGACTCTCAGGACTATCCTTTATTCATTAGGCCACATGGCTTCTCTGGTCTCAGCTTGGGAGGTGGGGAGCTAGGAGTCCAGGCTTGGGTGGTGCTATTATATAACCACAGAGCTTAAAAATCTCATCCAGAAGAAATGGGAATTTAACTGGCAGGGGGTGGGGCTGCAACTCTGGACATCAAAAATTTCAGGAGAAACATGAAGTCCAGTTTGGATCTTATATTTATAGCATGGCCCAATGTTATCCATGGCCCTCAATTGCATTAGGTGTACCATCTATAGAATAAGTGAGGAAGGTGTTCCAGAGAATCCTGATCACAAGTGGCAGAAGGAGAGACTACATGTTAACTACAGGAACTAAAAATCTTGAGAAAAAGGGCCAGGGGTTTCCTGATCATTAAACACCAAAAAGAGAGACTGGATAAGGGGTGTTAAAAAAAAAAAAAAAAGGGAGGAGGTAATAATTTCAGGGGGATTTGGGATGGGCTTACCTAGGTAGTAGGTCTGTCATCCCTTTAGTAATTGCAGTAGTCTTCGACTACTCAAGTGGGACAGTGGAATACCGAATAGTTTCTCTCAGAATTGCTCTTCTTTGGCCCTGAGGTATCCACCTTGAAGTCAATTAAAAACACTCCATCGGTTTTTTAAATTATGGATCTAGATCCTGTTCTCATCAGTACCCAAATGATCATTTTCCTTCTTTGTTTCCCCATTCGTAAAGTGGGTGGCATGGTGATCCAGGCATTTAGTAGAGGGATCGCTAAATATCAGTGATGAAGATTCCTGATCCCACTATGAGACTCAGATTTCTAAGCCTAGGACTGTGTTGCTAAAATAGCTTGAATGAGGGATAATAGGAACAGCCCTTTGCCAAATAAGACTTTGAAAATAAACAAAAGAGATGTGAAATATGTCCAGAGTCCAGGTGGGAACTCTGCACAAGTCTTTTGAAGAGCTGTAGGGACCTCTGTAAACATGTCAGGGAATCCAAACCTGATGATTGCCAGCAAGTGAGAAATACTTATAAAGGAATGCAAGAGGAAACTACCACTTAAATGATACATTTGAAAATGTCCCACGAAATTAGAAAACCAGCGTCTGATTTACCTTTCCCACAAGGATCAATTAAGCGATAGAAGCAAATCTCCACAAAAGAGGAATGGTTCCAAGAGCAATAAAAGAATTGCCTCTCTGGAAGAAGAGAGGTGAGCCCCCCTCAAAGATAATTCTGATTGCCCAGAACAAACTTCACTGCTGTAAAATGTAATTAATCAGTCCCTTTGCCTCTGGATGTATAGTTTCTCCTTTCCTTTTCTGTCATAGCCTTGCCAGCCTCCAAAAGAAGATCTAATTGGATTTTTAGATGTCTCCAAGCTCCCACCAAAGACTGACTACCTAAAAGCAGCACTCCAGCAGAGCCTAATACCCTCTCTGAATGTCCATGAGGTATATGGAGTTCCAAAAAGAAGCTAGAGGAATAAGATGAAGGAAACATTTCTCTTTTCTGTTTCCTGAAAGATAGCTCAGTTAATGGGGAAAGTGCTCAAAAGTCAACATCAAGTCAATATGCAGGAAAGCAAACACCTTAGCCAAGGGAATGTGAAAGGGAGTTTTTTCTCTTTTTTTTTTTTTTGATTGTCCTTGTCCTGGGCACCACTGAACACATGTTCATAAATCCCCAGTTGTAGTCTCTGGGAACAACATTTTGGAGGACACTTATCCTCTTTCTCTACTCACAACCAGGTTAAATTCAAAATATTAGCAGTTCTGGAGTTTAATTTGGGAAAATTTCTATAATTACTTGGGGGTGGAAATGACCTCTCAACCTTGATTTTACCTCCCAGAGCTTTGTGGTACTTGGCATAACCCACTGCTACCAAGTTCTGTCTGGTTCATGTGGAAACTCAGTATGGGGGATGACAAACTTGTTCCTTTAGTACAGGAGTCAGTGAATCTTATCTGTTGTTTAGGGAGTGGGGTTTTTAGTTGTGGCTTAATGCTCTTTTCCAGGGAAGAAAAACTAGGGAGATTTTACTTTGTATAATTTATAGGGGCAATGCAACTATTGCTTGGATCCTTCTCCCAGGTCAAGTCTGTTACACTGTTACCTCCTTTTCTTTAAACCTCATTTTTATTAGGGAAAATTTAAACTTGTGAGTGAGATTAGTGATGTTTTCAATGTTACAAGGAGGATTGGGTCTGCAGGGGCCAGGATTGAGATATGCTACTAGTGGGCAGGGATTGTGTCTACCAACTATACTGAATTGTACGCTCCCAAGTGCTTAATTCAGTGCTCTTCACTCAATAAATTCCAATGATTGATTAATTGATTTGGGCTAGGAAGGAAAATGTACCAGGGCCTGATTATAGGAGTTCCCAGGGAAACTGGTGGGCATTTTCAGAGCTGGCTTAGGGGTTGGCAAATTGGATGAACTCCTGGAGTGACCAATTTTGGGGAGATGCTGTTGGAAAAAAAAATCTAGTGACAGGACCTCCTGGAAGTAAGAGTGCCTGTTGAGTTTGTTGCAATTTCTCTGGGCTGTGCTGGAGATCACAAGGCAGGACTGAGCCCTCTATTATGATTTCTTCTTTCTGGAGTAAATTGGCTTGTTTCTCCATCCCTCTCTGCCAGGTGACACTTGCCTTGCTAGTGATCATCCAAGCTCCTCAACTATCAGGCAAGTAGATCCTTTCTAGACTGTGAGCCCACTGTTGGGTAGGGACCGTCTCTATATGTTGCCAACTTGTACTTCCCAAGTGCTTAGTACAGTGCTCTGCACACAGTAAGTGCTCAATAAATATGATTGATTGATTAACACTAATGCTGAAAGCCAAACACAGTAATGCTACTATTCTCATCTGTCTGCATTCCTAAATCAATCAATGGAATTTGAGTACTTACTATATGCAGGACACTGCATTAAGCACTTGGAAAAGTACAATATAAGAGTTGGTAGACTCAATCCCTGCCCATAAGGATCTTATAGTATATAGGGGGATTCAGATGTTGAACTAGACAAAGGGATGTGTTATGTGGTCTAACAATTAATTCCCCTTCAAATATATCCCTTTTCTTCAGTTATCTCCTTGGGTGGTTCAGGGCATGAACACACTGTTGTTGTTTTTAATGGCATTTATTAAGCGCTTACTATGTGCAAAGCACTATTCTAAGCGCTGGGGAGGTTACAAGGCAATCAGGTTGTCCCACAGGGGGCTCAAAATCTTCATCTCCATCGTACAGATGAGGGAACTGAGGCACAGAGATGTCAAGTGACTTGCCCAAAGTCACACAGCTGACAATTGGTGGAGCCGGGATTTGAACCCATGACCTCTGACTCCAAAGCCTGGGCTCTTTCCACTGAGCCACGCTGCTTCTGTTGGCACAAAATTCTCACCCTGTTATCTGGACCCAGCTGCACAGAATAAGCTTTGTGGATACAACCCCTCTCGGCTTTCAGTTTCCTATCAAAAGACCCCAAATGTCTCTTCTGAGTCGATGACACCGGGCGAGGGTTAATCTATATCCATTAGACATATTCTTCTCCCTTAGAATCCCCCCTCAAGGGAGGGACAGTCTCGCCTTTCTCTCTGACTCCACAAAGGGCTGCATGTCTACCATCCCACAAAGAATGGATGATCTGAATTTGGTTCTTCAGTAAAGATTGCTTGAGAGAGAGTTGCCAGTGCCTTGTAACCATTTGCAACCAAAATGTGGGATATAAATCAGATTCTTGCTGAGGGAGGGCAGAGGTGATGGCTTCTCTAGGCTGAATGTCCAAGGGAGTACTTACCTGGGCTTATAGTAAGTCGATCAGTTGAACAGAGGAGAAACGGCAGGATGTAGTGGCTAGAGCACAGCCTGGGAGTCAGAAGGTCATGGGTTCTAATTCCGGCTCCACCACTTGTCTGCTGCGTTACCGTGGGCAAGTCACTTCACTTCTCTGTGCCCCGTTACCTCATCTGTAAAAAGAGGATTGAGACTGTGAGCCCCACATGGGACAGGGACTGTATCCAACTTCATTTCCTTGTATCCACCCCAGCACTTAGTATAGTACCTGACACATAGTAAGAACTTAACAAGTACCTTTTATTATTATTATTATTATTAGATCACCTAATGGGGGAAGATAAGAAATTGCACCAGAGCACCTAAGCAGCACCGAGGTTCACATTCTTGAAAATGTTAACATCTATGATCAGCGTGGGTTCCTTCTGAGGTATGAGACTCACATTTACTTCAGTGGTCTATGCAATTTTGGTGCAAGTTTGATTCATGGTGTCCCTTATATAATGGCAAGTTTGCGATTAAGGCAGCAAAACTCTCACCCAGATATGAGGTATGGGTAAGGGGGGCATGGGTGAAATGCTTCCACATGGTGGTGTAGCCTAATTTGTTTCATGCCAACAGTTATCTGTTGCATTTTCCAGATATCAGTGGTGATGCTTCAGAAGGAGGTGATTACCAAAGCACAATGCTATGAAGTTGAGACAGAACTTTGACAGGATCACTCACTAATGTTCAGTGACATCTTTAGCTTTGCAAAGGCAAAGCTATGCAGGGCGAAACACAGCTAGGGTTGATGCACATGCCAACTCAGTTCTCAGTCTGTTCCTTTCTTCTCAATCCCTGTTCTCCCAAACTTCTGGGACTTGACATGTGCCAGGCTGGATGAATAAAGCTCTGTATCATCCACCTCGGTGTCTAATCTGGAGAATGTAGTGACTTTCCCAGTACCCCTATCTTTTGATAATTAGAGAGGGGGATAGGGAGGGTGTGGGAGAACCTGACCAAGCCCTGCAGAAATGAGTCCACTAAGAAACCTAATTGTTTGCCTTTACTGGTCTAGACTTAGGTTTTGTATTAAAAATACAGAAGTCTTAGGTTGAAATAGATTTTTGTGAGTTAATGCTAAGTCTGCCCGCTGGCCAGATTGCACACAATCATTCTTGGCTGGCTGGATTTCTAACCTATTCTAAAGGGTTTCTTTTTACTGTTTTTATAACTATATAGCTAAAAAATACTTCTATTTTTCAAAAGACCTCAAGAAATGGCATACCGGTTCAGAGTAATGGTCCATTTAGTGTAGTCTGCCTCTAAGAGCAGCACCACAGGATACTTGGAGGAACAGTATGATAGTGTCTCCCTTGTAGCCATCTTCATGGCTAGGGATGCTTAAAATCCCTAACTTTCCCTCTAATAAATCACTGCTTAGAAATTGAATGCTTCTTGAGCCTTCTAACTTTTCCACTCTCTAATATCCCTAATCTTTCCTACTAGGACCAATTCATAATGGACTTTGTGTCTGTGAATTTATTCTAACCCTTGATAAAATTGGCATATATGCATGTGTGTGTGAAAATAATCCCAAATGCTCACCTCTCAGTGAGTAAAGCGATATTTTCCCTTTTTTTTGTATTGAACATACAACTGTTAGAAATTAACACGTGCACCTTATTCAGGTGGAACATGATGGGGTTTTGGTTAACGAGAATCGCACATTCACCTCCTCTCTGAAGACTCTTAATTGTTTCAGTGTATCTTTGTACAACAACAGGTCTGGGCTCTTGGATCATTTCAGTGGCCCTTCTCTGTACATTTTCAACCTGATTTGTGTTCTTTTTTTGAGATGCTACCAACAGGACTGCCCCTAAAGTATTATGAGGTAGCTTACTATGATTTTAATAGGGAGACAGTTCAATGTCTTTTTGTTTCACTTTCTATATACTTCCTGATGGTGCCCCCTGTTTTGTTGATCTTGACTGTGGCCTCATGTTGGACCAATTATTGGAGGGAATGGTCACAGTGACTCCAAGATCTCACTCCTGAGTTGCGGCCTGTAGTTTAGAAGCCCATCATCACATTGCTATAGTTGAGGTAATTTTTCCCCAGATGCATTACCATGCACGTGGTCAACCTGAAGCTCGGCTGTCAGTTTGTGGTTCACCCACTCAGCTTTATGAGGCCTTCCTGCATTTTATCGCCATAATAATAATAATAATAATGATGGCATTTATAAAGCGCTTACTATGGGCAAAGCACTGTTCTAAGCACTGGGAAGGTTACAAGGTGATCAGATTGTCCCACAGGGGGCTCCAAGTCTTAATCCCCATTTTACAGATGAGGTAACTGAGGTACAGAGAAGTGAAGTGACTTGCCCAAAGTCACACAGCTGACAGTTGGCAGAGCCAGGATTTGAACCCCTGATCTCTGACTCCAAAGCCTGTGCTCTTTCACCACCTGGAAGAAAAGTGGCATCTGTAAACTTACATATTTCAAGCACACTCCCCCTATCAAATGATTTCATAACATTTGCAAATTAAACCAGTCCTAGCTCTGGTCCCACTGTTTAACTTCTCCCTTCAGGAAAGTGATCTTGCATCCCTTCCCTTTGTTTTCTATCTTCTACGCAGTTTTCTGATCAGGACAAAATAGTCCTTCCAGTCCCATGATTGCTGCACTTTTTCAAAAACCTTTCATGTGGAATCTTGTCAAAGGCCTTTTGAAAAATCTAACTATATTACTATGTCCACTGGTTCTTTTCTTATCCCTATGTTTATGTATCTTTTCAGAGAACCCTAGCAGAGTTGTAAGAGATGATATCCTTTTATGGAAACTGTTTTAATCTGATTCTTATGCCATCTTCTCCAGGATAATTCTGTGAAACCTCTTTTATTCACCTTTCCATTCCTCATGAGGTGTGTCCCGGTGCTTGCAATTAGTTGCTCCAAATGTTGACTTTTCACTGAAGTGTCTCCCAAAGTCATTGTCTCAACTGGATCAACTGCTTAATCTAGTGCTCTGCACAGAGTTGATGCTCAATAAGTATTAATGATTAGCAAATGGAAAAACTGCCCCTAACTTGTTCCTCTCAGGGACCCTTCAGGGCTATTGTACAGTTCCTCTATGGTTTCTTCACTTGCCCTTTCTTCCCCCCAACCCTATTCTTTTGTCAGCTGCTACTGATGCAGGAGTACAAATGGCCTCAGGGATGTCACTGAGGAGGAGAGCTTGTGTGTAGAAGTATGCATGTTTTAGGGGTGAACTTTAACCTGGAAAGTGCCATGGGTTTCCACTGTCCCACGACTCTGAGGACCTTAATCTGGTGGATCATATATAACTCTGGTGGAAGCCAATTAAAAAAGGAAAAAAGGGCAAAAAATAAAAATAGCCAAAGTGAACTTCTCCTGACCCCAAATGACTCCTTACTAAAGTGACTCAGACTCCTTAACTCCCACTCATAGGGTATTAAGCATATTAGCCAATGATTTGCAAGGCTGGAATTAAAATGAATTAACTGATGTAAGTAAAACTAATATGAATTACCATAATTAATCATTATTATTCTAAGGCTATTCTGATCCATAAATTCAACTTCTCTAGTTATCTAGAGCCTGTGGTTTGAAGAGGGCTCTCCTGATGAGATTAGATCCTTGAGTGTGAATGTTATTGAGGGAGAATCATTTTGCTCCCTCAAACTCTGTGACCATGCAATTATATCATAGGGCACCTTTTCAGACCCTTGACAATTCAGGTAAAGACCCTGAGCTTTACAAGAAGAAATAAATCACCAACCTACTGTCGGCATCACAGGTGCTTGAGTTGTTTTCACAACAGTGCTGATGGTGTGCCCTGGTCAGTCAATCAAAAATATCTGAATACTTTGTGCAGAGGACTCTATACTAAAGAATTTTAAAATCCAGGGGTGTTTCTTCTCTTAGGTGGATCAAATTTGGGGCTGTTTTCCTCTATATCATTATATCAGAGCCAGAGAAGCAGTGTGGCTCAATGGAAAGAACATGGGTTTTGGAATCAGAGGTCATGGGTTCAAATCCCGGCTCCACCAGCTGTGTGACTTTGGGCAAGTCACTTCTCTGTGCCTCAGTTCCCTCATCTGTAAAATGGGGATGAAGACTGTGAGCTCCCTGTGGGACAACCTGATCACCTTGTATCCTCCCCAGCATTTAGAACAGTGCTTTGCATATAGTAAGCGCTTAATAAATGCCATCATTATTATTATTATATCACTAAACTAGAGCTAGAATTCTGACAACCCTACATTCAATGTCATCCAAGGCTGATGGGGGGTTAAGAACTCCCCCCAAGACCATAAATAGACCTTCTAGACTGTGAGCCCGTTGTTGGGTATGGACCGTCTCTATATGTTGCAGACTTGTACTTTCCAAGCACTTAGTACAGTGCTCTGCACACAGTAAGCACTCAATAAATATGATTGAATGAATGAACACAATAGACAATAATCAGACACATTCCCTGTCTACAACAAGCTTACAGTCTAGGGGGGGAGACAGACATTAATAGAAATAAATTACAGCTATGACCGTTGGTCCCACCATCCCTGCTTTCTTTCTCCAATGATTTTAGTGCTATTCTGAGTCATCTACACTGTCTCACTCAGTTTTCCTGGGCCCAGCAACAACACATGGCGAGGTGGCTGGTTGAAATAATTGGTGCAGCCTGCGGTCGTTGATCACAGTACCTCCAATTTATGGACTGCAGCGGATATCACCGCCCTTATCCATTTCATAACTGTCATTATCCTCCAAGTTATGCCGGAATGCACAGATACCGGATAAAAAGACCACAGTACTGTGATTTCTCTGAGACTCAGATAAACAGCCAGCACAGCCGGGGAAAGAACATACAGAATTAGGATCCTGTCTCTGAAATCAGGATAAATTGAGCCTATTATCACATTGACAGATTTCAGTCCCTCATTTTCCCTTGTTCTGTTTTTCCCTGACTTACCTACAGTCTCAAAAACAAATGGCTGAATGAAATCTCCTCATGGTGAATGTCTGGACAACTCCAGCTTTTCTCTTAAAGGTCTGGGGACGAGTTTGAATCAAAGGGAGATTGAATCAGCGAAGCAATTCCAAGGACAAAGTTTTGCTTTATTTGGTGCCAACTCTTCAACTCCAAAAAATGTGTTTGTGGATTGAGCGCCACGGTTTGTGCGAAGCTCTTTCTTGCAGCCTGCATTTCTGGTGTGGATTACAAGAGTTATAGATGATGGGTGCTGAGCTGGGTACACATAAAAGAGACACCTACTTCTCAATCCCCCCATCTTTAGGGCAAATTTAATAAAGGCCATTATATATATATATATATATATATATATATATATATATATATATATATATGTAAAAGCAGCATAGCCTAGTGGATAAAGCATGGTCCTGGGAAGGAGTTAGAGGACCTGGGTTCTAATCCTGACTCTGCCACTTGCATGCTGTGTGACCTTGGGCAAGTCACTTCACTTCTCTGTCCCTCAGTTATCTCATCTATAAAATGGGGATTAAGACCGTGAGCTCCATGTGGGACATGGACTGTGTCCAACCTGATTAGCTTGTATCAGTGCTTAGTACAATGTCTATCAAATAGTAATTTATAACCTTAAAAAATCCTTGCTTCTGTTGGCTTGTATTATTTGGATGCCTCCTGTAGTAAAGACCAGGTTCAGATCTCTTTCATTTCTTTAGGTGATTGGGTATGGTCTCGTGTATGAAATGATATATACTAGTAAGTAGTTCCCTACCTGCAATGAGACCCCAGCTCTTTTTAGTCTTAACCAAAGTAAGAAAAAC
Organism: Tachyglossus aculeatus; assembly: GCF_015852505.1. Lineage (NCBI taxonomy): Eukaryota > Metazoa > Chordata > Mammalia > Monotremata > Tachyglossidae > Tachyglossus > Tachyglossus aculeatus. The sequence goes on from NC_052101.1 coordinate 35,187,426, forward strand.
GAACATCCTGGATTCAGGCCATGGTGGTGGTGAGCAGTGGGGTATTTCTGGCTGGGTACCCTACCTGATTGCCTACTGTGTGCAAATATAATTACTAGGCACATGATCCCTGCCCTCAAGGACTCTACAATCTAGTGGGGGAGACAGGCCCAAAATATATTAGAAATAGGAAGAAGAAGAAAACGACAAGATGAATATGTAAGTATGTACTTAACAAGAGTATGTCAAAACATACAGAAGTGCAGTGACCTGTGTGTGCAGGGACAGGTTTTGTATCCAACCTAACTTGAATCTGTGTCAAGTTTTAGAAAGGTGTTTGATACATAGTAAATACTTAACAGACAATAGAAAAAGGGCTTGAGGGTGTTATTAGCCATTTGTTCTAATTCCCACAGTAAGTTATAGCCTATGAATAGTGTTTTCGTCTGCCATTTTTTTCAGATATGTCATTGAAATAATAAGGGATTTCTCCCAAAGGTATCCCCTCACCTGTTACTACAAGATTTGGAAAAGGCTTCACCCCATATTTTACATACAAGTATCCTATATTTAGGATGCTATAATACTGCTATCTGTGAAGGTCTCATTTCAGCCAGATTTTTTCCAGAATCCCTTAAATTTTGACTTTCTTTGTAAAGTATTCTCAAGTCCGTACCTGAAGCAGGTAGGTGTAACTTCACCTCAAAGTTGATCAAATGAGTTTTGGGTTGCATAAATACCTCATCTGGCAGAGATATAGCAGGTTTATACTTGTAATCTTGAGTGCCTCAAACACTGAATGGCACTGATCAAAATTCCCTAATGTAATGAGAGTGACTAGGAAGTAATCCAGCTTCCATTCCTTGTCATTGCTGAAACAGAGCCCCTGGAAATGACTATGTCTTTGTAATGAGGATGGAAAAGAGAGACTAGTTTCCATGGAGATGAAGCATTTTGCTTGGCACTGTCTGCCATCTCCTGACTTTAGCCCACCTAAATTTCCTGTACCACCAGCTCTACCCTGCTGGGTTTGGGGGTAATGGAGTGAGAACACAACGCAGTCTCAGAAGTGGGCAAATTACGTTTTGAGAATATGGGAGCTATTGAACAGTTCTAGGGATGGGAGGCTGCCAGCAAATGCAAAAGAAGCAGCTGCCTAAAGCGTGACAAAACGGCAAATGGGTTCAGTTCTGGAGGCAGGTTAAATGGAGAAATTTGGGGGCGGGGAAATAGTCGTTTAGAAATAGTTAGTGGGGCCAAGGAATGGCAGTTTAACGGCTGAGAACAATCCTGCCAAATCATTCTATATCTGGGGTGGGCGAAGTTGACACCCACAAATCTGTGTTTTGTGGGTTTTATGTTCAGCTAGGCATCCTTCGAGGGGAACCCATCCTACCACACTGCTCTAACACAACCCCATCAAGATTCGTGTTAAAAACAATACCTCTCAAGAGGCCTTTTGAAAGAGCAAAGGGGTTGTTATGCAAAGAAGTACAGAATAAGTTAAGATTTTGACCTACACATGCTTTTATTTATCTCCATTTCAGGAGAGTCATTTTCCCCCAAGCTAATTGTTCTATGCCAAAATGGCCTGTTGCTACTGCCACCCAGATGTCTAAAAGCTGTCCTTGTGGCCAACCTTTCCAAGCCTATTAACTACCCCCTTGATTGATTGAATTATTCATCAGGAGTCTTTTACCTCAAAGGAATCCAGTTTGGTGCTAATAAAACTGTTAGATTGAAATTTAAGCCCACCAAGGAGCATTAGGTGCCAACAGCATAGTGGGTGGTGGGACCTAGATTTTAAGAGTGAGACTCCCAGCCTTGCTCAATCCAGCTCTCCCTCAAGGCTGAAAAGAACCAAAATGGTGTCTCTTTGGCCTGCTAACTCTGTCAATCTGTTCCTTCTCACTCTCTGCCCCACCTTAAATTCCCTGTCCTCTTTCTGCCTCCTGCTAGTCCTGTCTCAAAATGAAAAAATAGCACCTATAATAAAGAGTATTCTTTATAACAAAGGAGGGTTTACATGAGTTGCTTAAGAGTGTCACTTCTGTCTCCCATCAAGACTGTAGAGAGCCTCATCTGGGACAGAGACTGAATCTGATCTGATTATCTGTAGCTACCTCAGTCCTTACCATAGTGCTTGGTGTGTTGTATTTATTGCAATAAATACCATAATAAACAAAAACAATACTTCATATAATCCTTTGATTATCTTTTTTGTCCCCCCAAAGCAAAGAAAATCAAATGTAAAAAGGAAAAAAAAATCCTTTGACAGGATAATTGAGTGTTCTGGTCAAACCATCATTCCAATATTTAGGAGGCTTCCCTTATAATGCTCCATTGTGTTCCTCCCCATCTCCCCACTTCCCCATTTCAGAGACAGGAAGGTGAAAACTATTTTCCTTGGATAAGAATATGGAAGTCACAGAAAAGCTATTCCCAGGTGTTCATAAGCAGAAGCAGCGTGGGCTTTGGAGGCAGAAGGACCTGGGTTCTAATCCCAGCTCTGCCACTTATCTGCTGTGAGACCATTGGTTAAATCACTTAACTCAGCTGTGCCTCTGTTACCTCATCTGTAAAATGGGGAATGTAAATCTTCCTTCCAACTTAGACTGTGAACGCTATGTGGGACTGGAACTGTGTCCAACCTGATTTCCTTGTACCTACCCCAGAACCTAGAACAGTACTTGACACCTACTAAGTGCTTTAACAAATACCATTAAAAAATTATCTGGAAAATTCAGTCTCAAAATTCCATCTCTTTTGGTCCCAAATGACATTTCTCCTGAAATATGTGAATGGTTGAGGGCAAGGTGAAATTAAGACCTCAGTAATCCAGGTAATTTGCTAGTGTATTCCTGGCCCATAACACAAAGCTCATCCATGACATAGTAGCCGGTGGAGAACGTATTGACTTCTTGGTTTTGATCCAAACTGCTGTATGAGGACATCCTGGTTTATAGCCACATTAGGCTTGGCTTTCTAGTAGCTAAATGTAGGAGGGCATTGGAAGCCTGGAAAATATCCCATGCATGCTCCCTCTCTGGCTAAGGCTGCTTCAATATCTGTTCCATTTTGGCCTGCCTTTTGAGGCTGTTGTCACAGGGCCTCTTGCAGTTGTGTCTTTTATGATGTAGACACCAATCTGCAGTGAGTATGAATGAAGTGACTGGCTTGCTCCATGAAGATGGCTTTACAGAGTCAAGTGCCAAGTCATTTCCACAGCCTCTGTGGGCATTCCGGGTGGGAAGAGTCGGCAGGCTGGCCTCCTCCTCTTTGCATTCTTCAGGATCTTCTTTGATAGAGTCTGACAGTTTGGCAGTTTTCTGTAGACTTGCCCAGGTGTTCCACACAATCATGCATTTATGTGGCTGCTTACTTTGTTCTTGCTAATTACAGTGGAATTAGAATTTCCACCAGATCAGTCCTTTTGTTGGGGCTCACCTTTTAGGTACGGTTATTATAAATGGATGAATGGGGCTGTGGGCCATTGTGTAAAGGGTTCTGCAGGTAACAATAGAGTAAGCACTAAATAAATACAATTGAATGAATGAATGACTTATGTTTAATTAGTTTCCTTGGACTATTGACATATACTTTCATTGATTCCTGCAGTGCCCCTGTGATTCTTGCAGTCCTGTTCTTGCTGGGGTGTGGAATTCAACAAGGCCTTATGGATATAGGTATCTTTCTTCCCTGAAGCCTATTCTGTCACACTCTCCGAGCACCTAGGTTCTCACTGAAGACAAGCAGACATGAAGAAAACCATGTTTCTTAATTCAGACTTGTGTATTGCAAATTCCTATCTCTATTATCCAAAGTGGGTAATGTAAGGGGAAATGAAAGTTTCCCCCATTCCAAAAGATTCCTCCATTTAGCAATCATATTTATGGAGTGCTTACTGAATGCAGAGCAGTGTACTAAGCGCTTGTGAGAATACAAGATAACAGGGTTGGTAGATACTTTCTCTACCCACAATAAACTTAGTCTAGAGAGGAAAACAGGCATTACTATGAGTATATAAATTTCAATTACAGATATGTACATAATTATCTATGGGGCTGAGGGAAGGGCGAATAAAGGGTGCAAATCCTTGTTCTAGGGTGATGTAGAAGGAGTGTGAAAAGAGGAAAAGGAGAGCTTGGACAGGGAAGGCCTCTTAGAGGAAATATGGTTTTAGTAGAGCATTAGCCTGGGAGTGAGAAGGACCTGGATTCTAATCCCAGCTCTGCCACGTGTCTGTGGTGTAACTTTGGGCAAGTCATTCTCTGGACCTCAGTTGCCTCATCTGTAAAATGGGGAGTAATAGAGTGAGCCCCTAGTGGAACAGGGACTGTATCCAACCTGATTAACTTGTATCTACTTCACCCCAACAAAGCTTGGCACACAGTAAGCGCTTAACACGTACCATAATTTTTTTTTTTAGTAAGGCTTTGAAGGTGGGGAGAATGTCAGATATGGAGGGGGAGGGAGTTCTGGGCCAGAGGCAGAGTGTGGCCTGTTGGAAAAAGCATGGACTTGGGAGTGAGAAGGACCTGAGTTCTAATTCATTCATTCATTCATTCAATCGTATTTATTGAGTGCTTACTGTGTGCAGAGCACTGTACTAAACACTTGGGAAGTACAAGTTGGCAACATATAGAGATGGTCCTTACCCAACAATGGGCTCACAGTCTAGAGAGGGGAGGCAGACAACAAAACAATTAACAAAATAAATAGAAAAGTAATCATAATAATAATATGGTATTTGTTAAGCGCTTACTATGTGCCAAGCACTGTTCTAAGCGCTGGGGGGGATACAAGGTAATCAGGTTGTCACACGTGGGTCTCACAGTCTTAATACCCATTTTACAGATGAGGGAACTGAGGCCTATTCGCATACTTCTCTGGAGTTACTGACCCCTTTCTTTTAAAACTTTAAAGCCTTTCTTACAACCCTCTTCCATTTGGAAGGACTTCCTTGCTCATGAAATATTCTGCATAATCTTCTCCCTAAACCTGGAAACTGTGCGAGCCCAAAATATTAATACAAATGAAGAGGATCTAGATAAATTAATGCCTAAGTGGTCCATAATGCGTTAATAAAGGGGCAAGATTAGATCATTCTTCATTTAGGTGGTTGTCAAGGAGGGTACCTATCACCCAGTTCTTCTAAGCATCCTGTTGCCAAGGCAGAATCCTGGACCAATGAAGCCAGTCTGGACGAGTTATGCCAGTTCTTATGTTCTTAAATTCCACATTCCACAGTGGCTACATATCACTCTACTCCCTGCATCAATCATGTTTATTTATTTCACTGGATTTGAGCGACAGGCTTTGAAGCTTTTCAAAAACAAAGTTCTGAAACGCTGTTTAACTTCCTCACTCTCCAAGTGCAACTTGACCAAATTCACCATTGAGCTGCTACAACAGGGGGAGCTGAAATGGGGCAACCAAATGTTAACAAAATAAAATAAATAGAATAGTAAATATGTACAAGTAAAATAGAGTAATAAATCTGAACAAACATATGTACAGGTGCTGTGGGGAGGGGAAGGAGGTAGGGCGGGGGGGATGGGGAGGGGGAGGGGAAAGAGGGGGTTCTGTCTGGGAAGGCCTCCTGGAGGAGGTGAGCTCTCAGTAGGACTTTGAAGGGAGGAAGAGAGTTAGCTTGGTGGATTGTGGAGGGAGGACATTTCCAGGCCAGGGGGAGGACATGGGCCGGGGGTCGACGGCAGGATAGGTGAGAACGAGGCGCAGTGAGGAAATTAGAGGCAGAGGAGTGGAGGGTGCGGGCTGGGCTGTAGAAGGAAAGAAGGGAAGTGAGGTAGGAGGAGGCAAGGTGATGGAGAGCCTTGAAGCCGAGAGTGAGGATTAATGTGCAACAAAGATTTCCTAATGTTTCTTATAGGGTGAAGAGGTGGATTTTAAAGATTCAAAAAAAGAGAAAAAACCAAGTCTTGCTACACAGCCATTGTGGTTACTCAAATGGGAAAAGCAACAGAATTGAGGGATAAGCTTTTCAGTCTGGGGAGTTAATATCCTTCACCTCAAAGTCATCCTTTAAGAAAAACTTTAAAAAATATTCTGCGATGAGGCACTCCGAAGTTATCTCTAAGAAAGGCCAGTTATGATGCATTTTCGCTCTCTCTTGTCCAAAATGTGTTTAGAACAGTATATCACACATAGTAAGTGCTTAACAAATGCCATCCTTATTATTATTATTAACTGTCCCATTCAGTCTGCTGCTAAATCCTTACTGGTTCTTCCTTCACAACATCTCCCAGCTCTGCCCCTTCCTCACCCCGCAAACCACAACCAGGACCAAGCTCTGGTCCTGAGGCGGCTACGCAATGGCATCAACTTCCTGGCTAGTCTCCCTGACTCCAGCCTCTCCCCATCCAATCTACACTAGCCACTGCTGCTCTGATCATCTTCCTGAAGCGTGGACTGATCTACACCTCTCCTCCAAACCCTCCGCTGGCTTCCTGTGGCTCTCCTGCCAAAAACTCCCCCAATTGGCTTCACAGCTCTCTACCAATTCACACCACCATACTGATATATTCCCTTCATTCACCTTTTTCTCTTTATTCATCCCAAGCCGACCTTCTGGCTGCACCTCGCTCTACACTCTCCTGCTATCCCCCTGCCTTGGAACACTTTCCACTGTTAAAATTCCACTTCCATATCCCTTCCCTGATTAATTTCTCTGTATAAACTTATCAGTGAAATCTAGTACCTCCACATTTATTTATCTCCATCCTCAGTACTCTTGTAAATATGTTTCTTCAGTTGTACATTCCACTTTTTTTTGACAGCTCCTTTAAATATTTTATGTCTATCTCCTCCACTACAGTGCAAGCACCTTGTGGACAGGTAACATGTCAGTTCTAATCCCAGCTCCACCACTTATCTGCTGTGTGATCTTGGGCAGGTCACAACTTCTCTGTGCCTCAGTTACTTCATCTGTAAAAGGGGGATTGGCTGTGAGGCCCACTTGGGACATGAACTGTATCCAACCTGATTACCTCGTGTCTACCGTAGTGCTTAGAACAGTGCCTGGAACATAGTAAGCACCTAATGATTGCCACTAAAAAAAGTGGCTGAAGGATTGGCAGTGTGATAGACGAGATCAAGGTACAATGAATAGGTTGTCATTGAAGGAGCAAAGCGTGGGGGATTGGTTGTAAAAGGAAATTTGGGGAGGTAAAGGAGCTGGGGGCAAGGTGATGGAGTGTATTAAAACCTGTGGTAAGGAGTTTCTGTTTGATTTTGAGGCGATGAGCAACGACTGGAGATTCCCGGGAGTGGGGAAACATGGGCTGAATGGTTTTGTGGAAGAGATCCAGAAAGCAGAGTGAATTTATTAAGACTATAAAATTGACTTGCTAGTAAGAAAGTAAAGAAGTAGATTATTATAGGTTCTAGAGAATGTTTTCTCAAGAATTGTCTTTCACTTTTTTGTTCTTTCACAAACAGCATGGCAGAATGAGAAGGTTTCAACTATATATAAATATAAATGAAACCATATATATATACATATGTATATATATAGTTTGCATATATACATGTATATGTATATAAATCTGCTCATTCTTCAACAAAACTGAATGCTTTATAAAAAAAGGTTTTTAGGGTGCTGCACTGGCAAATTAAATAGGCATTGCTCACCTTTTGGAATCTCTACCACTGACTCATTGGTGTTTCTGTGCTTGAGGCTCAGATTTACACCCACCTTATGTTCTTGTAGTTTGGCATGCTCTTTCATGCCATGCAATTAGTGACAGTGAATCTCAGTTCCTTTCTCCATGTGTTGTTTTTTTAAGAATCTTTTGATGCTGTCTCAACTGAAAAAAAAATCACTTTGGCCTTTGGATGGTTTCAGTTGGATTTCTAAATTTTTATTAAAACCCCAACCCACAGAACTTCAGTATGTTCTTCCAGCATTGAAAATCTTTCCACTTCACTTGTGTTCCCTAATGAGCTTTCAAATGGAAAGTTTGGCCAAAATCCAGTTGCCCCAAGAACAGAGTATTTCCTGTGGCACTTTCCTTCTTGCACTCTTTCTCCTTTCCTGGGTTCCTGAAACACACTTGATTTAACATGAAGATGCAACCCTTGGTCATTCCATTGTATTTGTGCCATCTCTGAAGCTTCCCCCTGGGCAAGTCATTTAACTTCTCTGTGCCTCAGTTATTACCTCATTTGCAAAATGGGGATTGAATCCTTCCCCCTCTGACAGGCAGTGAGTCCCATGTGGGATAGGGACTGTGTCCAGTCTGATTAATTTACATCTACCCCAGCCCTTAGACTAGTGCTTGGCACATAAGTGCTTAGCAAATACCACTGTGCTGGGCGGAGACTCAAGCTTACTGCGCGGAAGGAGGCAATGGTAAACCACTTTGGTATTTTTACCAAGAAAACTCTATGGATCCCCTACCACAACAATTGCAGATGGAAGTGGAGAGATATATCCATGGTGTTGCTATGGGCTTGAGATGACTCAATGGCATAAGACAGGACAAATACCATACAAAACTCTGACTTCAGACAATAGCCTCTCTAAATCATGCATGGGCCTGGAGATCTCAGAAAGCCTGTAAGCCTGAGGTGAACCTACCTTGTCTGCTTAAACCCAACCTAGCATTCCAGACCAATATGAGGGCTGGGCTCACATCATTCTTGTTCGGTCTCCCGGGCCCGTAGTTAGAGCCTGCACAAAGATTTACGCAAATACTCTTAATCTTAGAGTCAGGCCGATTTATCACTATTGTCATTAGGTTTGCTTGGTATGAAAATGTGCATTAAAACAGGATTTAAGTATCAATGCAAAGGCAGAAGTCATCCAAAGGATTTATTGGCCACCTTCTAAATTTCCAGCAGAAGTCCGCAGGATTGGTTCAGATTTGCCAATATGACCAGCACCATAGTAGTGATTCTCAGCTTGTGTGGAACTCCTGCTTCCCGCCAAGGTCTTCTGAGACCCTTGACCTTAAACTAGAGTGAGTCTTGTTAAACTCCTTCAGCATGCGGTGCTCAATCCTCATCTTTGCTCTAAAACCAAAACTCTTTTCTCTGCGGGCCTCATGCCTGGTGGAATCCTCCAAGTGAGTTTACGCTTTTATCGGTGATCTCTTGGCAATCACAAAATGCCCTGACTTTCCCTGCCTCCAAGAGGAGAAGTCTGATGCTTATAAAAGGAAATTTCAAATTACTGTTGAAAAATTGCCCCGAGTGGAAATGGCACTAAGTGGAGCATATTGAAATTGGAGTTTTGGTTAGGATTACAAAATAGAAAAATAAAATCATAATAGTGTCTAAATAAAAGAATAATCGGGCCATATAGCATTTTGAGGTATTTGATCACATTTTAGTGTGGTCGAAGATTGGGGGTGGAAGGGTGGAGGAGTGAGTGACCATGCAGTGCAGTATCTTAGTCTTTTCTAGATTGTAAACTGCTTGAGGGCAGGAATCATGTTTATTTAGGTAGTGTAGTATAAGCTCTTTGTGGGCAGGGAACATTTCTACCAACTTTGTTGTACTGTATGGTGTAGCTGATAAGCATGGGCCTGGGGTTTAGAAGGTCATGGATTCTAATCCCAGCTCTGCCACTTGTTTGCTGTGTGATGTTGGGCAAATCACTTCTCTGGGCCTCAGTTACCTCATCTGTAAAATGGGGATTGAGACCATGAGCCCCATGTAGGACAGGGTCTGTATCCAACCTGATTTGCTTGTATCCACTCCAGCGCTTAGTACAGTGCCTGGAACATAGCGCTTAACAGATATCATAATAATTATTATTACTTTCCCAAAAAGCTTAGTACAGAGCTCAGCACAAAGTAAGTGTGCGATACTACTAATTGATTGATGCAGTAGGACCTCCAGGATTGTTAGGGCAGGAGTGTTACCTTTATTACCCCATGTGTACCTTAAGTGAGAAATTTGTTATCCTCTAGAGGAGTGTCATTTGGTCAGTCCTGAAACACTGCATCTATAATAATGGCTTTTACTCGAGTTCTATATTTAAAGGTGGAGGGAGATACTATGTGAGATAATGCCTGGTGGGGTCGCTCAGATTGTACTTCTGCTTGCTTCAACAACATACGCATTTTTCTGAGGGTTTTGGAGATGCCAAAGACATGACAAGTTAAGTCACTTTTGCTTACAAGGTGGCTATGGGAAATTTGAAATAGAGAATATTAGCAGAAATGGTCAAGTGTAACTCCTTGTGTTAAGAGTCGGGGAAGAAGAGGTTGGGTTATTTCCTGTTAACAGGCCATACAAACACTGTGAACTCACATAGGATACCTTAGGGCAATGTTATACTTGAGAACACCTTCAACTCTCTATGCCTCACAATACAGATACCTCAGTTTGTTTTCCTCTTCATTTCCAGCAGAACTGAAAGGTGAGGGAGAAGTCCAGGAGTTAGGGAAGGCTAGTCCAATCTACTCAAGCAGCCCACTTTGTGGCCACCACTATCACCACCAACATCAAGCCAAAACAACTGTCCAGTGTCTGCAGCCCTGGTCTCCTGACCATCATTTTGAGATTCACTGCACTAAAGAGAGGACTAATTGGCTTGTAGAGGGTCATAAAGGGTTTTTTGGAAATCCTTGGCCAACTATAGCCCTACTTTTGAATATTCATTTATACTCCCAAACGTTTTTTAGTGACATCTCTGCTCCGATAAGGAAATGGTTTTGATGAGCACTTAGTACAGTGCTTGGCCCATAGTAGTGCTAAACAAATTATGAGGTAAACTTTTCCTGACCTGAGTTGTCCCCATTCCCTTGCTCCTTCTCACTGGCAGAGTTAAAGTAGAATATTGTCATTCTCCCTGGGGAAGACTCCCCTTAACAGCTTTCGTGGGGCCCCCAAGAAGTGCTCCTAAGAGAACTAGGGGAATACTAAAGTACTGAAGTCAGTTCAGAGTCCTCCCTTAGTTGCTAGCTCAGAAGATTCATCTGGCCTGAGGATCGGAACATTTCTAGTGGGATCCCAGAGGGATCAGAGGCCTATTTCCCACATACCAGCCGTAAGATACATTTTCCCACAATGCCGCCACATACTGTCCAAAAAGATGAGCTCTCATATTCTGTGAGATTCTCTTTCCCTTCATCCGTCCCCCTTCCCCTCCCTGCCCGATTTAAATTTTCTGACTGAAATGGCATCTCTAACATGCGTGAAATTCCTCTCTCTGCTACAAAGAGGGCAAAGCCAGTGTGTAAAATAATGCTTTACAAAGTTTTAAAACCTGAACTCTAAACCATTCTTGACCTGAACACTCACCCCTCTTAACCAGAGGAACCATACCTGTTTTTTTCCTCTTGCTAAATAGCGCTGATCATTTGAGTTCAAGCTGAAACAAACTGAGGGCTGTTTGTAAGCAAGGATGAAAGTAAAAATCGACTCCCTTGGGAATGGCAAGGGGAAATGTGAGAGGAGGGCCGTGGTTAAAACCATTATGGGGAGATTCTGGTGGCCCTGGCCATCCAATGTGGGCCATCTCCAGTTGCTCAGGCAGGCTGGAGGCCTTGTCTCAACGGCTCAGAGAATGGGAACAGTGGGACTCTGGCGTATCATTACCTCCTCCCCATCCTGGAAGGGGTCCCGTGCCCCTCCCAGAGCCAAGTTGGCTACCTGTGGGAGCCAACAGCTCTGGGGGTGGCCAACTACCTGCTAGGGCACTGCACTTTGGGCCTCAAACTGCGATCGTGGGTGGGGGCCAGTGCAGCCACCTCTTTGGCACCTGGGCCGTGAAGTCCATCCCAGCTCCCACACAGCCATGGAATTTGCAGTTCAGGTGGCTGCAAGTAAAAAAGGGAAATGCGTACTTTGAGAACCTCCCAATTAATCCAGGAGTATTGGTACTTTCTCATTCTACCACTGTCCCAGTCTGAACCTTTACCGCTTACTTCCAACCCTGTTAGTAAGGAAGGAGTTGCAGTCGTCAGTGGAGCTAAACAAAATTGCCTCAGGGAAAACATCAACTTCTTTTTCCCATCTCCAGTCCTGGAACACAATGGAACGGACAACTGTGAAGAATTGATCATGGATCCACAGTGATTTAATTCTTGGTGATATTTCATTTTATGCAAATACCAAAAGGGAAAAAAAAAGTGGTCATTTGAAAGAAAAACAGGAAGAGAAAAAAATTTTTTAGCATTTGATCAAGCAAGAATCTTTTTGCACACCTGCCAAGAGAGTTAAAGCAAATATAGATGTTAAATAAAAGATCCAGGTACCAAAGAGCAAAATTTAATGAAAGCTGGAACTGTTAAATATGGATTTCTGTTGAGAAAAATGTCAATGCCTTTAAGAGTTTTCCCATTACTCTATTTTTAAGAAAAGTGTAGTAAAAATACATATTACAAGTTAACATTTTTCTTGCTTTTGTCCCATCCTTTTTTTTTTTTTTCTCTCACCCCTTCATTGATCAAAAGCATTTTAAATTGAGTCTCACGTCCTGCTGCCACAGGCACTCAGTTCTATCACAGCAGGCCTTCCCTGTGTGGCCATCTGACTGGCTGGCTCAAGGGTTGGAGAGGATGGTTTGATACCCCGTCCAAAGGCAGAAAGTCTTTGAAGAGAGATGAAGTTCATTTCCTCCTCCACAGGAAGAGACTCCCCGGGCACCTGCTCTTGCCGATCCTTTAGTGTAGAAGAGCTGCGGACTGGGAAAAGCCTAGCGGGGAAGGTTTAAGCTCCTGTCACCTAGGAGAGAAGGATGAAGTACGCTGGGCCCTTGATGTCTGCATGTCACTCCCACGCCGGAACGCGATCGACTTCAGAGCAATGTAGGGTAGAACAGAGAGCATCGGACATTGGGATGGAGGTCTCTACGGTCGACAATAGGCCTTGGGGAGATGAAGGGCTTTGGAAACAGCGCCTGTCCGAGGAGAGGTTGAAGGCGACACGACGCTCAGCATGCTGTGCCCACAGGCTCGGTGTCCCGGGATTGCCAATTGCAGTGATAACCCTTAGCCGCAGAAGACACCCTTTCAGGGATATCCAATAAGTCGACGATAAAGAATGGGTCAGAGCAGGTCGGTCATTAAAGGCTGCCAGCACACAGCAGGGCACAGATTCATGCATTCAAGAGAACCATTGGATAGTCGGAAGGCAGGATCGCCAAAGCAACCTGAGTTCCCCTGTGAGAAACAGCACAGTTACTCCTGGTGCCCAGGGCCTGTACCTCCAGTGACCCCCTTCCCCTGCTTTAGACAGTCTCTTGCTCACTGTGTTGCAGACTGAGCAGTTGAACGAGGAAAGCTGATTGTAAGCTGTTTAGATTCATCAACTCAGATCTTCTTCGCTCTTTCTAACAGCAGCAAAGTTACCATCTGCCCAGTGAATCCCGCTTTAAGGATCTCTTGGAGATGCCGTGGCAGGAGGAGTGGCCCTTAACTCCCCAAACGACATCATTTTAGCTTCTTAAAGTAACTTCCTTGGGGTTCCATCAGAGATGAAAAATGTTTTGCTGGTCAAACCAGCATCTCCATGAAACATAGTTCTTTAGATCTAGGGAAAAAAAATTACTTGGAGGTTCTACTCTTTGTCACATACGTTAGGAGTTGGGGGTAGGTATACGGAGTTTCCCACTGCACAGCAATAACTAGATTCTGGAACAGTAAGAGTTCACTTTTCTTCTTCAGACTGGTCCCTGAATGGGCTTGCTCTGTAGCAACTCTTCTTGGCCTCTTTCTTTTGGTCCCGCATTTATCAGACGCTCCTGCCCATCCATCTTGGAGGCTCATGGGGCAGGGAGGTTGGCCACTTAACAACTTGGAGCTGGCGGAACCAAACCTGGGGTGCCAACCAAGGGGAGAAGAGAAATAAGTTGCCTTCTCTTCAATCTTAGAATCTCTCTAGAGCCCGATTTTAACCTGCCAACCTCCAAGGGTCCCATTGGATCCCAAACATCAACATCACCAAACTCTCAAATGAAACCTGACTGGCTGGTAGACTCCTGGACCCTGGATGTAATGGTGAGGCTGACCTGCTGGCACAGGGCTTGGCTTCCAGCTTTTCATGTGTTTGGTCTCCAGTCCTTACATCATTATACCCCAGGACATGTTTGGAGCTTCACTCATTTTGTCCCCTGCCGCCTCCAACTCCAATCTGCCGTGTGGTGAAATAGGTCTTTCAATCCTGTGTGGATGAGCTGTAGGATCCTTGATCCCAGGTAAATTTCCTTTCAGCTTCTGCTGGTGTCCACTGGAATAACCATCACATCACCAGTGGCCCCAGCCCACACATCTTCCTTCTCTTTCTCTTCCTCTAAACTGGACTCGGCCTTGTTTCTGATAGTCGCTTGGAGCTAACGAGTCAGTGGTCCAAAGCTCAAGGAGAACCCAGGCCATTCTCCCCACACCGACACTGGCCTCATCTGAAGAGTCGGCTGGCAGGGCCACGGAGTAAAGGCTCTTTTGCATCCCTCCCTGATGAGTTACTGTAGATGTCTTCTTTTGGCTAGATGTTAGTAGCTCAGACTTTAATGGTACGGATCCCAAATTATAAAGGAATGGTAGGAGAAAAAAGGGCTAACAGAATCTTGAAACCATGGAAATTAGTACCAAAAAAAATATTGCACACATTAAGATACATCAACAACCAAGTTAAAATAAAATGGCACATTCTCGTTAGTGTTTCCGTGACTCCATGTTCAGAGAGTGTTTATGAGTCTGTTAAATCCAGTTGCCTTCCCTTTATTGCAGGACAGACTGTTATTTTTCTCCCACTTATGGTTGCAGTAGAAAACAAAAAGGAAAATGGATTTTGATGCTTCAGGAACGTCCATCAAATTGTCCTGGTGTGGTGGTTGATTTTCATTTTTGGCACTGGAGGGTTTGGGATGGGACTGGGGGGTGGGGGACTCTGCTGGCCCCCAGGCGCTCCATCAGATTGAATTATAATCCTGTAGCTCCCAAGGGCATCCCGGAGCTGTGGCTCATGCACGGAATTGTTTGCATGGATTTGGGAAAATCATGGCTGACGACCCGACCGTTCTCTCCACTGCCTCCTGATCCGCTGTTTCTGGGGAGGGTTGCCGTCCGTATGGCTTCATTGATTGATTGCTGTGGGATCAAACAAAAACCCTTTTTAGGAGGACCGGGGGGTCTCCCCCCTGTCCTTTGCTATGATTGTAAAGCTTTCAAGTAACCAATCAAGCCATATTCATCTGAATTGTTCAATGCCAGCATGCTTACCTACTCTTGCTCAATGTTTTAAGTGTAACAATGTTAAAAGAATCCAGTTTCCCCCTAAGAATGAATGTTAATTGGGAGGGAGGAAGGTTCTAGGGGAATTTCTTTCACCAGTTAAATGAATATTTTGTAGGTTTGAAATAATTTTTTTAGCCATTTAGTGGACCAATAATGATTCAGAAACTGGAGGGATATGTTAGGCAGAGGATGGAAAGCACCTAATTTAATTGCCAAAAGAATTCTTTTCCTAATTTTATTTCTTCTTTTCTTGCTCCTGCTAAGTACTGCACTCTTATTTGTTGGGTTTTTCTTTTTTTTGACTCTGATAATTGGCTGACAAAATCACAAGTTAGAGACGTTTCAGAAAGACTTGAACTGAGGTCTTTCCCTCTAGACTGTAACTCGTGGGCAGGGAGCATGTCCATCAAGTCTGTTATACTGGATTCTCCTGTAGAACTCTCTGTTAGTGCAGTGCTCTGCACTGGTGTTTTGTATATTTTTTGCTTCATAAATGCAATTGCTTGATTGATTGAACTGGCACATTGTAAGCAAGGATGGCTGCCACTCAAGTGGAAGTGTCTGGCTTTTACCAAAGGTGCCAGTTTTTTAACGTAACATTAGTAGAATTTATGTGAGCTATTTCCCTAATAGACCAGCAATTCCATAACAGAACTATGTTAACCGGGGCGGCTTTAAGTGAAGAGTGGTTGTCTGTAGCATGGGAAGTTTTGGGAAAGAGAGGTAGCTTGCTTTCTTTAGGAAATACTAAAAAAATTGATAACACTTGAGAAATCTTTAATTTTATGGGAAGCTTACGTGGCTTCATTTCAACTGCAGCCGCTGTATTTAACTAAGAATCCTAGAATGCGGGAGCTAAAATTGCCTTGCAAACTTGGCGACGATGTCCTGGGGTGGATTTGCCCAAAGATATATTCACACCTTATAGTCCCTCTGTGAGCTGTGGGCACTGAGAGATGCCCTGGATCCTGTTTATAGTTTTCAGGGTCCTCTAATTATCTTTCCAGTGGTTGCCTGTTGCCTCCAATCTGGCCCTGGTCATCGGGAAGCATGTGCATGTTATGAGTTGGGTGTATTCCAACCCTGGAATACACAACCAGCAGGATTGATGATATTTCAAGATGATTCAGCCAGATCTGTCCCATATAACACCACACCCCCTCTCGGTATGCATCCTCTCCAATTCTCATTGCTTTGATTTATTTAAATCTCACATCAAGGAGGAAGTGTTAGAAATGCCATATTCAGCTAAATTAAACCTTTATAAATACATCTAAAATACAACTGTAGCAATATTATGTGGAGACCCAAGGAATTAACTGCTATTTATCCACTCCTAAAATTATTTTAAAAACAAACATAAACTTTCTGAGTGTAGGTATTGCAGCCTAAACCCTGAATTCTCTATCTCTAGCTCTGAAGCAGCGTGGCCTAATGGACAGTACTTGGACCTGGGAGTAAGAAGGACCTGGGTTCTATTCTCGGCTCTGCTACTTGTCTGCTATGTGACCTTGGGCAAGTCACTTCATTTCTCTGTGCCTCAGTTGCATCATCTGCAAAAATGGGGATTGAGACTGTGAGTCCCATGTGGGACAGGGACTGTGTCCAATCTGATTAACTTGTATATACCCCAGTGCTTAGAACAGCGCTTGGCACATAGTAAGAACTTAACCAGTACCATAATTATTATGATGATTATTATTATATCTCCACCCCGGCAGCATTTTCCTAGAAAACACACAAGATATCTATATTGTCTTCACATAGCAGAGGAGCCGTCATTTTCCTGACAAATCTGTAAGCAATTGATTTGTCCATCTTAGAAGGCTGTTGGAGTGAACAGAAGATGTTCAAGAATACGAAAGGCTGAGGAAACTCATCTAGATGCCCACAGACTCAGTGTCCAGTTCTCCTGCACTGGTTCTCAAGGAATCCGAGTAATAGAAATGGCTTCTAGGACTAATCTAATCTCCCCCTTTGTCTCCGAGTAGGCCAGCCTTTAAACCACTCCAGGTAGGGGGATGCCCAACCTAATTTTAGGGACTTTTTAGGGAAGAAGAGTCTATAGCCATCTGGTGTTTCCTTAATTGTCTGGAGATGATTGCCTAGAATCAATCGATCAACTCACCTACATTTATCATATTGCATCGGAGGCAACTGCTCCCTCTCTGTAGAATATATTTTAATTTCACTGATTGAGAGGCCAGGGGAAAGATAAATGTTATTTCCATTGGTTACAATAGGAACCATGGTAGTTGAGCTTTCTGGAATACGAATAGGAATCAAGATCCCTAAAGGAATTCTAATATGGTTTTCTATTCATGTTTACTAAAAAAACCTCTAATGCTGAGCAAATGCACACCTAGTCTAAAATCTCCTTCCTACTAACAGTGTTCAGGATGTATTTGATGAGCTAGAGATGGTGCAGAAGTGGCCAACCAAATCATCAGGGACCTAGAGCAGTTTCTGTGTGAAAATAAACTGAAAAGATCAGGTTTCTTCAGTCTGGAAGAATGATGGTTGTGAAGCGGCAAGATTAAGGTTTACAAAATCATGAGGAGTATGGATGAGGCAAATGTGGAATTGTTGATCAGCAGGTTTGGGGTAGCTCTAGATGAGAGGTTCACCAAATAAAGAATGAAAGGAGGAAGTTAAAGACAAACAAAGGCCAAGCATTCGGACCTTATGGAATTTACCACAGCAAATTGAAACAGATTGAAAATAGTTGTAAAGTCAAGAAGGGTTTGAATTAGTGCAGTGCTCTGCTCACAGTAAGCTATTGATTGATTTGGATAAATCCTTGGGCAAATAATCCAAAATTGATTATTAATGGGAATGCTAGGGTATTGGAGGGAAAAGCTGGGAGAATTAGTGGACTAGGGAGGAGTTAAATAGAAGCAGCTTGGTTTAGTGGAATGAGCACGGGCTTGGGAATCAGAGGTCATGGGTTCTAATCCCGGCTCCACCACTTGTCAGCTGCGTGACTTTGGGCAAGTCACTTAACTTCTCTGTGCCTGTTACCTCATCTGTAAAATGGGATTAAGACTGTGAGCCCCACGTGGGACAAGCTGTTAACCTTGTATCTACTCCAGTGCTTAGAACAGTGCTTGGCACATAGTAAGCACTTAACAAATGCCATTATTATTATTGTTATTATATATGAATGATAGGTCCATGGCTGGTTGGTAGAGGGAGAAATGAGAAGGGTGAAAAGTGATAGCCATAATCATGAGCATGGAAATCAAGGAGGGCAGCCATCACAATGCTTCTTAAGCATCCTTTGGTGTTATGGTTAGAAACAGAGGACTGAGCCATTGATTTGACCCTGGATGGCATTTCTTATGTTGTTAAGAGGCCAAACCGTTTCCCCCTCCTTTTCTAATAAAGAGTCATACAGTCTTATATGGCCTTAGCATAGAGTGTTTGCTAAGAAACTAGGGACCACCTATAGTTAATGGTCTTCATCTTGTGCTATCAGCTCTCCCAGCTGCTCATTAATTCCCTGGAAATGATCGGCACCTCAATTGTTGCTTAAATACACTCTACATTAGCATGGTCTCTTTTAATTATAAAGGGGCATCCCTCTCCTGGGGAGAAGTCATTGCATTCATTTCCAGTGAGAACAGGGTGATGATTAATGAAGGACTTGTGGGGTCCCTCTCCCCTCCAGCAGAACCGTCTGCTTCTTCCTTATTTTAAAAATCAATAAACAGGCCAGATCTGTGATCCTGGTATACCCTCCCTATTTTAGGAGTTTAGAAGTGCCTAGCAGTAGCAAGATGAATAATTATCCAATTATCTGGATAATTCAGACTCAAATGATGTACTTTTGCCTAAATTATTCCATTATTTTAGGCAGGTTGTTTGGGCCAAAGTGTAATTTTACACCTCCATTTTCCAGATAATTCACCTGTGAAGATTCACAGCATGAGCAGGAGAGAGGAGAGTGGAGTTTGAGGGAAATAAAACTGTGAGCTCAGTGGTTCCGCAGTCCAGTGGCAGGAGTGGAACAAGGGAAAGTGCAGGTCCCTGTAGTTTGAGCAGAGAGATCCCCTAGGCCAGTGCTTTTCAACAAGTAGAGTTACTTTACAGACCATCAGCTTGGCCCACCTGAACTTTCACCTCTCTTTCCAATGCTCCTATTCATGGTGTTTAAGTTTCTCATTCCAGCACCTAAAAGTCCCTATTACTCTGCCCGCTTCTCCCAGTTAGGCTCTATGGGTACAAGAGGATGACTGGAATAATGATTGGAAAACAAAAGTCGAAGTTTTGGGATGGACATTATTAGGTTAAAGAAGGGAAAAAAGAAGTCTTTAATGTGATAGCATCTGTGTCATCTCTGCAGGTTGACATTTTGTCTGTCAGCTGGGGATGAAGTGTACATAGGGAGTGATTGTGGGGATGGGGAAGAGGCAGGCCAAGAATATAGCTGGGAGTGGGGTGAATAGATAGGTGAGGGGAGGGAGCTATGTGTGTATAAAAAGGGATGCGAGGAGGGACTTATGGGGGTTAGGGTTCTCTCCCAGCAGGTTCAAGCCTGTTGTGGAATCCCTTGAGTAGGTACCAGTGTGGGAAAGAAAGGATCCTTACACTAGCCTTATCCTCACCCTATCTCCTCAAAAAGGCGGATCCCATCAGCCTGACTGTGGGGATCTCCTTAGGGGCCAGAATCCTAAGTTCGGCTCTGGGCAGTACAACACACAAAACAATCAGGTGATGCTTCTAAAAATGAGCACTTGGTAAGCCCATCTGGAATCTGTTATATTATCCCCTCCAAAGTGCTTAGTACAGTGCTCTGCACACTGTAAGCCCTCAGTAAATATGATTGATTGATTGACTTTGAAAGGACTAAGAAAGGTCAGATTTAGATGCCAAAGGGCAGGGTTTTGACTGGGTGACCATTTCTTATTCATATCCACATTTTATTTGCTCTTTCCCATTCATGCGGATTGTGAGGGCTTTTCAGTTATACAAGTCAGTGGAATGTCTGTGGAATCCCTGAATCCAGACACTTTAGTGACATTTCTAGACTGTGATCTGGTTACTAGCCTGTGAGCCCATTATTGGATAGGGACGGTCTTTATATGTTGCCGACTAGAACTTCCAAAGCGCTTAGTACAGTGCTCTGCATCCAGTAAGTGCTCAATAAATACGATTGAAAGAATGAATTTCAAATTGACAGTTGTCATTAATCCTGGGGTGATAGGTGGCAGAGAACAGAGGGATCAAGAACACAGGGTTTCCAACTGTGCAGGTGACTGCATTAACCCTCTGGGACTGGCACAAAAGCATTTTGCAGGAGCAATCGTGCACTTCAGTTGACTTCTAGAAGTGTAGTTATCCTGGATGTGGACCTTTAAATCCAAAGCTCTTTGTCCTCCTCAACATTCACCTCTTGGGCATAGATAAGTTCCTGTGTTAAACCTTGCAACTTCCCTCGTTCATCCTCTGATGCCCTGTTAATTCTGTTAACATCTTTGCATTTTCATCTAGATGTGGACACAGGCCACACCACTTGCAAGAAGAACACATTTTTCCACAGACAGACTGCACTTTCGAGCATTCAGAAGGGCCTGGGTTCTAATCCCAGCCCCACCACTTGTCTGTTGGGTGACCTTGGGCAAGTCACTTCACTTCTCTGTAAAATGGAGATTAAGAGTGTGAGCCCCATGTGGGACAGGGACTGTGTCCAACCTGATTAGCTCGTATCTACCCCAAAACTTAGAACAGTGCTTGGCACATAGAAAGCACTTAATAAGTAGCATAAGTATGAATTATCATCCCAATTTCTGGAGCACAAATGTGGCAAGTTGGCCACTGGCCATTCACCTGCAGTTATTTCAGATGAATAGTATTAAAGATTGCCTCCTGAGGGTATAAACATGGTGATTCCTTTGTTCATTCCTATTTTGCTCCTCATATCAGTGTGCGCCCCCATTTCCCTTCCTCTTCCCCTTCCCCCCTCCCCCTCCACAATCCCTAGGAGGCAATCACTGGTGGTTGTCATAGTCACTTTGTCATCACTGTAACCCAGCTTCCCCCTCTGATTTTGGGCTGCCCCAGTTACTAAAGGCAATTTTGGAACCTCCAAGGCAATTTTGGAACCTATTTGGGAGCAGCCACTGGGTAGGAAAGGCCTGGGAATAGGATGCCACCTTCATCCGCTTTGATTCACTCCGAGACTTGTAACAAAACTCGATTAAGGCAACCAGCATGGCTAGTCCGAGTCCTCCAATCAGGATGTAGAAAACCCCAGCCACATTACTGAGACTCAGTGCACTTGTCTTATCCTAAGAGAAAAAGGAAGAAAAGGAAAGGGAATGGGGAAGAGAGAAAAAAGTGAACCAGCGTGCAATTTGAAACCATAACAATGCAAATGTTCATCCTGCCAAACCTATCCTCGCCTTCCTGAACTCATACCCAATGGGCCTAACATCCTTTCCATCCTGACTTTGTTGTATATAACATACTACTCCCTCAAATATGTACATAAGGATCTAAAAGGAGGCTTGTAATGCAATTTGGGTAGAGGGCTGCGATCTTTTAATTTAGGATTTATTAGCATAAAATGCCTAATCCGAACTATTGATTGAATCCCAATCTTCATTTTAATGACGTTTACCTTTACCCAATGTCAATCCCCCAAAATAACCTATTCTTTTGGAGATGCAGTTCCTTTTCTTCCCAGATTGTTTCCCCCGCACCTTCTGTTGCTCAGCAACATACTGAAGCGACTGATAATTTGTTTCTCTGTGTGATATTCAGGTTAAGTTGGTGCTTGAAATGAACTTTCCACAGATATACATTTGATCTGTTTATTAAGACAGTTTTTGTAGGTGTAAGGGAGACCAGTTGATGTCTACCTCAGTCATCTAGATCCCCAACAAAAAAAGATGGTATTAAATGTTGAAATAGTTTTTAAATAGAAAAAACTGCTCTATTAAGGCCTAATTATTATGCTTAATGAGCCCCATTTTTCTATTTTACACTCTTACTAAAATGTACAGAGGCCACCCAGTTGCCTGGGTTTGGAACTCTTTGTAATCATTTGGCTGACTGAGTCACACCAGTCTCTAGGTGAGCAGAGACTTGCGGGGAGGATGCTTGAATATGGCTGAAATGTGGTATGGCCTATGTTCATTCTGGCTCTCTGGCAGTTGAAGCCTACCTTTAGCTAATTACAGAGCATCCTCCCCTATGCCTAGGCAAGCGTTTTTAAATGTCCCAAGAATTTCTGGTTCTCACCCCAAAGATTTCTTATTGCTTTCCTTCTTACAGTGAAAGGGTGCCCGTGGTTTAACAGTAGGGCAGCTGTGGCATATCTGCGCCATCTTTAGCTGCTAAAACAGCACTTATCCATATTCAGAAAAAATACTGGCAATGGTGGAAATCTAAGATGAAGGAAATCACTACTCAGGGAACATTTCTGTTCTCTCTCAAGCATTTAGAACAGTGCCCTGTATACTGTAAGCACTCAAATACCATTGATTGTTTGGGAAATACAAAGAGTCTCTTCATCAGGCTCTTAGTAGGGGTGAAAATGATCTGAAGATGTGTAGAAAGAAACCCAGATATTTGGGGAATAATTATTTGGACCAAAATAGAGGGAAATTCCCAGTTATAAAGCAACAGAGATATAAATTCTGATTTCACAACCACTAAACCATGTTCAATTTAAATGAAGAGCACATATTATTTATTAGAATTATTCTACAACTTCCTGATACAGGGTCAAATATTCTTTGGTTTGCTTGACTTTTTTTAAAAAAATTTCCCTGTATATTATGTTTTTATTGTGTTTGGTTGTTTTTATTTTTTTAGGTAGAGTTGTGGACCCAGTTAACTTGCAGAGCCTTGATCCCTTGTGGTCTCCTGCCCCTTGGGAGTTATGAACTGAGAGTAGGAAAACTATGACATTCCAAACCACCAGTCTCTGCCCTTGCCTTATTCTGTAGATTGTATGGATTTCAGTGGGGTAAACTTGCAGTTTCTCTTGCTTAGTAATTGCTGAGAGCTGAAAAATAATTGTGGTATTTGGTAAGCGTTTAATATGTGCCAAGCACTGTTTTAAGCCCTGGGGTAGATTCAAGGTAATCAGGTTGGAAACAGTTCCTGTCATACATGGGGCTCACAGTTTTAATCCCTATTTTACAGATGAGATAACTGAGGCACACAGAAGTTAAGTCACTCGTCCAAGGTCACATAGCAGATATATGGCAGAGCTGGGATTAGAACTCACGTCCTCTGAATTTACCAGATTGTCACTGTAGCTGTGAAGGGGAAAATACTAGATGAAAAAGTGAATTTTGCTTTGGGTAGTCTTGTGCATCTTGACTGTCTTTCCATCCCACAGGTAACTGTCAACCATTCACTTCTGCCTAGATTCTAGCTTTCAGATCTGTTTAAATGGTTAAATCTGAACACCTGTCTGCTATTGGTTCTTTATTATCTGCAACGGTTGGCTCTTTCTCTCTTTGATGCGGCCTGATGGAGACAAGGACTGCAGGAAGACCAGCATAGTGGGTGGTAATCGGAAATGGGTTGGTTTTTTCACAGTTGAGGTCTACAAGGTCAGGATACCAATAGGCAGAATCAAAAACAGCATCCAGAACTGACAGCCCTATGTGCGCAGTGTGGAAGAAACTGATGAGAGCACATCAGTCTCTTCGGTCACACTGTGCTCTGCTTCCTAGCCTTTCTCTGGGATTCTTAATGCTACAAAGGGGTTTCCCTGAGTCAGCTCCAAATCCGAAAAGGCTGATGGCCAGTGGGAGGTAGACAGCAGCAATGCTCTCCTCAGCTGGAGAGAGGCAGTGGCAGCATTCTGCAGAGAGATACTTTGTCGGTTCCTGTGACTAAATCTCACTCTCAGTCTTTTTCCCATAGCTGTCCCAAGAATACTTCAAACACTCCAGCAAAACTCTGCTCAGGTGCAAACGTTTTTCTTAATGCCGTAATACAGTGCGTTGCACACAGTAAGCGCTCAATAAATACGATTGATTGATTGATTAATGACCCTACCTGTTGTTATCTTGATTCCTGGAGAAGGGCAGTTGGGAAATGGACACGGGATCTCATGGTCACCGGGTTCTTTAGGGGATGATTGGTCTGGGATTTCCCTTACGGCTCACATTTGTATATCCTATATTGGAGTTGAGATGAGCTATAAGCACTCCCTTGATTTCTCTCCTCTGATTTTCTGGATAGCTGCCCAGTGTGGAGAGAATCTCAGCATCAGTAGCACCTTCTTTGATTACAAAGGACATATCTACAAGACCATTCCTACCCTAAAGACCCTGATGACCATCAGACACTATGTCCATTTTCTCCAGGAGTCAAGAAAGAGAAGACAGCAATGGTAGGGAATCTAAGAAATGTGTTCGTGTCTTAATAAAGTGTGTGTAAGCAAGGGATACAGTGATGTGACTGGGGGTGTTTGCAATACTTCTCTATGGGCACACATACTGTAACTGAAAATTGCAACATGGCTTTTAAACCAGTGATTTTTTTTTTTTAAGAAAATCCGCATCACAGGGAAGCCAAATTGTCCTCCCTGTGCCCCATCTCCTCCCACCTACGGCCTGGGACAACTACCTCTTAGCAGCTGCTCCCCTGAGGAGCCAGCCAGCTTGTTAGTGGGAGTGAAAATGTCACAACTTGTCTCCTCCTGGGGATAGAGAAGTACAGCGCAGGCAAGAATGACAGGTGAAAAGAAAAATAAAACCTAGTCTTACAGAACTCTTGGGCCGGTAACCATGGTGACAAGGCACCTTCCATCTGTTCCTCCTAACCCACTGGGCTTTGCCTCTTACCTTATGTGTCATTCCTCATTCATGTGGAAGCTCTTTAAAATTGGGGATTTCCTGGTCCTTTTGTGGCCTGGCCCCTGACCTTCCTTTCTTCCCAAAACAAGCATCAAATCAAAGTATCCAGGCCTTCAAAAGGCAACCAGCCCCACATGGCCCAGAGAGAATTGGAGCCGCTATGAGAGCCAGTTAGTGTCAACGGAATTGCTAGGAATCGGCTAGGGTTATTGCCTGTGCTGTAAGAAGGCAGCCTCTCTTCCCAAGGAATGAGGGGGAAGGAGCATAGCCGAGTAGAAAGAGCACAGGTCAGAAGACCTGGTTTCTAATCCCGGTTCTGCCAGTTGCCTGCTGTTTGAGCTTTGGACAACTCACTTAACTTCTCTGTGCCTCAGTTTTCTCATCTGTAAAATGGGGATTGATTAAATGACCATGATGATGATTATGGTATTTAAGCACTTACTTTGTGTCAAGCACTGTTTTACTGGGGTAGGTATCAGTTAATCAGGCCAGACACAGTCCCTATATCACAGTTTTGAATACCTGTTCTCTCCTCCTCCTCAGATTGCGAGTCCCATGTGAGGCAGGGACTACACATAATTTGATTAATTTGTGTCTATCCCAGAGCTTAGAACAGTGCTTGGCCCATAGTATGGGCTTAACAAATACCACAATAAAAATAGTGACCATGTCAGCCTCATGTCCATGTAAGACTGTGAGCCCTGGGTTGGACAGGCACTGGGTTGATTTATCTTGTTTCTTCCCCAACACTTAGCACAGTGCTGGTAATGGTAAGCACTTAACAAATACCATAATTACTGTTTTAGTATATTGAATTTAAAGGTTTTATGAAAAACCTTTTTTATGAAAAAATATCCCTGGAGAAGTAGAGTTATCATGAGCCATAGATAGACGTGATCAGCATCTGGACTTGTGCTGTCAACTCTTAATCATTCATGGATATGAGGGAGAGGAGAGTGTGGGAAGTGAAATCCTCAGGTGGTGCCCAAATCTCATTTTAAGCATAATTTCAACATAACCAGCTCAGAAGCTTCTTCTTCATCTTCTTCTTATTATTAATAATCATAATTGCATTGAGCATTTACTGTGTGCAAAGCACTGTATTAAGTTTTAGACTGTGAGCCCACTGTTAGGTAGGGACTGTCTCTATATGTTGCCAACTTGTACTTCCCAAGCGCTTAGTACAGTGCTCTGCACACAGTAAGCGCTCAATAAATACGATTGATGATGATGATGAAGTGCTTGGGAGAGTACAGTATAACATTAGACACTTTCCCTGCCCACAACAAGCTCACAGTCTAGAGGGGGAAAGCTACCAACAGGCTGAAGGTTTCTATCTGTAACTTCCCCTGCCTCTCTGTTGAGAGATCAGGGAAATAGCCATGCCATGGACATCAGAAGAAAAGTCCAATGCTTTGTTCATTCTGGCAACAGGTAGCAAACCTTGAATAATTAAGAGTTGACTGGAAGTGGTTCTTTGGACTCCAGGAGCAGGAATTGGGAATATAGCAGGTTCTAAACTTCTCTTGGAAGAATAAAAGGGAAGGAAAAATATGTCTACATGTGGGCTAATTCCCCTAACAAATGCTGCCCTTCCCTTGGGGATTGTTAAACAGAGTTTCAATAAGGATGAACAATTTGAAACTCTCACCATGAGAATGGCCCAAGGGCTCTCTGCAGTTAGGAATCATCAGCTTGTAAGTAGCACTTAGTGTTTGCTGTACCTGGTCTCCGCAGCACTAACCTCTTTTCAACAAGAAAAAACAAAACACTCCTCTGCCCTAGTTGCAAATGAAGCTTAGAAAACTGGTAACTTCTCTGAGTTACTCATTCACTCTGAATCCCTGAAGTTGGTTTTGTCTCCCCACGAAGTGGCCCAGTTTTAACTCTGCCCTTTGGACTCTGACAATCTGACCTGACCTCCCAAGAGGGCCCTGGAACCCCTCTGCTCTTCATATTTCTCCAAACTGGGAGATGGTGGTCTGGCATGAAGGGTACCCTTTTTGGATGGCTGGTAGTGTAAAGAAGACCACCTGAAGTCACATTTCTCAGTCCTGACCTAAACTCTTTTGGCTGTCCCAGGAATCCCTGGAGTTTTGAAATGTAGGCCAGGATCTTCCAGTGGTCTGGCCTGAGAAATTGCTGGGTCTCCGGCTCCCAACCAAAGGCAGGCTGTGTTACATGCCAGAATCATAAGCTGGGAAGAGCAGTGCTACTTCTCCTATTAATAATTTACTTGACTGTCTGTCATCCCTACTAGATTTTCAGTTTCGTGAGGGTAGGGATCATGAGAAGCAGAGAGGCTTAGGGGATAGCTTAGTACAGTGCTCTGCACACAGTAAACGCTCAATAAATACGATTGATTGATGAGTCTGGGAGTCAAAAGGGCCTGAGTTCTAATCCCAGATCCACCACACGTCTGCTGTGTGACCTTGGGCAAGTCACTTAACTTCTCTGGGCTTCAGTTACGTCATCTGTAAAATGGGGATTAAGAGTGTGAACCCCATGGGGGACAGGGACCGTGTCCAACCTGATTAACTCGTATCTACCCCGGTGTTTACAACAGTGCCTGTCACATAGTAAGTGCTTAACAAGTACCATTATGATTATTGTGATCATGCCTACCCAACTCTATTGATTTGCTCTTCTGAGTGATTAGTTCAGTAGTCTATAGACAGTAAAGCATTCAATAAATGTACACAGTTAAGTGCTCAAGGAAGCAACGTGGCCTAATGGATAGAGCACGGGCCTAGAAGTCAGAAGGACCTGGGTTCTAATGTCCGCTCCACCACTTGTCTGCTGTGTGACCTTGGGCAAGTCATTTCACTTCCTCTGTGCCTCAGTTACTTCATCTGTAAAATTGGCGATTAAGACTGTGAGCCCCACGTGGAACAAGGTCGGCCCTGTGTCCAACCTGATTTACTTGTATCAACCTTAGTACTTAGTGCAGTGTGTGGCACATAGTAAATGGAATTTAAGAATTCCACAATTATTATTATTAGTAGTAATAATAATAATAAATATTGATTGATTGAATGGTTGCTAACCACCACTTCTCCACTTAGGTTTATGAGTTCGGTGGTGGGCAGGGTGTCAGGCCCCTTACATATTCTCTACCGATGTCCACACCCCATATCTGCAACTCAATAATAAATGATGCTCATCGATGCCCTATACTTCTCATTCCCAAATCCAGGCCAGCTTTCCAGGCTTCATACTGTCCCAAAGAGCCACATGGACTGAGACTTGGCCAATTTACATCAACAGTTGGTGAACGGAGCCAATGGGGTAGGATTGTGACTGACACGTGATTAACAGCATGTGCTGAAATACCTTACTGCTGTACCTCTAAATATTCTGATGGGATATAAAGCACTGGCCGAGAGTCCAGAAAACTGCATCTGAGTCCTTATGGGGAGGGTTCATTGCTCCAATTTCAAATCCATAGGTTTCCCTTGAAAATGGGACTTTTCCAGAAATACAAGTACACAGGCAGTAGTAAAGTATGTAATCCCATGTGACTGTTGTCACTGGAGTGGGATGCGTAACCAAATCTTGCAGCAAGTATACTGTGGATTTGTGCTTCTATGAAAATGTGCAATACAGTGGCTCTGTATACAGTAAGTGCTCAATAAATACCATTAATTGATTGATTGATTGGAAGAAAGTCTAGGCAAGTGATTTCAAAAACTTACTGTCC